>NW_022589707.1:39243012-39807310 GCF_004348235.1 Phoca vitulina | reverse complement strand
AGAGAGAACATGAGCTGGGGAGGGGTGTGGGAGGGGGAGAAGCAGACTCCCCGCTGAGCAGGGCCCCCCCCCCCCTCCCCGGACGACACAGGGCTCAATCCCAGGACCCTGGTATCATGACCTGAGCTGAAGGCAGACGCTTAACCGACTGAGCCACCAGGGCTCCCCTAGATGATTAAGGAAGTTCTAATAAAGCCGCGCTCATCCAGGACAAAAAGTATGAGACATTTCACATTTCCATCTAAAATCTGTAAGAAGGTAAAATGGGTGCACGTATCCTTCTTTAGCGGGGGTTATTTCTGTTCTATTATACAATTAGCGAGTACAGAGAAGCTACACCCCCCTCAAATACCTCCATGAAAATTTTATTACATTTCTAAGGAATTATTGTTAATTTGTTAGGGGTCATTGCGTTAAAAAAGGAGGTATTATGAAGTAGGATAAAATGATATGCTGTCTGGAATATGCCTTAAAATAATTCAACAAAGAATAAAAAAGAAAAAGGAAATGTTGTGAATCATTGATAATTGTTAATCCAAGTGATCAATCTGTGAGGCTTGTACTATTCCTACTATTGTACTGGTCTGGCTATTTTTATGTGTGTTTGAAATTTTTCATGAAAAAGAAAATGTATTCATGGAACAGACACCAAAAAACTTGCAAATGTGCTTAGGATGTATTCCTTTGGTTTAAAAAACTTTAAAACATCTGCAAATTCCAACAAAATCTTCATGCCCAAAATCTCTCTGTGCTTTTAACACTTTGTGAAAATTAATCAGAGGACACTGTGATTAAGGTAAGGAATTAGGACAATGACAAATTAAGGAAAGGGTTGTTTTTGGAAGAATAGGCACCAGGAAGCTGAGGTACGTGGAAGTGCAGAAACTATGCTGTGGGTTTGGGGAAAGTTGGTGAGAATGTCTTCTCAAAGGCATACTCTGATGGAAATGACAAAGTATCACAGATGGAAGACCAAGATATCTGGGCACTAGCCTGGTCCTTGCCACTAGCTGGCTGTGTGTTTTTGGACATGGCGTTTGCATATTCATTCATCAAACATCTAAAGCACCGGGGTGGGGGAAAAAGACACAAATGGCACTGTCTGGCCCTGGAGTTGCTTAGCGTTTCTTGGGGAGGATGCTAACTAAAGAAGCTCCATGCAGCACGGTTCGGCAATGAGTGTGCACCGCGGGAAGGCATAATGGAGTTGTTGGGGCTCTAGTGGGATGCTGAGGGGGAAAGAAAAGCTGAGCACAGGTAGAAAGGGGAGATGCGTCTTGCAGAAGGGAAGAACGGCACACGCAAATGTGTGGAGGTGTGCTGCAGATCTTCACAGATCTAACGCTGCTGGAGCACGGGGTGGGGGGAGGGGGGCAGGGGGCGGCGGTGGGGGGCTGGGGATAGGCTGTTCAGTTCCACTTGACAATTCACTCAACAAATAACTACCTAGCCCCTACCATGTACTGGGCAATGTGCAAGGGACCCGGGAACGGCAGTGAACAAGGTGGAGAGAGTCCCCACCTTGGCAGAAGTCACACTGGTGCAGGCGAAGGAAAAGACAGTAAAGAAGACACATGAAGACAGAGTATGAGAACAAGAGGTATAGAGAAGAACTGGAGGCTGGAGGTTGGGAGAAGCCGAGGGAGGCTGGCTGGGGAAGGGGAGGGAGAGGACCCCCCTCCCCTGTTTTGATTTCCACAGACAAGAGGGCTCTGGGCGGATGTTTGAGTTGACCTCCTACTAAGTATGCTCGATGCTTGATCACAGGTCTCACCACTGGGTGACATAGCTGTCACCAAGACAGGAAAGACACGCACATGCCCAGGGCTGCTGTAGTCACCCCTTTGGCCCATGAAGGGCTGCTCCTTCTGCTTGTGGCTGGCATCTCTTTCCATGCGTCCCAGCAGCATGGCCCCACTCCGTGGAGAAGGACAGACCTCACACCACCTGCTGGAAATCCTTCCCATTTTAAAAGAAACACCTTATCCTAGAAGGCACATTGCAACACAAATTTCGAAGTGGAAGGGCGCCGCTGTGTCCTTTAATTAGCCCAAGAGCCGTGTTCTGTTTCCTGGTGCGGGTTGGGTGTACCACCATTTGTATCCGTTCTGCTCCATCAGGCTAATTTGTTTTCAGATATAAATTAAAGTTGCTGTTCCAAACCCACTGTGCTCTCTTCTCACATTCTGTGTTTAATGAGTTAGCAGGTTTTGGAGACGCAGAGGATACCTCTTTGATTTAATACTCAAGCTAAAAAAGAAAAACTGCCCACTGGAGCACAAAAATAATTAAGCAGTACAATCTAGAGTGGTCCATGCGAAAGCCACATGCCTGGGGCAGGTCAGGTGTCCGCTTCTTGATGTGGCGCTTGCCATTACACTTTCCGCGTCAAAAAACACTTGGCTACTGGGAACGTCCAACAAGAATGCCACTGCCCCAGGCCATATCTAGCAGCACTAAAATATCAGGAATCATCCAGAGGTGTCTATAGCCATCTGGGTTGTTTAATGCAGGAGAACGAGCCCCCTCCATTGCTGTAATTGCCTAGGATGGCAGAAAGGCCCCTTCCCCTGACACATCTTTCCACTTTTCCGTCTGGGTGCCACCATCAGTGGCTTTGTCAAGACAATGGCTCTTGACTAGGGATCAGCTGGCCTGGCTACATAATTTGTGGGACCCCATGCAAAAGGAAAGCGTGGAGCCCCTGGTCCAAAAAAATAGGGAAAAAAGTGCCATTGTGGAACTAAACTATAGTTTTTTCCTTCTGTTCCAGTCTCTACTTCAACTAGTTACGGTATTTTTTATTTGCTATTTAATGCCATGCCAAGTAAAGAAAACAAAATTTTAAATTGTTAGTATGAATTTTGCAATGCCAATTTTAAAGGCAAATAGAAGTGCATTTAACTCATCCATGAAATCACCAAAATTACACAATTTGCATTTCATAGCACATACATGCATATGTATTTTGTTCTTACCAGAACGGTTTAAATCCTGCAGAAATAAACTCAGCTTGCTTCTTCTTTTTTTTTTTTTATTGGTTTAAGAAAAAGCCCCAGATCAATACACCTTTAAAATATCACAAATAAGTCTGAAAAATCATCCAGCATCTTGTTATTTCTGTAGCCGGACAACTTAGATCTTATTCATCAGCCTGCCGAACTGTTCCTTTTTCAGAAACATAGATGCCATCCCCAAATTTTCTGATACCCTTGTTTTTTAACTGTTGTGGCTTGCTGAATCAAAGCATCTGAGTTGGATACAAGTTCAATGTCATTTCCTTCAAGAATTAACTCATCTTTCTGGGCTTGAGATACTGAACAAGTCATACCTGGCCTCATCCAAATGCTGTGGTTGTATTTTTCACCCAAGAAATTTCGGATTTCAACAAGAGAACCATTCTCCTGAATAACAACGTTGATGGGGAAGTGAGCACACACTGACCTCATCTTGTAACGGAAGCCCAGTGTAACACCCTTGACTACAATTAGTGCAAACAATAGCCAGTTCTTTTCTAGTTCCCACCATTTGTCAACTCGAAGCCTCTTCTTTTTTTTTTTTTTTTTTTTCCAAGGAGACTGAGTTCTACATTGATGGGATTGACGTCCCCCTGCAGGGTTTCTCTGGGGCCCTTCGCAATAACAGTGGGTCCCTTCAGAGTGATGTCAACATTTTCTGGAATGTCGGCAGTCTGATTGCTGAGGATGGTGTTCCTTCTCGCAATAGATGCGGCAAAGAGCTAAATGCTTCTTGATCACACACCTTCTGCCACCAACACTGTCTGCCTTCAGCTTACTGAGGAATAAGGAAAGAAAAAGGAACTATGGGCTGGCCTATCTTTCCCTTTCCTTCCACATCATCTCCAGGACAAGTGATTCCTAACACAGTTAATAGTAATTTGTCAGTGTTTGTTTCATCATTTTGACAAATGGACCACAGCTGTGTAAGATCTTCACATGAGGGGGAAAAGGGTGGGAGAAGGTAGATGGGCTCTCTCTGCATTATCTTTGCAACTTAGTTGCATATCTAAAATTATCCCCAAATAAAAAGCTTATTAAAAAGAGAAAAGGGGCACCTGGGTAGCTCAGTTGTTTGGGTATCTGCCTTCAGCTTGGGTCATGATCCCAGGGTCCTAGGATCGAGTCCCGCCTTGGGTTCCCTGCTCAGCAGGGAGTCTGCTTCTCCCTCTCTCTCTGCCCCTCCCCCCCGCTTGTCCTTTCTCTCTCTCTCTCTTGCTCTCTCTCTCAAATAAATACCTAAAACCTTAAAAAAAAAGAGAAAGTTTTTTTTTTTGCATACATCTTGCCAAGAATTGCTAAGATAAAAAGAAATTAAGGCATTCCAGTAGTATTTACCTAACTTGCCAGGTCAGATTCACCTGGGGTGATTCCCCGTACCCGTTTCTAGGAGATTCTGGTTTATTAGATCTGCGGCAGGATTGGACCCAGGACCAGAGTTTTAATAAGCACTCACCCTGAGGAGTTTATCAGACAAGTTTGGGGAAATATTGCTTTGGAGTGCAATGGAATTAGGCTAGCTTTAAGAGTAAGGTAAATTCAAGGCCACATTCCAGCTATGTGACCTTTTTTTATGTACCAGATTTTTTCACTTAACAACTTTTCTACTTGCCAGTTGTGTGGCCTTTGAGGCACTCACCTAACTTCTTAGAAAATTCATAGTGCTGTAGTCATACTATAGAACCACTGTGACATTTAAATGAGGTAACTGTAAAAAGCCCAGCACAGAGCTTGGCCTGCCTAGGTTTATGTTACAGTTGGCCCAAACACCTTATATTCTGATGTTTTTTCTCCAGAGGAGAACATAAGAGGTTAATAAACTGTGACCATAGTTCTTAAACTAGTTACACCAAGACCCATGACCCTTTTGCAGAATATTATTAATACCTAGGGAATAGGAAATATGATCTCCTCTTTAAGTTTCCCCTTATTTAGATATTGTGCTTGCTCATTCATTTTCTAATAGATAATGGAGAGATATTTGCCCTTCATTGTGCCAAATGAGGAGAGTCCGACTGGACGTTTCCCCAGGCTTCTGCCTGAGGGAAGGTCGCTTGATTGCCTGAACAGAGGCCCCAGGCACAGTTGTGGCATGTGAGCAAAACCCTTCTGTGTGACCCCTCCTTCCAACCCAGCCACCCCAGTGCAGGCCCCAGAACAGCTGGGACATTGGATGAAATCCCTCCTTTGGCAGAGGACAGGAAGCCGTGCGGGTAAAATATGAACATTGCTTAGCGTTGTATCTCACGGTTAATAAAGGGACAGTAAACTTTGGCTGCTTTTTGTCTCTTGATATCCTGAAACTTCCGTCTCTTTGGGATGGAAAGAATCACCCTTAATTTTGACAAGTCCTAAGATAGGGAGCCACAAATTGCCAGTTTCTTTGTCTCTGATAAAAATAATACATTAAAATTTTTGTAATGTGTGGGTATATTAGAAAAAAATGTTCAAGGCACTGAGAAGATGAACGTGTAGCAGGCATTGGCAAAGAAGCTAATTAGATTAAAAGGGCATGAAAGGTTGAGGCTTAAGATGCAGGATTAGGTACAAGGTCTTACAGAGAGGACGCAGTCAGGAGTTGGGAGTTGGCCAGAGAGGAAATGGAGGGTCATCCTTTATAAAAGGAGTGGACGTCTCTGGTCTGCTTCTCTCAACATCTCTGATTCATGGCAAAACTTAGCCCACCCCCTCGCTTTCCTCCTGTCTATACACATGGCTGAAAATGGCGGCCCCAAACCCCAGGGCTCTACCTTCTTGAAGCTCCAGCAAAACCAAACAACTGTCTGATGCTGCAGCTCCTAGAGCAAGATTCTGTTGTGTCCAGCTTGGGTCAGGAGTCAGCCAGCCTCATGGAGTCATGGACAGTAAGCGTGACCCATGTTTACAGTCCTTCATCTGATCGGGGGAGAAGAGGGAGGAGCAATTCTCCAAGAAAGGGGCTTGGTCTCACAGAGACCCCAAAAGATATTTACTACAGGTAGAAAATGACATGCTGCAAATTCAGAGATTTTTTTTTTTTAGCCCCTTGGTTATCTTCTATCTATCTATCTATCTGTCTATCTTGTTCTATCTATCTTGTCTGTTCAGCAATTCGTCAGTGCTGCATTACACACTTGGATGTTGGAATCTGGATGAGAAAGGAAATAAAGTGAAGGAAGATAGCAATTTTAGCTTGAAAATTATCTGCAGAATAGTCTACAGATATATCCAGACTGCTGTCAATGTTCTTTCTCTCTCCATGTGCTTGACATTCACATGGGAGAAGAAATACCCAAATCCGACTTGTGGCATGGAGGAGGGCAAAGTCACCTCCCCCCCGCCGCCCCCAAGAGTGGCCTTCCAGAGCCCAGCTTTCCGACGGAAACCACACACAGGAGACGCTATAAACTGTGCACAGAGGAAGAAAGGCAGGGTGGAAAGGTTAGAAATGAAAAAGGATCTGATAGCAGGAAAGCTGGTTCAAATTAATGAGACAATGCAAGCCTTGACATTCCTGATGGATGTCAGTGGTTAAGTGCTAGCTGGACCTTCTGCGATTACAACCTCCATTCAAACCCCAGGCCTGGACGGCAACCTGAAACCCAAGGCCATGGGTGGCAGCGAGCATCTGTGGGCCCAGCGTGGATTAGTGCCGTGGCCTTGGGGGACCCTTCCAGGCGGCTGCTTCCTCCCTGTGTACCAGTTACCCCATGCCAGGTGTGCTCTGGGGGCAACGACAATACCAAGTAATTAAGATGAAATGTTCTTGGCCGTGTCTACGGCACGTTCTTTTATGACAAGAACAAAGGGTTAGTTGATGAACTAATTTTTGGTGGGGAAAACTGCAGCATCTATTATTAAATGAATGCTTGGGATTTTTGTTTGTTTGTTTTTCAATAGCCCCATTATAATTTCAGTTCAGATACTCCAAAGCTCATGTTCCCTAATTTATTATCGCTTGCTGAGGTCCTCTGGGATACAGTAATTGAATTTTACTGGCGTCATTACCATACCCACAAACAAGCGAGTGTTCTGAGCTCAATCAGTCAAAGCCTGTTCGCGGGCCCACAGGAGACGTGCCCAGAGCGGATGTCGATCCCATCCCAGAAAGGCCGCCGTGGGTCCCCGGCCAGGGAGACCGGCTAGTGCTCGGTGCAAACCAGGCTTCCTGCGGTCAGCTCTGCAGGAGCAGCAGGAGCACGGGGGCACTTGAAGGAGAGGAAAGAAAAATATGAGGCTCCAAAGACATTGCCGCCCAAATCACCAGATTGTAATCCTATTGCAGTCAAAACTAGACGAGCTTCTGAGAGATGGGCTCCACATACTTGGTTGAGAACCAGGAAATTCCACAAGGAGATGTTAAAATTCCATCTTTAAAAAAACAAACAAACAAACAAACAAAAAAACCCCCAGATAGCCTACATCCTCTCCTTCTTACATCCCAAACAGGAAAATAAAATCATAATATTAGACGCCCACGGAGATCATCTGAATCTAGTCTCCGCATTTTACTCCAAGCTGAAAGGGGTAAAATGAATTCTTACCTCACTGTGATAGTTAACATTTTTTTTAAAATTCACATTCTTCAAAGATTTACCCTTAAATACTTAGGGAAGCAGTGAGGCAGACTGAAAGGAATACAGCGTGCATAAAAATGGGCTCAGGCTCAGGACTCCCGGGAGCCCCTGGGCAAGTCAATGAACTCTGAGCCTTGATTGCTGCATCTGGAAAATGGGAATAGTACTATAGGCTTCTGGGAGGACTGAAGATAATATATGCCAGTATCTCACAAAGCACTTGGCACCCGACCTTAGCTGAATATCATTCTACCTTGGCATTTGTCCAAGAAACAGATAATGTATTTTGACCTATTTTGTACAATGAGGAAGCTAATTGGCTGAAAGGATGGGTTGCTTCTATAGGAGCTGCTCCTCCTCAAATAGTTCCCACCATATCTGAGAACACAGGGAAGGGGAAAGGCCCCTCCAGTAAGCACACCCGTATTTCTGAAGGCATTTAGGCCAAGGACTTTGGGTAATTTTTCTGGGCAACTAAAATTCTCATACCACTGGGACTTTGCAAAAGCTTTGGGGACTTAGGTCCTCTTTGACCCAGAGATCATATTTCAACTCAGATACTGTCAGTGTCCTCAAAGGAATGACTGTCCTACTAAATGATGAAGGAATCCTACCCCTTCACCCCGCAAGCTCTGCTTTCCCATGTCTTGATTCTTTGTGAGGAAAAAATTAACTGTTCCCCTGGTTCTTCTCTTGGTTTCATGTCCCTTTCCTGTTTCCTTTAATTAATAAGAAGATACCCCCAGGGTGCCTGGGTGGTGCAGTCTGTTAAGAGTCGGACTCTTGGTTTGGGCTCAGGGTCGTGATCTCAGGATTCTGAGATCGAGCCCCATATCAGGCTCCGCGCTCAGTGGGGAGTCGGCTTAAGACTCCCTCTCCTTCTGGCCCTCCCCTCTGTGCTCTCTCTCTCTCTCTCAAATAAATAAATAAATCTTTAAAAAAAAAGATACCCCCCCAACTGAATAATTCTGTTATGGGCTGAATAGTGTGTCCTCCCACTCTACAAATTCAGATGTTGAAGCCCTAGCTCCTAATATGACATTATTTGGAAATAGGGTCATTGCAGATGTAGTTATTGTTACGATGGGGTCATCCTGGAGTAGGGCGGGCCCCTACTCCAGTGTGACTGGTGTCCTTACAAAAGGGGGAAATCTGGACACAGACAACTGGGAGAACGTTGCGTGAAGATGAAGGCAGAGGTTGGGCCGATGCGTCTGTAACTAAGGAATGCCAAAGATCTCCAGGAAACCACCAGAACCTAGGACAGACGCATGGAGCTGACAGAATCAACCCTGACACCTTGACCTTGGACTTCTCGGCTCCAGAACTGTGAGACACTAAATTTCTGTTGTTTGAGCCAATTTGCGGTACGTTGTGGCAACAGCCCAAGCAAACAACAACAACAACCACTTCTTTCTGGAAACAAACCCTCTCTCATCTTATTAACCTTGTCCCAGGACTGCTGTGGACTGAGCACTTGGCCCCCTCCCTCTTGCACCCCCCTCCCCACAACAGCTTCCATGGGGCTCAGCTGCATTATCACCTAAGCAGGCTTGGTGCTCTCTGTGCACTCAGGTCCCAAAGTTTGCCTCTAAACTCCAGTCCAGAAAGCAGTTAGCACCATGCTGGTGGGGGGGCGTGGAGACAGCACCAGCATCATCCAAGGTCACATCCCTCACCTCTGGCCTCTCCTCATCAGATGGCAATCATAGTCTGAGAGATGACAACACAGATTGTCTTTGTTTTTCAGCCTTATTCAGCTCCCTTATAAGGAGAAACTATGCCCCTTGAAGTCTTGCAGATCCGAGTGGCTATTACGAATCCGAGCTCGCAGATGAGAGACTGATGTCATCTTTCCTTTTCCGTATAAACAGAAAAAAGTTGAAAGTGGAAAGAAAATGTAAAAAATGAAACATTCTTGCTCTCTCTCTGTCTCTCTCTCACGCACACACACACACCACCTATAAACACAAATTCTTTTCCCCTGGATTGTGCCTCCTTTTACGGATGTGTATTCACAAGAATAGATATATTGGTTTCTGTCCCCTGAGGTAATGATGATAAATATGCCAAGGTCAGTAGCTTCATCAGCCATTGAGACTGCTCACTCTGGCAATGGCAGATAATCATTTACCTGGTGGGACTAGTCGCCTTTACTTCAATTCATGCCTCATGGTGTCGCTGAAATGTTTCTTATCTCACAAAAACACTTGTCTTATTGTGTCTTTCTGGTGCAGAAAGAAATTCATAAATTATTGTTGGGCCTTGGATTTTTCAAAAAGTCTTGGTCATGATTCTGTAGGGCAAGAAGTTACTAAAGAATGGAGACAAGGTAGAAAATAAAGTCACCAGCATATATATAATAATATTCTGTTCCACGTCCTGGAAAGTAAAAACTCAGCTTTTGGTAGACCCAAAAGATATTGTAACTCCTTTTCTAATAGGACTAAGGCTTAATTTAAAGAAGAATTCTACTAGCATTTATTGAGAACCTACTATGGGAAATGCACCATGCTGGATGATAAGACTACCATCATAAGTAATACATAATCTCAGATTTATTCTCAGCAACATGAAATCTATAAATAGTACACAAGGGGAAAAAGAGGTTAAATTTCCCAAATGTTCACTTTTTGAGAACTGTATTCCTATAATAAAGATAGAAAAAGTGGAGTCCTATCATACTGCCATCTTATATCAGTTTCCCACTGTTGCTATAGAAATGTACATTTGGGTAGAATTGTGGCCATTAAATGACTTGCCCCAATACACAGTGTGTATCGCTTATGTGAACAGTGCCTAGCATGTGTGCCTCAGGGGGAAAGGATTGAACAGCTGCCTTGCAGCACTCATTAATAAGCAGGTAGCCAGGGATTCAGCTCTAAGCTAGCCAGGCCCTGTGGAAACACAAAAAGAAATACAAGATGAGGTTCGCGTCCTAAGGGAGCTTGCAAACCAGTGGAAAGAACTGACCCCATGGTGCACAATGGTGACCCATCAGTGTCAAGACAGAGTGAAGTATTTGTGTCTATGAGATGCACTGCCTGCCTCTCATTAAATATTTAAGGACGAATGGATATCGTCCTTGATGTATTACACAGATTGAGAAAAATAGGCCAAGAATAAAGGCCAAACTGCTTAGAGATGGTTTTTAATGCGTTACATTGGGGGGGGGGGATATTCTCAAGAACAATCCCTTGATGTTTTATCAGTTGTCATGTGTACACACAAGACAGCAGAGGGTCGGGATTGGCAGATAGCAAGGGCTCTGGAGCTGGCCAGTCTGGCTTCCAATCCAGACTCAAACACCTCCCTGCTCAGGATTCTTGGTCAAAGTACATAACTTCTCTGTAGCTCAGTTTCCTCATCTCTAATGGGAGATAGTAACAGTACCTACCTCGGAGGGTTATTCTGAGGACTGAATGAATTAGTGTGAGGGATGCTCTTAAAATAGGGCCTGACACAAAATATGTGCTTGTAAGAGTCTGTGAAATTAAGTAAATTAAATACTTTATGTCCCCAGTCAAGACTTGAGTCTTCCATGCTCACTCTATGTAACGTCCACTTTAAGTGTTTACATAAATGAGATAATACATATATAAAGCCAAGATAAAAGTCTCAAATACAGCATCTCCCTTCTGTAGGTTGGTCCATGGTGTCAGTTAATAATACCTGTGATGTGGGCAATATGAAAATTCAGTATTCTTATTTTCTCTGTGACAGTGTGCTAGAATTTGTCTATCTAAAATTTTGAGATCTGGTGATTATTATATAGTGTCGGGTTTGCACAACCCTTGCCAGGAGAGAGGCATTATTCCACAAAACACAAATCCTACTCTAGATCATTCCTTGGACTTCTCTTCTGCCAATTTGGTTTCAGATTGAGCATTTGTTTACAGTTTAATGTGTACAATAGAAAGTCATTGCCTTTTATAAGATAAGGTTCCTTCCTAAGCAAATGCACTACAAAGATGTCTAATTGAGAATTCATGATCCCATGATCGGTGATGTTCTCAGGCTGATGTGAAGAGCCCCAAACACAGGCTTTAAAAAGTACACAGTTCTGTACTCTCCTCCCTTGAACTCTTCCAGACATTATCTAAGTGTAATCCAATTCACAGAGCTATTCGTTACAAAAGGAGCCTCACATTAATTTTATTTGAAAGGGGTCCCTATTTTTTACACCATGTTGGAGAGAAAAGAGTTAAGTAAAAAGAAAACCTACCACTAGGCGCTAATTTGCATATATATTAACACAAACTCTTACACAAATTTAACTTAAGAACATCTGTCTATGTGTGCAAAATCTCCAAAAAGTCTGTTGAATCAAGAAAACTTCTTACTTACTATGCATAATAAATGGTTGTGAAAACAAATGATTTTAAAAATTAAGGTTAAACATACTATTTGACAGACAGATGTGCATGTGACTTACAAAACTTACAAGGCAAAAAAGCACATAAAAGTAACTACCTATTGTTTAAAGATAAAGCAATCAATAAAACTAGACTCAGAGATGACCAAGATGTTGAACCTATTAGAAAGGGACTTTAATTCAATTTAGATTAATATATTAAAAGATGTAGTGGGAAGCTACAGAACAGGCATGAACAGATGCAGAATTTCAACATAGAATTATACATGTTTTTAAAAAGAAGCAAAAGAAATGCTAGGAAAAAGAAAAACATATCAGAGATGAAGAATTCCTTAAAGAGCTAATTAGCAGATGGAACCAGTTGGAAAAAGATCCATAAATATAAAGATAGGTCAATAGAAGTCATCCAAGCTGAATTACGAAGATTTTAAAAGTGTCAAAGAAAAAGAACTATAGAATATCCAAGAGCTGTGTAGGACGATATCAAATGATCTAACATACACATAATTAGATTTTCATTATATCTCAATAACCCTTACTTAAAAAAAAAAAAGAAGAAGAAGAAAATCAAACCAAAGGAAATGGAAAGAGAGAGAAAGAGACAGAGCATAATAACATGACAACTAAATGCAATGCATGATCCTACATTGAACCAGGGGGGTAACAGCTTTTGAAAGGGTATTATTGGCACAGTTGCTATATTTTAAATATGGATTATGGATTAGAGAATAGCATTTTATGGGTGTTAAGTTTTTTTCTTGATAATTGTACTATGGTTATTTAAGAGAATGTCTTTGTTTTTAGGAAACACAACTGAAATATTTAGGATAAAGAAACATGATGGCTGCAGTTTACTCTCAGATAGTTGAGTGAGAGAATAATGAAGCAAATGGTGCAAAATATTAACAATTAGTAGAGCTGGTTAAAGGGTATACAAAAATTTCCTGAAATAGTCTTGCAATCTTTTTTTAAGTTGAAAATTATGTTATATTTTAAAAATTTTTTAGTTATTCCACTTTGGGTTTCTTTCTTTCTTTCTTTTTTTCCTATCATGACAAATGTACTCTTTAACCCCCATCCCCTATTTCACCCATCCCCCACCCACCCTCTGGTAACCATCAGTGTGTTCTCTATAGTTAAGAGTCTGTTTCTTGGTTTGTCTCTCTCTTTCTCTTTTTTTTTTTCTTTGCTCATTTGCCTTGTTCCTTAAATTCCACATATGAGTGAAATCATATGGTATTTCTCTTTCTCTGACTAACTTATTTCACTTAGCATTATACTCATTAGCTCCAGCCATGTTGTTGTAAATGGCAAGGTGTCATTCCTTTTTTTTTATTTTTAAGATTTTATTTATTCATTTGAGACACAGAGATACAGAGAGAGAGAGAGAGAGAAAGCATGAGCAGGGAGAGAGACAGAGGGAGAGGGAGAAGCAGGCTCCTCGCTGAGCCAGGAGCCCGATGTGGGGCTCAATTCCAGGACCCTGGGATCATGACCTGAGCAGAAGGCAGATGCTTAACCATCTGAGCCACCCAGGTGCCCCAAGATGTCATTCCTTTTTATGGCTGAGTAATATTCCATTGCACATATATAACATTTTTATCCATTCATCTGTTGATGGACATTTGGGCTCTTTCTGTAGTTTGGCTATTGTTGATAATGCTTAAATAAACATAGGGGTGCATGTATCCCTTAGAATTAGTGTTTTTGTATTTTTTTTGGTAAATACCCAGTAGTGCAATTACTGGATGGGAGGGTAGTTCTCTATTTTTAACTTTCTGAGGAACCTCCATACCGTTTTCCAGAGTGGCTGCCCCAGTTTGCATTCCCACCAATGGTGCAAGAGTGTTCCCCTTTCTCCACATCCTTGCTAACACATTAATTAGTTTTGCTTTGAGTATGTCTGATGATGAGTGATGTTGAGCATCTTCTCATGTGTCTGTTGGCTTTACATAAAATTATAAGTTTTGTTTAAAGAACCAAATAAGAAAGAGAGAATGAGCGATACCGACAAGATATAAGGAAGAACAGCCTAAGTAGAATTAAGCACAAGGCAAAAACAAACAAAAAGCTGTGTGTGCATGGGTTCAGCAATCAAAATAAAATAAATAGCAATCAAACTAAAAATAGGAAAAGTATATGACCCCATGAGGTGTGTGAAGGCAGTAAGAGTACATAAATGAGAACTTCCAAGAAGCAAACTGTATTCTCAGAGCAAGCCATGTTTTTCTTTGGCACACAGAAGAATGCCATAGAGTCGAAGAGTATCAGAGAGACTTTCACAGTAAAGGGGAGGGAGAGGCTGACACCTCCTGAAAAATCAGCCCAGAGCTGATGGGGGTCGGGGGTTATACTTGGCCCAGGGTTATACTCAGGCTAGGGATATACTTCGCCATTTCTTCTTTGTGGAGCCCTTCCTGAGAAACCAGGAGTAGTGAGTGGGCACTCCCAAAGAAGAAATAGAAACTGCGCATATGTAACAAGGGAGCAAAAAACACTCTGAATAGCTAGAAAATATCAAACTAAAACTGTTAAAAACAAAAAAATCTCTCCCCCACCTTCCCCTTTCACGCACAGCGGCGGAGCCAACCGCAGCAACCATACAGTTGGAATGTTAGGTGTGCTTACCAACTTAAAAGATTGGGCAAGGGCGAAAGTGGGTCATTTATGGCTTTGAGAAAACGGGTGGAGTCACAGGAGGAGGATCTGGGCACGTAAAAAGCACAGTTGATCTTCATTATTTGCAGATTATGTATTTGTGAACTCTCCTACTCACCAATATTTATCTGCAAGCCCAGAATCAATAACCTGCAGTACGTTCACGGCCATTCGTGGACCCTTGCAGGGCCGTGGAAAATCTGAGTTGCCCACGCATGCCGCCAGCTGAGGCTGAAGGAGGCAGTGTGTCACCTTCTTGTTGCAGCTCTCCTCCTGTAAACAAGTGTCCCTTTCATAGTCTGTTTAGTGACACATTTCTCACACTTCCTTGCTTTTTGTTGATTTGCTGTTTAAAAGCGCCGTCTAGAGTTCCTCAGTGAAGGATGGCAACTATGCGTCTTAGAAAGTAGGTGTGTGAGGTCAACTCCATTCAGGCAGGAGTTACAGGGCTGTTGGCCCTGAGTACCATGTTAATGAATCAACAGTATCTATTAAATAAGGTGTCTTGAAACAGAAACACTCATCAAATAAAGGTTATGTATTGATAAGTTGATGGAGAAGTGGCCAGATGCTTGCAGGCACCCAAACCGGAATTTCCTCTCAGAGCAATGGTTCAGTGTTTGTTCATTCAGTGTTTGCTGTGGCTTTTATGCAACATAACTTGTGTGAGTAAGGAGAATTGACTGTTAGAAGGGAACACATCCAACTCACACTGGTAGTTGATTTTGAAGACAGAGTAGAGGGTAGGAGCTAAACTTATGAAGCTTTGGTCGGTTGGAGAAAAATGTTATGGATTTAGAGTCAAGAGATGCTGTTGCTTGAAAGGTTGGGGCATGAAAATATATTTCTGTCTGGCATCTGATGCCATTTCACAGCCAAATTATAAAGCCACGTTTCTGTGTCAATAAGGAATCACACTACCTGTAGCTTAAAATCTCTCAAACAGATGTAATGATATATTTAGTTATTCTGTCCCAAGATAAAGCAACCAGATGAAGCTACATTTCCCCCTAATTATTTCAGTGATTAATGTAAATATTCCGTCTCCCACGTAAAATGAAAAGAATATTATTTGCCACATGATTGAGAAGGATGAAGTGACCTGAAATCCCTAGGGGGAAAAAAAACATTTACTCATGCAAAGTATCTTTTTAAGTAAACTAAGTCAAAGGACACTTGGGGATGCTATCGCTAAGTTAACGGGAAGCAACGTCATTTACACATCCTTAGTTTCAATCCAAAAGATGAAGGAGCTTATGCCAAGAGTTTAATAAACGTAGAAAAGTTTATTCAAATACTAGTATGTTCACTTTTTCTATTTTGAAAAATGAGAGAGAAAAAATAAAATAATGAGAAGGTATTTCAAGAGCTATCCTTCCACATTAAATTACACAAGAGCCTCAATTAACCAGAACAAAGGGAGGGGTCACTGAATCTCATTACCTGGATTTTCTAATTGGTTAGGGCTTAAGCAGAAGTGCCTTGTCCATGGTATTTCTAAAATGTCTCTTACAATTTGTTGCTCTGTGCACAAAATACTGCTACTAATAATACATCTAATATTTACTGAACATCTGCCTTGTAGCTGGTCCCGTCAAATGCTTTTTTCCTCATCTATTCCTCACAATGGCACTCTGCAGTCAGGACTCAGGAGTCCCATTTTAACTGATGCAGAAACTGAGGCACAAAGAGATCAGGTTAATAGAACGAATGCAATCCCAGATGACTAAAATGCTTTCATCACTTCCTTAAAATCATACTGAACTTTAATGATGCTGTTTCTCTGAGATGGTGAAGGTGTAACACTGGGTAGAAATCTGTTTTAATCCTGGGTCATGGTCTCAATTTTTAATACATTTCTGGCACGAGAATACTTCATTGTCACTTATTTCCAAGGCTTAGAAGCAGATTGCGGAGGGGTTAAGCACGAATACCAGGTAATCCAGTGTCTGTTTTAATGGTTTCTTAATAGAGAGTAGCTGCCCATATTGGTGTACTTCTGGTGAAAACCAGGTCTTTGCAAATTAGTGAAGGTGCTCTGATCACGTGCCAGTTATTACCCAGTAATAATCTTAACAGGTTGAGCTGAGGGTCCAACCACATTCCAGACTGCTTCAATGCTGCTTTATTTTATGTTATTTTTAAGATTTTTAAAATTTATTTATTTGAGAGAGTGAGCGAGCAAGAGAGAGCACACGAGCAGAGGCAGAGGGAGAGGGAGAAGCAGACTTCCCCAACTGAGCAGGGAGTCCGACGCGGGCTCGATCCCAGGACCCCAGAATCATGACCTGAGCCAAAGGCAGATGCTTAACCAACTGAGCCACCCAGGCGTCCCTCAATGGCGCTTTAAATGAACCATCCTACCTCATACAAAGTTTATTCTTTCTTACTTTAGGAATCTTATCTTTTCCTACACTTTGGTAATGGCAAAAATGACCTCCAGTTCAAGATAGCTCCTGATTATTGACCATGGGAGTCAAAAGTCCTGATTCCCTGCTGATGCTGGCTGAGACCCAATCATCTCGCTGTCACTGGTATTTTAACAGCATTTTCTTATCATGGCTCACCATCTGCTTTTAGAGTCATCTCGTTGTTTCTTTGGGCATAAACTCTCCTAACTATTTCTGAAAAATAAAGTCTACACTCTCTGGTAGAAATGGCAATTAAAAACCACTGCCAGGGGCGCCTGGGTGGCTCAGCCGTTAAGCCTCTGCCTTCGGCTCAGGTCATGATCTCAGGGTCCTGGGATCGAGCCCCGCATCGGGCTCCCTGCTCGTTGGGAAGCCTGCTTCTCCCTCTCCCGCTCCCCCTGCTTGTGTTCCCTCTCTTGCTGTGTCTCTCTTTGTCAAATAAATAAATAAAATCTTTAAAAAAAAAAAAATCACTGCAAGAGGACAGACAGACAGACTCAAAGCTCATGTTTCATTGTCGTCAATGGAAACTGCTGTAGAAACCACAGCATATCATTATGAAAGTGTATAGGCTGTTTGGAAACTCCAACAATAAAACATCTCCATTAGTAAGTGGGTTTATTGACATAACTGAACATAACAATGTATAACATTCATTCATTTCCCACCGAAAGACTTTCCAGTCGAACTCTTTTTACATAGATTTTACTGTTTTTCTGTGAAGTATTTTCAGTGATGTTCTGCAGTTGAAAGGGTAGGTGCTAGGAAGCATCAGAGGTCTTTTCCAGACTTTCAGTGGAGCTCAAGATTACACTGCTGTGCAAAAGGACCAGCTAAAAGATGCCATTGCTCTACAAATGAACAAAACTAGGAGCACGAGAGGGGCAAGTAAATAGCCCAAAGGTTTCAAATAAGAGCAGGCAACGACCCCCTCTCCCACGTACTCATATGCTCGGGATCTGACACGGGCTTTGGCAGCAAACTAAGAATGACAGCCTATTTCCTGTGCTTTATTAAGTTTTGGCCCCATAGATAAGACTGCCAGAGAAGCAGCTGTACTTTAAGTGGTCTGGACATTTACTCATCTGAACATAAACACAGATCCGTTCGTTTAGAGCCCTGGGTCTCTGCTCAGCTGTTGGGACAAGGGCAGGCTTGGCTCAATGGAGGCCAAACATAAAAGGGAGTACACTGGGGTTGAAGGACCCCCCCAGACTATGATAGATTCCCTGAGTCATCAGGACCCTCAGGGCTTAAGGCCCTAAACAGGAGATTCACTGTTAGCCTTAGCACCATCTTAGTAGCCTCCGTGGCACCCCACTGCCAATAACTCCACAACCACGGCGAGTATCACTGTGCAGCCCTGCCCTGTGACTGCTTTTCTAGACCACACACAACATCATTAATGTAAACCAAAGCACTACATTTAGTGATAAACATGTACTTCATAAATATCAGGGAACGCAAGTGTCCCAAACAGTTGAAAACAACGGAGCAAATAAAGGAGCCTAATCCTAAATTTAAAACAAAAACATTTAAAAGAAATACTGCAATTATTAACTAAAAGATAAGATTTAATAGCATGGTAAAACACGGGGTAGTGGAGAGGTTAACTTGCAAAATAAATCATTATTTCACAGTGAGGTTTAAGTACTCCTAACAATCTTCTGGTTTTAGTAGAAACAGACAACCACTGATGTACCCTTTTTCACATTTTTTTCCAATAATTTCTTCCCCCCTCTTTCCTACAGAGTAAGACATTAAGGTGATTGAAGGTTACGCTGTCAATTGACTATCACCTTTTGCTTCCCTCCTATTAGGGAACTGCCTTTATCACTTAACGGTGCAACTCAAGAGAAGCGGGGCACAGCCTGCTGTTTGTGACTGATAAAAACATGAGAAGTACCACATCATATTTATTCCAATCTGGACACAGTGTCAGAGATGCGGTTAAGTGAACTGGGAGGCTGCGGTTCCCTATGCGGTCATCGGTTATGCACACCTTACATTCTTTTACCAAGTCTGGCACTGACATTTCATTTTCCATATATAGGTTTAGAAAAAAATAAAATTAAAAAGCCACAGGAGCAACCCTGACAGAGAAGTCTTGCATGCAGCCTTCTCCTGAGAAAGTAGGTAATCTTAGTTAACCCCAAGGTCAGCCAATGTTCTTGCGGTGTTAATGTTAAAAAGAAAATACTAGTTGAACGGCTCAGCTCAACTAAAACAGTCCTTGAGTTTATTGTCAGTTTGTTAAATGTCCGAGCTCTTCACATTGTTGAAAAAAAAAATAGCGTCTCTAATTATTCAGACATTAAATTATCCTGAATGTTCTATTAACCAACATGAAAGAGTTCCTTGGCAGGTGTGTTAAAACTTTACCACCTGTTTACAGCATCTCCCTTCTTGGCAGAGACCACCAGCCCAGTGCAGTCCAGGTGCCAAGCCTCCTTTGTAATACTAATAAGTTCCTTTTCCCTTAAATAGGACAAAACTCC
This sequence comes from Phoca vitulina, assembly GCF_004348235.1. Lineage (NCBI taxonomy): Eukaryota > Metazoa > Chordata > Mammalia > Carnivora > Phocidae > Phoca > Phoca vitulina. Next base: position 39,787,795 of record NW_022589707.1, on the reverse strand, counting down.
TCTGTTTCACACTGAACAAACAAAAAGCATTCTGGCCATTCCGGGGGGCAAAAGCGCCCTTTTCTGCCCCAAAGGGGGCCAGGCTCTTGCGTTGCAACACCACCAAAGCCATATCCATGGCTGTGCCAAGGTCTCCATGTAAGAGAAGGCTTCCCACCTCTGGACTCTACCATCCGTTTGTCCCCTACTCTTGGCCTTGACCACCAAGTACCACCCATTCACATCATGAGTGGGTACTGGGAATTGGGGGGGCGGGGGCGCCGAACTGGCTTCCCCTTTGGCCTCTGTGGCAAGTGCACAAAAGGGGGAAAGGAGAAGCTCTGATAAAGTTAGATCTTCCCCTGAGGTGGGCTGAGGGGCTCCACGGAAAGTGGCCGGCTCCTCAAGGCCAATGAGACGGTCTCCACACCCCCCTGGAGTCCCTGGACCTAGTCAGCAAATCGCTGCAGAAGATGGTCCTCCCGCCTCAAGCTGCCACCTGTACCGCCGCCCCCGCTGTCCATGAAGCGGTCGCAGGGGAACTCGATGAGGTCCGCCTCGCTGAGAGCACACACAGTGGTGCGTGGCCGGTGGGACTGGAAGCCAGAGAAGTCCGCAGACACGCCGGTGCCCATGGAGCGCAGGGGACGTCGGGTGGAGTACATGTGTCGAACATGCACAGGGGCCCCACCCTTCCGCCTAGCCCGCAGCTTCCTCCGCAGCCAGCGGGACGCCCAGGCGGCCAGCGCCAGGAACACCAGCAGCGCGTTGACGGCCAGCAAGACCAAGGTCAGCAGCTGGTAATCGACGCTGCTCCGGCTCCCAGGCTCCGGGAGGGTGACCAGCCCGGCGCAGTGGTCACGGGGGGCCACCGGGCAGACCCGGCCCCCGAGGACGCCCTCCACGCACACCAGGTAGGGGGTGTCTCCGCGCAGCTCGCGCAACGTGGCCGAGTCGCTGCGCTCCGGCAGGTAGACGAAGCGGTGGAACTTGGGCTGCTGGCCAAAGCGGTCGAAGAGCAGGCGGAAGCGCGCGCCGCCCAGTGGTGGGGGGCTTCGGTACTGGCGCACCGCCCAGCGCACCGAGGCGCTGTCGGCGCCCACCGCCTCCACCGTCAGGTTGCACAGGATGAACTTGTTGAAGTCGCAAGGGTCGGACACCAGCGGCGGCAGGACGACCCCGCCGTCGGACTGGGCGGCGCTTTCCTGCTGCTGCGCGGCCAGGCGCTGCTTCGCCGCCGCGCGCTGCCAGGGGTCGCCAGCGGGCGGTGGCGCAGAGGCGGGCGCGGCCGTCGGGGTGGGCTCCGCGTGGGCGGCGTCTGCCGGAGTCGGAGGTCCCCGCTCGGGCTTCTGGAGCAGGTCCAGGGGGTGTGGCGCTGGACCCTCGGCAGCAGCGGCGGAGGGGTCCGGCTGCTGGAGGCTCGGGCCCCGTCGGCTCAGCCTCAGAGCGCTGCGGTTGCCCAGGAGCTCCCTGGCGGCCGCATCCCAAGCCACCCCGGGCAGAAATCGCTCGCGCTGCTGTGGCTGTGACTGCGGCTGCGGTGGCAGCTCCTCCGAGAGGCCGCCTGCAGGGGGCGCCACCTCCTCCCCACCGGCTGTGGGTAAGGGCCTCCCCTGACCTTCGGCGGTCGGGGAACCTGAGGCCGAGGGTTCTGCGCAAGCCCCGTTCTGCAGCTGCTGGTCATCCAGGTAATCCAGGTACTTGCCCCGCAGGGCCGGAGGGTGGCGACACTGCACGAAGACCGTGAGAAGACGGCCTTGCGAGTGCCAGTCCCCCATCCAGCGCTTCAGGCCCCGCAGACGGCAGTCGCAGGTCCAGCCATTGCCGTCTAGGTCCAGCCGGTAGAGGGCCGGGCTGGCGGCGAAGATGTCCCCGGAGAGGGCGCTGAGCGCGTTGTCGCGCAGGCTGAGCTCGCGCAGCCGGCCCAGGTGGCCAAAGACAGTGGGGTGCAGAGCGGACAGCGCGTTCCCGCTAAGGTCCAGCGCCTCCAGGCTGTGCAGGGGCTCCAGCAGCGCCACGGGCAGCTGGCTCAGCCGATTCCCCTCCAGGCGCAGCTCGCGCAGGGCCTCCAACCCCCAAAAGGCCTCCGGCGCGAGGTGCGTGAGCTGGTTGCCCCTGAGTGAGAGGAGGCCGAGACGCGGCAGGTGCTGGAAGACGCGCGGCCCGAGGTGCTGGAGGCTGTTGGCCGAGAGGATGAGGGTGGAGAGGGAGCGCAGCGGGGCGAAGGTGGCTGCGTGGCGTAGGGAGGGCTGCAGCTCGTTGGCAGAGAGGTTAAGGAAGCGCAATTTGCCCAATTGGGCAAAGGCGTTCTTGCCCAGGAAGCGGATCCGGTTGGACTCCAGATGTAGGTAGAGCAAGTTGCCCAAGGGGGCGAAGACCGCGTCCGGCAGCGCCCCCAGGGCGTTCCCGTCCAGCCGCAGCTTGACCAGACTTTCCAGGCCCTCGAAGGAGCCGCGGCTCAGGCGGCCGATCTCGTTCCCGTTGGCGTAGAGGATGCGCAGCTTGCGCAGCGGGGCCAGCGTGCCCGGGACGAGCGCCTGCAGGAGGTTGTTCCCCAGGTAGAGCTCCTCCAGCCGGGAGAGCTTCTCAAAGGTCTTGGGGTGCAGAGAGCGGATCTGGTTGTACTGCAGGTCCAGCCGTCTGAGCTGCCCCAGACGGTGGAAGTCGAAGGCCGTGATGTTGGTTATGAAGTTGCCGCCGAGGCTGTAGGTGAGCACGTCCTGGGGGCTCGGTAGCGAGCTGGTCTTGGGCACGGCGCGGAGCCCCCTGTTGGTGCACAGGAGGTGCTGGGGGTGCTGGCAGTCGCAGCGCTCCGGGCACACGGGCTGGGCCCGCGGCGGGAGCGCGAGGCAGCCGCACACCACGAGCAGGAAGCGCACGGCGCGGGCAGCCTCCATCGCCGCCCGCCCTGCGTGCTGCGGCCGGATCGTCCTCTTGGCCCGCCTGCTCTGTGTCTCCTCTGCATTCCCCTTGGCCTGGCCAGAGTCGCTCAATGGCCTCTTTCGGACTCCGCAGCGCGGTCCAGCCCCTCCTCCGCCCTTTGTCCGGTGGCTGGCCCGGGTCTCTGCAGGCGGGCTTCGCCCCGCCAAGTCAGGCGGCTCAGGGCGCTCCGGGAGCTCCGGGTGCTACTTGTTGCATTTCTGCACAAAACTGTTTCTCCGGCTGTGCGTCGGGGGGCGGAGGGAGGGAGCCAGACCTGAGCTTTTTGTTTGCAGCTTGAGTCCGGAGAGCTGGATTCCCTGGCACGGATTCTCCCCGCCGAGCGGATTCCCCAGCTGCAGGCGGGAGCCCTTCCAAGAGCTCCTCGGGGCGCGGCTTGGCTGCTGCGCCCCGGCGGCTCGGCCCCCGCAGCCCGCGCCTCCTGGCTCTCGGTCCCGGACCAGGAGCGCGGCCTCGGTGGAACAGCCGGGGGAGGAGCCGGGGGTGCGCAGGCTGAGTCCGGAAGGGACCCAAGTCTGCGAGTGGCGGGCAAACCAGGCGGAAATTCGTTCTTCCCACACTCTGCCCCCCGGGGATGCAGGCGGAGAAAGAGGAGACGGCGGAGGGAGGACAGACCCCGACAGGGGGAGGAGGAAACGCTAAGTGGCTCCGCGTCTGGTCAGCCCGAGCCCGGGACGCCGAGTGAGAAAAGTAGGGATTAAAAACAGCTGTACCGGTCGGCCCTCGACGCAGGGCTGGGGGCGGGGGTGGATTACCGGGCTAGCAAACGGAATTTGCAGACAGAGACCTTTTTATTTTAGATGAGTACCCCAGTCATTTCGGCGCATTGGGAGCGCGGCTCCTCTTCTTCGTTTTCAAGTCACTTGCTCTTCCAAGTGTCACCCCGCGGGCAGTGCACGCAGCACGGAGGGCGCAAACATCCTGTAAGAAGTTTAGGGCAGCCCAAGGTTGTCTCCAAAGAGCTGTCGGTGGACTACCGTTAGAAGAGGCCAGGTCACCCCGTCTGAGTGTTGCGTGTTTGGGTTTTTTGACCGGGCTGTACAGGTGGCCGGGGAGAGGCATCGTCCCACGGAGGGATCTGCACTGGGTACTCGCTTGGCCCTGCTGTAGATGAGCGCCTGGAGAATCCCAGAACTGGTTCTACCACCGCGAAGAAGGTGTCTCTGTCAGATTTTGGTGATTTAGTCCCATTAATCCTCCTCCAGTCTTACAGCCCTTGGGGTAGGCTCTGCACGTGTGCACAGATACAAAATCACCTCCACAGACCCTCTGGTAACTGCTACCTGCGGGCCTCACCTGCTCGATGCCTGGGCTTGCAGGGATCTTCAAAGTCTTGAGGCCCAGAAGTTCTCCGGCCTGGCTTAGTGGGGGAGTCTCACCACTTATCAGTATAGAATGGAGCATTTGTCCCTGGCGCCTTGGAGGGCAGCCCCCCGCTGAGAATGAGGATTAGCAAGGAGTAGCTATTTTTTATCATTTGTTTATGCAAACAGTCTTGCTAAAAATAAAGGCCCCTTCCCTCCCCACCCAAAATGTTCAGAAAATGTAATTTTAAGGATCTGCTCTGTGAAAAATTAAAGGAGGATTAAATATCCTCACCTCAAGAGGCTGACTATCTAGTGAGGAGGGCAAGTCTTGGAAATGTTAAGTCATCATCTAAGGCAGTAGCTGTTGAGATACAAGGTGAGTTTTAGTAATTCCAGTGTTTGGCAGTGATTGAGTGCCTCATTTAGCGATTTATGTAGGCGGGTGATAGAGATGAGTTCTGAATTTCAGGAAAGATGAGATCCTTGGCTGCATGGTCAAGGAGGACTTATGGGGGAGCAGGTACTGGGGGCTCCAGGGCGATGGGCAGTGGAGAGCTCACGGCCAGTCGAGAGCTCACGGTCAGTCAGCAGTGAAATGCCTATTCTGGGCACAGCGAACAGACCCAAGTTTGCTTGTGATGTGCTTTGAGTTTTCAAATAAAGAAAGTGTGGGAAACCAAGTATCTGTCTTAACAAGATAAAAGGTAGTTTGGTTTTTAGTTCTCGTGGTGAGAAACTTCTGAAACCTTTTTAGTTCTTGACTGCAGTCCTCCTTATGAAGGCACGGCTGCCCCAGACGGTGAAACCCAGGCTTGCACGGTGTGGCACAAGCTGGCCTGATCCGGGCCCCAGAGGCTGTTAGGAGGACTTTCAGTTTTTTCGGAGAAAAGAAGGCTAAGAAGCTCCTGGCTTTCAAATTGAACCACTGGCTGGATCTACCCGGGATGGAGCTGTGGCAGCATCAGCTTTGAGCCTATGGTGTGAGGACACACAGACGGCCGTCAGAGCAGAGCTGAGAGAGGTGTCACGTGGAAGAAAGAGGGAGAAGCAGAGATGGGACCCCACCCCTGAGTCTGCAGACAACTTGCAGAGTGCGGACCGCAGGCAACATTCCGTCCGAGGACCTCGAGGGTTTGAGCTAATCACTCACTGCACTGAGTGTCTTTGCTTTATAGGTGCCCCAAAGGAAGATGTACAAAATCATCAGGCCCCTGCAGATGTTCGGTATTTTTCAATGTTTTGACCGTCGTTGGTATTATTGCCCGGTGTTTAACATTACTACCAGTAGTGCTGGCTTGCAGGTAGAAATAACATCATATGTGGTTTATGTCAAAAGACGATTGCTTTTCCATAACATTCCATTTTCTTGAAGTAATCCATCTGCCACATATAGTTAACCTTGCTTAAAATAGATACAGGGTGCCATACTTCAGATAAGTATAAACAGCTTTGGATAGGTGTTGCTAGCACCCTCAATCCAGTTTCAGTGAGATTAAGACTCTGGGATCCGCAGCTGAAGTGCTAACACGTATGTGTGTGTGCATGCAGATAAATTCTTTCTGAAATAGTGTGATTACGGTCTTTTTAACAAATGCTTCCCTTTTTAAAGGCATGTAGCTTTAGGTCCACTTTATAAATGAATGACATTTAAATCCTTCAGAGTACATTAATGTGTATTCTTATGTGCCCCCAAAGATCTCTGTTTCTGTAATGCTACACATTCAGGTGTTTTATTTTTAGACCATCTCTCTCTTTCAGGAGCTAAAACGGTATTTTGCTTGAATTCAGCAGTACTTAGAGCCCCCAGTAGTGAAGACCTGTAATAGCAACTCCAAAGCTGCATTTGCTTTGAATGCTGGTGGTCTGGCAGGTAGTATTTATGAGAATCTAGCAAGTGACAAATCCCAGGATGAGCGATGGGAATGCAGTGGCTGATAGGATTCAGTGCCAGACCCCAGGGTGCAACAGCTCGGTGGGGAGACTGATGGGCAAGGAGTGAGCAATGGCATCACCAGGTGATAAGTGCCGAGGGGTGGAGCTGTGGGAGCCCTGAGGAGGGCACCTGGCCTGGACTGAGAGCTTGAGGAAGGTTTCCAGAGGAGGGAAGTGCTGGAAGCCTGCAGACAGGTGCAAGAGGGTCCTTTGGGAACCCCCAGATCTTCTGTCTTTGTTGATGAGATCTTTTGACATTTGTATTTCTCAGCAGTATCACACAACCTCGCTCATATGATGACTTCCGAATAAATATTCCCTTACTCCCCTTTAAGGATTTCTGCAGGCAGATGACATAATGATATTTGCACTGCAACGTCAAAAGGTATCTCTGTTAAATAAAGTAGGTGCTATGCAAAGAAAATGTTATCTATCTAGTTCTTGCCCTCTAGAACCTTGGTGTGACAATGGTTTGTGCGGAATATGTGTTGATAGAACATCCAAACCAAGGTATTCACTTAGGTAAGATATGCATAGGCCTTGCGTAGATACTAGATACATAGCATCACTCTTGGACCACGGCTACCTGGACTTGAGAGGGCTTTGTTCCAGTCTTCCTCTGGTTGTGTCCCTCTCCAGAAGAGCAGGATTTCAGGCTTCCAAAGGGATGTGCCCACCCATAGCCCACAGCCCCGCTCTGGCTCAGGGCTCCTAGGACGCTGGAGTTTCTTATTCAACTGCCTAAATCTGTGAAGACTTTCATCCGCCTGTCCTCTTGGGGGCTGATTATGCCACAGTTTATATATGCCTAGGGCCAAGGGAAGGCCACAAGGCAGCTGTGCAAAAAGAATCTGGAGGTGTGAGCTGCGATTTCCTGTGGTATGCCTGGGAGGCCACTAGGAGACTCCTCGTAATGCAGGAGCCGGAGCTGAGGGGAGGCGCCAGGGACCAGGGATCTTCTCTCACACTCTGACCCTGGGCTCCTCAAATATTAGAGACAGGCCTGTCCGTGTGTAGCATTTTAGGAGGAAAAAGTACATATACTTGGATTTAGGAAGAAAAAGGAGAAACATTACAGGAGTGTGAAGGAAAGCATTTTTTAAAATGTGAATTCTACATTATAACATAGCCTATACTCAATTTTCTATAAATAGCAATAATTTTTAGTAAAAGCATGGACATTGTTGTCTCCATTTAAATGCCTGTCTCTTAACGATGTAATGTCTTTGTTTATGGATGGATCCAGGCTTAATCATGTTCCAGGAGATTCAAGTATTGATTAAGCTTAAATGTATAACTTGGATAATCACACATGGAAATCCAGAAGGGAATGCTGTTTGTGAGAGAAGCAAGAGCTTTGTCGTTTCACTTTTGGAAAGCTTGCCCTTTAAATCTCAAGCGCACTGGGGGATAGTTGCAGAGGTCAGAAGCAGAGGCAAGTTTGGTCTGGTTCCATGACACACATATATGGTGTAAGGGTTCTTGGGTGTTCTTGCCCAGGCCTGGAATCTTCTTGGGCTTGCCAGTGCTTTCTTCCCAAGAAACCTGTGGTTCCCTTGAACTTGAACTGCAGAGGCAAGAAGGATTCCAGGCCGTGTCTTCAGTAGCTCCTGGACCTGGTGTGAGTTGGCTGCTCTGGGGCAGGAAGGGTTAGGGGGAGGAGAGCTCAAGCTCCCTGCTGTGGGGAGAGGTGGATCTGCCAAGTCCTGCTGGAGCAGCCTCCTGGAGCTTACTCAGGGCAGCCTGCAGAGAAGGCCCAGCTGTTTCCTCACCCCGGGTGAGCCAACCCAAGATAGGCAGCGTGGCCCCTGACACAGATGAAGTAGGAAGCCAAGAGTCCCCGTTGGTCCTTTGGCGTGTTATCAAACCCAGCCCCCAAAACTCTCTTTCTCTGTCTGACTAAGCCTCATCTTACTCCCAGTCTGAGAGTCAAGTTTCTTTGCCTTGGGGATTAGGAATGTGAATAAGAGGACCAGTGGGTTACAGCATATCGGCAGATTCTCTATGTCCCCCCCATAAGCAAATAGGAATGCTGGCAAGGTTTCGGCCTTACTAAATCAGAATCTCTGGGGGCAGAGCCCTGGCATCTGCATTTATAAGCCCATCGGATGATTTTTATATAGACCTAAGTTTGAGAAAACTGATCGACAGTATTTCCAAAACACCTGCTTATGATTGGCTGGTTGTATTATGCTGATATCAGTAACTGTGACTGGCACTTATGTGGTGCTGGCTGAGTGCCAGGCAGTGGTGTGAGCCCCCGCATAAAGTAACTCATTTATTTCCACAACTACCTTGTGAGATAGGAACTATTGTCAACCCGTTTTACAGAGGAGGAAACTGAGGAGCTTACTAAAAATACAGGATCCTAGGCCCACCTCCATAGACTGATTCAGAACCTGAATTGAAACTGATTCAGAATAGGGCCTAGGGATCTTTATTTAGCACATTCCCAGGGTGTTTTTGTTTTTGTTTTTGTTTTTGTTTTAGGTATTATCACTGAAGGAGAATTCTGGAGGGCTTATTCAGACCTTTCTGTGTCTCCTCTGCTAGGGGCCCAGGGACAGAAAGACGAGTGAGACCTCTTTCTGTTCCTTCTGAGAGCTCAGCGTGGCTAGGGAGTTAAATGTATATAGCTGATAATCCAGGAAGATGGTGCCATTACAGATAAATATTATGGGCACCATTTGCTGGAGTAGCAATTATGTTTTGAGAGGAAAAGAATAACCGAAACCTTTGTAGAAAATATTCAGCCCACATAATACTGTATGTGTCGAAGGCCATTGACAAGTGACTGCTTCTAACACACTGGATTTTAGGTTCAAGGAACATCCTTATCCGTCTGTGCAAAGATGCCTGAGTATTTGAAACTGACATGTAAAAGCAGATTGCTTTTACAATCGCTACAAGAACTCCAGTGAAATGTAGGTGCTTCTGGCAAGTTCAAAAAAAAAGGAAAGGCGGTTGTTGGCTTGAGTGTAGTAACTTAAGAAATAAGGCAAATCCGCATACTGTTTATGGTTGCAGGATAGCGTTTGTTTTTGTGTAAACTGAAATTTTATAGTGGTCATACAATGATGTCCTCCCTTAGATAGAATTCAGTCAGTAGCCTCAGGAAATGCTTTAGGTATAAAAGTGTCTCTTATTCCTAAATATTTGTCATCTCGAGGAACCAGGCCTAGAATTGTATTTTATGGCACAACTTTCCAATATTCTTTTATTTGGGTTTCTTCACACTACAGTAAAAACATTTATTTAGTGATTTATATCCCCACCCAGCTGGAAAGACAACAGCCCTATTTTATTTCACATTTGTGGTACTCAACAGCTGTTGTTGACTTGTCCGAGAGTGTTCACCAAAATATCTAGAAGAAAAAATTTTTAAATGTTAATAGTTGTTGTCTTCACATGGTGAGAAAATGAATAATTGTTTACATTTTGTTTTTTGGTATTTCCTAAATGATGTACAATCATTATGTGTTGCTTTGAAGTTAATTAAAAATATCTTTAAAACACAATTTTAAAGAACACATTGAATATCTGGTTTTAACCTCAACATGAGTCTCATGAGGCATGAGGTGAAGATTATTCGTATCCCGGTTGGGAGGAGAGGGTGCTGAGAACTAGAGAAGTTAGCTAACTTCTGGAACGATCCAGCGCTGTAATAATAGAGTGCAGACCACAATCTAAACCATCGGCTTCTGACCTCAGGTTTTTATGGTTGGACCTTGCTAGGCTCCATGTTGATACATGCCTATATGTACACCTAATGAAGCCAGTTGAGGGTGGTATTCAAAAACTTCGCAGTCGGTTCAGTAAGAGCGCTGGCCAGCCAGGTCTGGCACTGCCCCAGCCAGGACAGACGGATGCCATGCACGACCAGCCCAGCGTGCCGGGGCCCACCAGCTGAAAGTGGACGCGCCTGTACTTGATTCAAGTTTTTGAATGGTGCTTTCAACATCCCTCTTTTTTTTTCTTCATAACTCCATTATTACAAACAATCTGCTTAAGGCTTAGGCACAGGAAAAGCAGTAACCATGAGAAACAACACACAAAGCCTTCCTGGGTCCAGGTTCTTCCAAACTGCAAACTTGCCAGGGGCCTGTTTCTCTGGGCTCCAATCTTAACAACAGAACATTGGCGAGAGGGCAAAGTCATCAGCCTTTCACAAAACACGAGTTTTGTTTTCAGTTTATAATTCAGAAATTGTCTCCCCCTCTCTTCAGTGGGCCGACAGATATATATTTGAAGGGAATTTAATTCATAAAAACCTTCTCACAACTTGATCTGAATTGTTATAATTAAGAGCTTAAAAATATTTGTAGGGGGGCACTTCTTTTGGAGAGTATCGACTTTAAGGATTAGTAACCCATCATATCTATTATCAATGATTTATTACCAAAGCCTATTATCAATGATTTATTATCAAAGCACACATGTCAAGCCCCTGCTCCCCATCTACCCCAGAGCTGCAGTGTCTTCTTAGTCTAATGTCACTGTCTAAGGCCAAAATAAGGGAGGCGATTTCATACCCACGCCGCTGAAAACCGTAGCTGTATCCTGGCAAGGAGTAGTCTGTCAATCTCAGCAATGAAATAATCTTGGACAGTCAAATAATTGACTATATACAGTGTAAATACCCTCAAAGTGTTTGCAGATTTCATCAAAAGGCCAAATGCTCTTTACATAAGACCAGGAACATGGCAGGAAAGGAAATTAGAGGAAGGGAGCACCCATCCCCTTTTCAGAGTCTCTGTAATTTTCTATAAAGATTTGCACTTTGATTATGCTTAGTAGCACCATATGCTGGAGTGGGACGCAAGATCAAAGGTCCCAGCCACAGCACTGGAGCCTTGCTGTAAGCAGGATCAAATATTTCTGTTCGTAGAAAGCTAATGGATGCGTAGGACACTCCTCTAGCTCCCCATGCTTTCCTATTTAATTTCCAAAGTATAATTAATAACACTGCCAGTGTGAATGTGTTGAGCATCTTTTTCATTGTCTGCTTTAATACGCTGCAGGTTGAAAAAGAAAATGATTGTTATCACTTCAAGGTATTTAGAACTAAAGAATTTTCAAAAGCTTCATGTCAATTGTCAAGTTTTATAGTATGTCCGACCTTAAAAATTTGGGGAGTGAGGGGTTGCTGAACACTGCTTTTCTTCGGTTGGTAAGAGAACAGATATTTTTCTCATTCTACTTTATGATCAAAATTTTCTTCAATGAACATTTCTTTTTGTGGTTAAAAATCTTTGCTGAGAGTGTACATGATACCATATTCAGTCTTGCTTTCCCCATTGCCCTGACATGTCCCTCTTCCTTCCTTTGTTACAAATGGTTTTTCTTATAAACGTTTAAAAAAATCAATCTTGATAATGGAAATAATCTTGGATAGTCAAACAATGTACTGTATACAATGTAAAAACCCCCAAAACATTTGCAGATGTCATCAAAAAGCGAAACATTTGTCCTAAACTCCCCATGTGATGTGTTTGGTGTGAGCAGAAGACAGAGTCCACTTGCTAGGTCTTTGACCTTGAGCCATGTCAGTCTCTTGGATCAGTGGTTCATTTTCTCATCTATAAAAGGGACAAATCATACTTGCCCAATGCACGAGTTTTGGGAAATGGATGGGAAGGTGCTTAGTGACTACCAGTGTTGTGAAAACAGGATTCTTGCTAACATTTCAACTTCATGCATGTCTTGTCTGTGAGAATCTGTGGCCTTCCAGGGCAGGACCATGCCTTAGGCACAGCTTTTTGGTGTCCTCTGCAACATCAACAGGGTCTTTGCTTAAATTGTGAGTCTCTAATAAATATTAAGTCAGGCCAAAAAAGTAAAGAGGAGAAGGGCACATTCCAGGTAGCTGTTCTTCTACCTTTCCTTGTAGGTTCTGTTTCTATCTTTTCATGGTTTCCTTGCTGTACTCCTGGCTGCCGGGGCCCAGAGCACCCAGTCTTCAGTGCACACGTTCTCCCCAGTAGCTGTCTGGGCAGGCCTAGATTCTGGGCCAGCTCTGCCATCAGTTAGCTTACACGGTGAATCACTTGACCACTCTGGGCATCATGCTTTATGGAGTGTGGTCATAATACATCAGCATTTGCCCAGAGGGTTGTTATCATCAGTAGTAGCCCCTGTGAAGGTAAAAGATTATCAGGGAGGGGAGAAAAAGGAGGAGTTCTGTGGTCAGCGTGGGCCATATGCCATTTCTCAGTCTTGGAGAGTCACAGCATAAGATAGCATGTTCAAGGCTTTAAGAAATCCTGCAGAAAACAAAGGGATGGCGGCGGGGGGTGGGGGTTGTGTGTGCAGGTGTGGTGGTGGGTAGGACTGTTAACCTAGTCTGAGACACACTGGATTAAAATGATCACTAAAATCTCTTCCAGAGATTTAAACATTAAGGAATCTGTTGCATTTCTTCCATGGAACATTATTCAACATCACTAGAATTTGTTAATGATAAAGTTCTTGAAATATGGTGTTCTGTGTTGTGCGTGACTGATCTCAACAACTCATGATATCTCCTTGGTTTAATATTAATCCACAGTGGGCAGGGTACTATACACTGAAGTTGTCTCCAGCCTCTCTCAGTCCCAGAAAACTTGTTTGCTTTGCCCCCACTTTGTCAAACTAGCAAATTATTAGACTTTTCTTTCCATCACGATACAAGTGTTAGAAACCCATAGTTGTAAGCACCGTTTGGCATGTTGAACGTTCCAGGCAAAATAGCTGTTGATGCTTCAAAAATATTATTTAGCCACTCTGCTAATGCCACTGGGGTGTTTCCTGGGAACCTAGCCATTTGGCGAAAATTCTAGTAGTGAGACCCCCAGGCTAATTACTCTGGTATCCTTGGGCGTAAGAACCTGGTTGATAATCAGTGCATGACTCATGTGATCCCCTGAAGTGGTGGAACGTAAGTACCAGCTTAACTAAAATTCCCGAAGTGGTTTCCCATCGGAAACAGGTGGCCACAAAACCCCTGCCAGAATGATAACCATTACTGACTAGCGTCTACAGGGTGCGTGCGTATCATGTGCCAGGCACAGTTCTAAGCCCTGTCCAAGTATTAAATCATTTACTCCTCCAACAACCCCACGAGGAAAGTCTCCCCTTTCAGAGGATGCAATGGAGGCAAAGGGAGGTTGAAGGGCTGCACAGGTCACACAGCTAGTTAGTGACAGAGCTGGGACCTGAACTCCAGTTTTGTGAAAGTTGTTACTCATACTTTTCACCTGTATCTTTGACCACGGTGTCCTTGTCATCCCTAGAGTCATTTTTTTTTTTTTTTTTGGATACATAACATTTTCCAGAATATAGCATCTGCCTTTTCATACACATTATTTGAACTATAGCATTTTTAAATATGATTCTGTCAGTGGAAATTTTCCAAGCCACCAATACCTATTAGGGCATATGTTTTCTGCATTCCTGCTGTAGGTGTTTATTCATGATCTTCATAATATTACCACTTACAGTATTGCTTCCTGCCTCATCACTATACTTATTTTTAAATGAAGAATAGCCTTTTGTTATTACAGAAGCAATATATGAGCATTGTAGAAATCCAGAAAATACAGATGAGCAACAATAAGAAAATAAACAGCACGTTCCCACTGTGGAAGGTTGCATAGTGGCCCTCCAAATGTCCTAATCCCCAGAACTTGCAAACATGTTAAATTACAGGGCAAAGGGAAATTAAGGTTGCAGATGGAATTAAGATTGCTAATCAGGTGACCTTGAGAGAGGAGCTCTGGGTTATTCTGGTGGCCCAATGTACCTAGGTCCTAATAAATGGAAGAAGGAGGCAGAAGAGAAGTTCAGAGTGATGTAGGATGAGAAGGGCACAACCTGCTAATGAGGGAGGAAGCTGGAGGAAGTGGCCATGAGCCAAGCAACGCCATCAGCCTCTAGAAGCTAAAAAAAGGGAAATAGATTCTTCCCCAGAACCTCTAAAAAGGAGCACAGCCCTGCCAACACCTTGATTTTAGCTCAGTGACACCCATTTGGGCTTCTGACTTAAAGAACTCTGAGATAATACATTTTTATTGTTTTAATCCACCATGTTTTTGGTAATTTGTGTGGCAATAGAAAACTAATATACCCACCAACCAGAGACTATTAAGTGTTAATTTTTTATTACATGTATTTCCATATTTTCATACACATATATGTATTTTTTTTACTAGAACAAGATTATAATGTTGTAAACAGTTTGTTTTCCTTTCATAATCTTTCTCTTTCCCTGTCCATAAATTTCCATAGCATCTAATACCTTGATCATATCGAAATTACCTGAATTGTCACACAGCTATTTCCCCAAAGCTAGTTTGTCCAAATCATGTTTTAGATCTGGAGCCTTCAGGTGTTTTAAATCTAAAACAGTCCTTTTCTTCATCTGTTAATTTTCCTGCTCAGTGTTTGTCTGATCACTTCCTCATGCTGTCACTTAGCCTGCTCGTCTGTCCCCTGTATTTCCTATAAATCAGAAGGTATATCTAAAAGCCTGGTCAATTTATGTTGATAAACTTTGTCTAGAATACATTTGGGGTGCCATTGTATGTTTCACATGGCATTTCTTCAGGAGGCACGTGCCATGTGGTTTTACCATCACTGAAACTCAGACTGTCCTCTGGGTCGTGTGATGGCCACCTGAGCTGGCTGCTAGACAGTGATGTGATTCCCACTGTGACCAAAAAGTATTCAGTATGGAGTTCCTTTAACACCACACAGATGTGTGGTTTCCCCTCAGCCATTCACTGCGTGGCCAGTTCCATTTGACAGCCCTTGCCTGAATTAACATGTGTTAGAAATTGCAAAACGATGATTTTTCTAATGTTATCATTTCCCCTGTGTTTATCAGCTGCCACTCCTTAGTGAAGAAGAGCTTTCCCTAATCAGCTAGATCCATTTGGTTACTCTGAAAAGCATTTTGGACTGGGGCAGCAGGAGAAGTGCTTCTTCCTTGGTCAATTCTCAAAGGGAGGACTTGGTTAATAACAACCTCAGTGATGACCACTGGTTTCTGCCTCTTTTCAAGTAGCATTAAGATCCCCAGATTTTCCCAGAATCAGTTTGTTTCTTTCTACAATTTTTCTGTGTCATCATGTTGCCAAATTGATATATGTTTGGGTTTGCTTTTCAATTCTAGGGTTTTTCAGTTGTAAATTTTTTTAAGAGTTTATCAAAATAGAGTAAATTTATTTCAGCTGAATACCTTAGTTGTAATTTTTTAATGGTAATGCATTTATATAATTCAAAATCAAAATTATATGGGAAAATATTCAGAGGGAAGTCTTATTTCTCCCCCTGTTCCCTCTACCTAGTTTTTCTATCCTTCTACACATGACCATATTTTATTAGTTCCTTATTTATATGTCCATTCTAGGAGGGTTTTGGGGTTTTTTTTGCACATACGAATATGTGTATGTGTATAGATATATAGCCTTATTTTAACCCCTCTTTGTACACATATCCCCCTTGCTTCTTAAATTTTTTTCCCACTTGTATATTCTGGAGATCTCTTTGTATCAGTATCTACAATCCTTTCTCATTCTTTCTTTAAAACTTCTTAGAACTCCACTGTGTTGGTGTACTGTAGCTTATTTCAACTAGTTCCCCCTTACTGGATCCTTGCATTCCTTCTAACCTTTTATTATTGCAAACAATACTGCAGGGAATAAAGTTGTACATTTATCTCTTGTACTTGAGCAGATATAAATGTAGGTAGATTCTTAGAATCGGCGTTGCTTTTTCAAAAGGTCATTACATCTATAATTCTCTTTATATTTCTAGATTTTCCTCCAAGGACTCAATACTCTTAACTACTTTGCTAAATTGTTTTTCAAAAGTCTTGGTCTTATCACACAGATGAGTGAATTTTAAAAAATGAAGACTTAGAAAATACTGACAACACTAAGGTGAGAATATGGAGCAACTAGAACTCTTGTATATCCCTGGTGGGAGCATAAAATGATACATTCATTTTGGAGAACTGTTTGGCAATTTATTTATAAAGTTAAACATACATTTATCCCATAGCTCAGAAAGATCACCTCTATGTATTTACCCAAGGGAAATGAAAATATGTTGTTTTTTTTTTTTTAAAGACGTTAGGAAGAATATTCACAGTAGCTTTATTTCTAATAGCCCTAAACTGGAAACAACCAAAATGTCCAGCAACAGTTAGATAGATAGAGAAACTGTTATATATCTATGCCATGGAATATCACTCAACCATAAAAAGAGATTATATGTATTGATACATGTAATAAAGTGGATAAATCCCAAAATAATTATGCTGAGGAAAAGAAGCCAGACACAAAAATGTACATATTGTGGCTTCCATTCACATGAAGTTCTAAAACAGACCATGCTAACTTATGGTGATAGGAATTGGAATGGTGGTTGCCTCTGTGAATGGGGGGAATTGGACAGGATTGCAGGGAACTTCCAGGGGTGATGGCAGTGTTCTCTATATTTTGATTGAGGTAGTGATTACACTGAGTGTATACAGTGATCACAATCATGAGTGAATGCTTCTTAGTGCAGCCTTTTTATTGTATAATGTAAATATACATTACACAATTTATAAAAATTTGGTCCTCAGCAGAACTTTCTAGGAAGTGACGGCCTTCTTCCCTCATCATCCCCACCGTGGCTGTACTCTTGTTCTGAATCTCTCAATATTCTATCTTTCTGGCCCAGGCTTACACTTGAGTATCTACGACTTTTATAGGCTGAAGTCATAGCTCCCCAGTAGGTTATAAGCCTCCTACAACAGAGTTATGATTATGCTACTTTAATACTCTTTACAACAATGGTTGTCAACCTAGGTTGCATAATATTAGAATCTCCCTGTGTCTTAGCTCGGGGCATCATAACAAAATGCCATAGAGTGGGTGGCTTAAACAACCGAGATTTATTTTCTCACAATTCTGGAGGCTGGAAGTCTGAGATCAGGGTGCCAGCACATTTGGGTTCCTCTTCCTCACTTGTAGCTGGCCACCTGTGTCACATCTGGTGGAGAGACAACGAGCAAGCTCTCTGGTATCTCTTCTTCTTCTTCTCTTTTAAAGATTTTATTTATTTATTTGAGAGAGCGAAAGCAAGGGAGAGAGAAAGCGCGAGTGGGGGTGGGTGCGGAGGGAGAGGGAGAAGCAGGCTCCCTGCTGAGCACGGAGTCTGACTCGGGGCTCAATCCCAGGACCCTGGGATCACGACTGGAGTCAAAGGCAGACGCTTAGCCGACTGAGCCACCCAGATGCCCCTCTGGTGTCCCTTATAAGAATACCAGTCCTGGGCACCTGGGTGACTCAGTTGGTTAAGCGACTGCCTTCGGCTCAGATCATGATCCTGGAGTCCCGGGATCGAGTCCCACATCGGGCTCCCTGCTCAGCAGGGAGTCTGCTTCTCCCTCTGACCCTCCTCCCTCTCATGCTCTCTGTCTCTCATTCTCTCTCTCGCAAATAAATAAAATCTTTAAAAAAAAATTTTTTTTTTTAAATTTAAGAATACCAGTCCTATCATGAGGGCTCCACCTTAATGACATCATTTAAATCTAATTACCTCCCGAAGGCCTTATCTCCAGAAGGCCTTATCTCCAGATACCATCAATGTTGGGAATGAGGGTTTCAGCATATGAATTTGGGGGAACACATTCAGTGCATAGCACTTGGGAAACATCAAAAAAAAAAAAAAAAAAAAAGCAGGGCTTGAATTTCATCTCCAGAGGTTCTGATACAGAATTGGGACCTGGACATCTGTGTTTCTTTAAGGTTCCCTTGTAATGTGCAACCAGGATTGGTGACCATTGCTCTGTGCCTTCCTGTTCAAGATGAGGTCTATGGACCAGCAGCATCAACATCACCTGAGACCTTATTAAAAATGCATAATCTCTGGTCCCATCCCAGACCCGTGAATCTGCCTCTGCATGGTAACAATATCCCCTGTTGATGGGAAGGCACTATAAAGTTTGAAAAATACTGGTCTACAGCACCTTGCATAGACTTGCATACAGGTATGAGAATGCTCCATCAATCAATTACTGTTTGAATTCAAGATGAACATTTTGTCAGTGAACCAAGTTTCACCTTTTTTCATCTTGGAAGCCTGTCAAGGTGTGGATCTTGCCTGCAAATAATTGCATCGCAGTGTGAAGATTTTATATATAGCCTATATATCATTGTCTGTTAGCAAACAAAAAAGCAGCAAATAGACCCAACATTAAAAACAAAATCTTAGTGTTTTTGAAAATATATAACCATTCCAGTGATTCCATCACAATGAATGATTACTTCCTTAGCTTCAGGTGAGCTTTAAATTGATAATGAAATAGAGTATGTACTTGTGTTCCAGCTGCAGAAGGAGAGAGAAGCGGCACTTAGCACAGAGCATGAATACTGTGTAACTAATAAATAATTCAGTAAACCGGGGAAAGAAAAAACACACAAGCTTAAATAAATAGCAGAGAATCCCTAATGCTTAAGGTTGAGAAATGAGAGGATTATTATATACGATGCTATTATGTAGCACAGAGAGCTAGTTTTCAAAAGATTTGATTACGGTAAGTATGCTTACTACTAAAAAGTAGAAAGGAATGCGGTCTTACTTGATATTTCAGAAGGCAGTTCAAGGTCTCGTCATCCATCAAGAGCTTCGATGTGGTCTTCCATATGAATGTGGCTCATGAAAGGACTAAACAAGAGATTCCACGCTGACAGACACTAAAAATGATGAATTTCCACTTTCCCAGTTCAGAAGTACCTAATGGGTATCCTTCTTTATTTTTAAGAACTATTAATTCGAGTACCTTTATGTGTAAAATACCCTCTTAACTCAGGATAGGTGCATTGTAAGACTGCAATCTCAGGAATCATTTCTGCTTCTGGAGATGGGTCTTCCCTTCATTTTCATTTCCACCCCTACCTGATAATTTCTTAATCGTTAAATGATATGATTAAATGGTTTGCTAAATTGCATCAAGATGGCCTTTTGGTTTAATTCATAGCCCCCTCATATTCTGTGCAGTGAATTGAAAATAAAAAGAACAGATGCTAATCTATTGTAAGTACACATACTGGCATACACACCTACAAACATACGGAGAAGGGAGCCTCAGTGCTTTGTATTTAAATCCCATTTCCCACTTGCTTAGTGACATTCATCTCATTAGTGATCTGATTCAACCCAGCAAGTTTTTATTGGATGCCTATCGTGTGCCCGGCAGAAATACACTTTGAAAATAAAAATCTTTTACCTTGGGTATAGATAATGAAAATTTATGTTCCAGTGTTGCAAAGTATTGAATAAAGACATTGGTGGTTCAGTAAAAATCAATTTAGAAGGGCTTTTTTCCCCACTACTTTCCAAAACAGGCTAGAAGAGAATAGCTTTTCTCCTTTAAATGTTGTATAAGAAAATGTCCTTTACATTAATAAAATAATGCACAGCCAGAATTGTTAAATTTGCTTTTTTCCTCTCTAGCAAAGATATTTTTCTCTTTGTGTTAATCTTTAGTGAAAAATAATAAGTACACTTCCTAAAAATAATGGAAACTTTAGAAAAGGGATATCCAATGGAAAGTAAATCCTTCTCTCAGAAATGTTCGATGTACATTCACATGTTTTCTATGTAACTCCACGTATCGCCTTATTCCCTGCTTTTTTTCACAGGTGGGAGCATACCATGTACTCTTCTATACCTTGGTATCTTTCAATTATGTCATTTTGGAGACTTTCTGGAACAGAATGTGGAGATCAACCTCATTTCCAGTGCTGCATGGTATTTCAGGTATGGATTTAACCATCCACTATCAATATACATTTAAGGTTTTCCTGGCTTTTGATATTATACACAGTGTTCTGATAAATAACAGGTAGATACGTCTTTGCACATAGATGCTAGCATGTCTGCAGAACCGAATCTTGGAAATAAAAATGCTGTGTCCAAGAATACGTGCATCTGTAATTTTGAAATATAATGCCAAATTTCCCTTTGAAAACCTTGAACCAGTATGCAGCTTCCCTGCAGTGTTTGAGAGGGCCTCTTTGCCCGGATGGGTGCCCATACATTACTTTAGCAATTCTTCCTTTCCCTCTTACATCATCAGTGTCTCCTCTCTACTGGATTATTCCAACCGGAATCTGAGCGTGCTGTTGTTTCTTGCATCTTAAAAGACAAAAAAGCTACTTATTGACTCCACTTGACCTCTCCCTCACTACCCCATTTGTCTGCCCCCTTTTGCAGCAAAACTGCTAGAAAAATGATGTCTACAGTTCCTGTCTCTTCGTACTTCTCTTCCTCGTTGTCTTGAACCTTCTCCGGTTAGGACTTTTAGCCCCACCACTTTCCAGAACTGCTCTCGGCAAGTCACCAATGACCACTGCTGCATCCAGTGGTGACTTCTTGGTCTTCATCTTGCTCTTGTCTGCAGCCTGTGGTAGAGCTGATCCATCCATTCTTCTTGGACCATTGTCTTCTTTTGGCTTCGGTGATACCATATTCTCTTCCAACCATATAAGCTGTTCCTTCTCACTCTCCTTGCTGGTTTCTTTCCAGCTCCATGACATCTTGATGTTGGGGTGCCCCAGGTCCCAGTCTTTGGATCTCACCACTGTCTGGGCCCCCTCCTTTGGTGATCTTATCTAACCACACGGCATTAGATACTGTGTCTTTCTTAAAGACCTCAAATTGTCCCTGGCCTGGATCTGTCTTCTAAACACAGGCCTTGTGTATTAAACTGTCTACTTGACATCTCTCTTTGAATATCAGAGATCTTTCAAATCAAACATGTCTAAAATTGGGCCTTTTCCCTAAAACCTATTCCTCCTACACTATCCCATTTTAGGCAATAGTCACTCCATCCTTCCAGTTACTCACACAAGAACCTTGGAATCATTCTTGACCTCACTCTTTTGTTCACACGTCACATCCCATCCATTAGGAAGGCTTGCTGGCTCCACCCTCAGAAGATACCCAAATTCTCACCCTTCTCATCACTTCCACCTCCAGCATCCTGGTCCAGGAAGCTGTCATTTCTCACCTAGATTATTTCAGTAACTTCTTGCTTGCACTCATGCACCCTGCAGCCCATCCTCCGTAGTACAATCCAGCAGCTGGAGTCATCCTGTTAACACCTATCAGATCACTTCACCCTCGGCTCAAAACCCTGCAGTGGCTCACTCACAGTTTAAAGGCCAAATGTGGATCTCCTCCCACCCCCGAGCACATTCCTCTCTGAGCTCTCCTGTTCTTCTCTTTCCCCTCTCACTTCACTCCAGCCCCACTTGCCTTTTTGCTATTCTGGTGCCAATGCAGGCATAGGTTCCTCCAGGATGGAATTTGGGGAGACAGATGGTAGCCATGGGAAAGGTCTTTCTTGATTGATATTATTGCGGTCAAGCTTCTCCAGACTTGGGAGATGTTTTGAGCTCTCATTCTGGTTCAGGGGTTCTTCAGAGACCCACCAATGGGAAAAGACGTCTTCATTAAAGTAGACTTCTTGATTTCAGTGGATGACAGGCTTCTGTAGGGGCAGAGCCAAATGGCAGCCCTGACCTAGAAGCAAGGTAGGTGATGTTATTGTCATGGGCCTAGGGGGCCTGAAGCAGCAAGCAGAGTATTTTAGCACCCAGGGATCTTTAATGTTGGCTACTCATTCTCAGTGACCCTAGAACCAAAATAGATAGGCAGTCTACTAATTACTTTATTTATGTAATTGGAAATTACATAAATTACTTTATTTATGTAATTGGAAAATCTCTAGGTCTAGGGAACAGAAACCTGAGTTGTTGGCTGGAGGGTCCTAGACCGTCACGCACGTCCCAGACCTGAATCAGTGCAAAGACATAGGGATCCTCAGAGCGCTGGTTCTCAAACTGTGGCCAAGGAATAGCAGTAGCAGCAGCCTCACGTGGGCATTTGTGATAAACACAGGTTTTCCGGCCCTCCCCAGCCCTACTGACACACATACTCTGGACGCGGGTCCAGGAGTCTGTGTTTGGGCAAGACCTTCAGCTGGCCCTGATGCATGCTCAGGTTTGTGAAGTCTAGCCACAGAAGAAGAAGGGGCCAAGAAGCCTCCAAGAAGGGGCTGGACAACACTGCTATGAGCTTTTAGCGTAAATCTTCCTTTAAGTCTTTCCCCAAAGACTTGCAGCCATTTGCTGGGGTGACTGTAGACTGGGAACAGGGAATAGCCGGAACTTGAGGGGGTTTCTGGACATTGGTTCTGAGGCAGTGCTAACCTCCAGAGGCCCCAAATGCCTCTGGACCACTGGGGATGGATGTCACTTGTGGTCATCTGGGGATAAATGAAATTTTGGCCTGTGCTTGCCTCGCAGCGTTCCAGTGGGCCCCTTGATCCACATATGGTTATTTTCCTACTCCTGAATACATCTGTTATTAGGTCTCCTGCAACTCAAGGAACTCCCCATATTGATTCCCTAACCTGAGTAGTGAGCCTTAGGATAGCAGGCATGGCCTCACAGAAGCTTCCTGGAATTTGCCCTTCCTAAATGAGGGCAAACTGAGAGCAATGCTCTATCCTTGGAGGGGAGGGGGGATTGCAGAGAGCAGTATTCCCACCTAACACTTGAACAATGCAGGGGTCGTTCTGCCATACCCTCATTTAACTCATCTGTGTGGCACGTGCAGAAGTGAGATGCTTGTTGGGGAATGGCTGTGGGTTCTTGGAAAATTATTCGGGTACTGGACCAGATGTCGTCTGTTTACTGGATGACACAACAGTGCTCCTGGCACTTTGTATGCAGCTGTTGATCTGGCAGATGCTTTTTTTTTTTTTCCCCCTCATTACCAAATTAGCAAAGATTACCAGCAGGGGTTTGCTTTCAATTAGCAGGATCAGGAAAACACCCTTAGTGTCCTACCTCAGGCCCATGTTGGCTCTTCTGCTTTCTGACAAGCTCTGATCTGCTGGGGCCTTGAGCATCCTGAGATTCCCCCAGAACAGCATGCTGATGTGTTATTGACATGGTGAGCAGGACGGAGCTGGTACCCTAGATACCTTAGTAAGACATATGTATGCCAGAGGGTGGGAGATGAACCCCAAGAAAAATCAAAGGCTTACTTCCCAGTGGAGTTTCCAGGGGTCCAGTAGTCTGGGAAATTTGACATTTCCTCTCCAAAGTGAAAGGCAAATTGCTATACTTTGCACCACCTGCCACTGAGAAAGAGCTACAATGTTTTGCACCACCTCTTTTGATTTTTGAGAGAACATGTATACTTTTTGAGTATATTATCCATGGCAATGTTTTGTGTAACACACAAGGCTGCCAGTTTTGGGTTGGAACCAGGGCAAAAGAAGGCTCACTAGTGGGGTTTCTCAACTTCAGCACTCTTGACATTTTGGGGGCAGAGAATTCTTAGATGTGGGAGGCTATCCTGAGACTTACAGAATGTTTAGCAGGGTCTCTGGCCTCTACCCACTAGATTCCAGCATTATGCTACCCCAGTGGTGGCGACCAAAAATGTCTACAGATTGCCGAATATCCTAATGTTCCCACTTGAGAACCACTGGTCTATAGCCCGGCTAGTTAAGCCTGAGGTGACTTCAGCACTGGCTGACAGCTTGACTTCAGCCTCTTGACAGACCCTGAGCCAGATCCTCCGTGTGAGATAAGAAATGGGTGTTGCTAAGTTCTGGGGCAGTTTTTAAATAACGAATATACTGATTCACTAGGCCGTAGGGTTGGGCATGCACAGCAGCAATCCGTCATCCACTGTAAATAGTGTATACCAGATTGGGGTCGAGGACGTCCTGAAGACGCAAGGAGTTTTATGAGTAGCTTAGCTCAGACTCCCGGAGCATCTCCTCTTGCTGCATTTTGATTCTCTCGCAGCCCACACCTATGTCCTTTTGCAACTGACAGTTGACAGAGGAAGAAAACATTTGGGCCAGGTTCACAGATGGTCCATTGCAGTTTGAAGGCACCAGGTGGATTTGGATTGTTGAAACATTATAGCTCCTATCAGGAATGTAGTAAGGGAAGTTCTCTCGAGGCCAACACAGCAGTTGTCCACTTGGCCCGGATGGAGAGATGGCCAGAGGTGGAGATTTACACAATTCATGGGTGACTAATGGTTTGATTGGCATATTGGTGACAAGGGAGTCTGAGGAAGAGGTTTGCGGATGGACCTCTCCATATGGGCACTGTCCTATGTGAATGCTACCATGGGGCATCCACTGATGAGGCTCTCAGTAATCAACTAGACAAGACGGTCCATTCTGTGGATGTCAGTCAGCCCTCTTCCCAGCCACCTGAGGCGTGTTCAATAGGCCGATGGAGAGCATGGCTGTTGTGGCAGGGATGGAATCCACGTGGGCTCAACAATATGGACTTATCCTCTCCCAGGTGGATCTGGCTACTGTCGCTACTGAATGCCTGATCTGCTGACAGCAGAGACCAATATTGAGCTCTGGTATGGCATCATTCCCCAGGGGCACCAGTGAGCCACCTGGTAGCAAGTTTATTACACTGAACTCTTTCCATTATGGAAGGCATGATCTTGTCCTTACTGGAATGGACACTGTTTCTAAATATGCTGTGCATCTTCTGCCTATAGTGCTTTATCAGTCCCACCATCTGTGGACTTTCAGAATACTTTATTCAATGACACAATGTCCTACATAACATTGCTTCTGACCGAAGAACTGATTTTACAGCAAAAGAAGTGTAGAATTGGGCTCATGCTCCTGGGACTTACTGGTTTACCATCCACTCCATCACCCCAAGGCAGTTACCATTATCAAGCATAGGAATAGATTGTTGAAGTTTCAAAAATGGCAACATTGGGAGACCCCTCTCTGCAATTTGGGTGACCGTGTTGCAGAATGTGGATGAAGCTTTGAATCAGCAACAAAAAAGTGGTGTTGTGTCTCTTATGGTCAGGATACATGGATCTGGGAATCGAGGGGAGAAAAATGGGAGTGGCTCCCCTCACTGTCACGTGCGGAACGTCACTCAGAATAATCGCCTGCCTTCTTCTCAGCATTGATCAGCTGGTTTATAGGTCTTGATTCCAAGGAGGAAGTTCTTCCTCTACAGACATACAATTATTCTGCTGAACAGGAAGTTGATGGTGCCATCTGCTCGCTTGAAGTTTCTGACGCCGCTGAACTGACAGGCAAAGAAGAGGGGTACTGTTCTGGCTGGGGCCATCGGTCAGAGTCACCAAGAGGAATTGGGTTGCTGTGACACAGTGGTGGCAGGAAAGACTATGTCTGGAGCCCAGGAAATTCTCCGGGGTGCTTCTTAGCCCTTCAATGTGCTAAAAGTTATTGGAATAATGTTGCCACCCAGCAGACGACGAAAAACTCAGGCCTTTCAGAAATGAAGGTTGAAGTCATCCTGCTAGGTAAAGAACCCCAAAAGCTGAGGTTTTGGCTCAAGGCAAAGGGAACATGGAATGGACATTGGAAGAAGCTCATTGTCAATGATGACTCGACTATTATCCCTATCAATCAACTAGTTTTGTTACCAGTTACCAAAACAAGAGCTGTGGTGGCTATGCATATTTTCTTCTTGGCTTGTTACGTATAACGTCAAGGGTTGGTGGTGGTTAACTTTACAGTTTGGCCTTTAGGTTACAGAATATATCCAGGGCGCAATGGTGATGAAAACAGAAGAGGAACTGACATCATGCAGAGGTGAATACAGTGGCCGAGGCTGCGTCTTCACATGGTCCTACACTCTGTGTTCCCCTCTTTTGGGGAGAGAGTGAGCCTACATTCATCTGTATGAGGAATACATTTGCATTCTGTTAGGTGGAAGCACGATGTAGTCGTTGAATGGATACAGTGAAACGTGTGGATCTGAGTAGTAAAAGGGCAAGTGTACCAGATGGTGTCTTTTGGCAGTTGGGTCCAAGTTCATCCTTCTAGGTATGTGCCATCCCCTTTCCCAGACTCACTCATCTGGCCGATTTCAAGTTAGGTTCTTCCAGTGGGAGGCACTGGGTGGGAGGAAGAAATTAGCCATTTCCCCTGCCACAGGCAGCTGCAGGAACAGGCAGCTGGGCTTGAGTGCTGGTGCTATGGGCTCCAGCAGCCTCGGGGTGGTTTCAGCAACATCAGCGGTGAGTGTTCACTCATTGGATCCAGCCAAGGGACAGTGGCAGCTTCTGTCTTTGGGCAAGAGCCCCCTCTTTCTTCGCTCCTTCGCCCTCCTGGCGGTTTTTTCACCAATTTCCTACATCGCATCCTTCTCTGCTTGACATATGGAGAGTGGCTCCTTCCCCTGTTCGGACACTGAGTGACATAGAGAATTTTCCATACCAGCACAAAGCAAGCTTCGTCATTCTCTAGTTTAAAACAAAAAACGGAAGGGTTCATATTTATGTAAGAAGACCCAGATAATGGATATTTGTGTTGCTCTCAATCTCCTCTTTTAATCAGTATGAGCATTAAGAACATTGCCATTTTTGGAAAATACTGTCAAGGCATGTATCTGGCAACGTTCTTGTCTCTTCCCATTTGGAATTATACCCGCCGAAGCTCTTGGACAGGCTTTTAAATGGCTGACATGGGATTAAACTAGCCTCTGGAATCCAGCAGCTGGCTACTTACTGCTTAATAAGTATGCTAAATACTGGCCATGTGTCTTAGCCTTATCTTTTCCAAATGAATGGTGCAGCACCTCGAGGCTTGCTATCATGGCACCTTTTGAATATGCAAACATGGTGTGTGTTGGGGGGCTGGCTAGCAGCGCCTCTCCCCTTTATGATTAATGCCATCTGAACATGTCGGCTGCTTGGCAGCCTGGGAAGAGCCCTACATTCCTTCATGGGAATGGGCTCAGGTTTTCTCTTGAGGAAGGAGCTGATGACGTGGCCAACCCCGCCATAGGTTAGTGGCTCAGCTCGAGGTCCTGTTAATTTTATTACTGGTCTTCTCCCAAATCCCTTTCATGGAGGTAGTGCTTCTTAGAAACCATTTTTCCTTAATGATGAAACATTTCAAATGATTTGTGGGCAGTGCGCCTCTTCAGCCGGGGCAGCCTGGCCCCTTCTTTCAGCTTGGGGCTGGAGGGCTGCCCAGACCCGCACAAGGGCCTCAGCCCCACGAGGCCGCCTCGGGCCGTCGCACCTCAGCCACCTGATACTCTGCTTCCGCTAGCCTGAAGAATGAAGGCCTCTTCAGCCCTGTGCTAACACCACCCCACAGCTCTGGTTCCTGACTTTATCTTTTTTAATTCATTAAACAGCACTTTTGCTATCTTCTCATCTTTTAGGGGTTCAGATCGTTCTGACATTCTACTTCCAGCCCTTAGATTTGTTCACATTCTCTACAACGGGTAAGGTTGGGTCCTCTTTACTGTCGCTGCGCCAAGTCCCATTCAGCCTATTCTAGGAGGATTTCTCTTTCGCTGCTCTGTGCTTTCACAGCAACTTAGAGTGTAATGGGGGTCCTCAAGCGCTCCAGCATCTCGGCCAATAGGGAGGCAGGGCTTTATTCCTAAAATAAATATCCAGTTTTGTTCCACAAGGGCTCCACTTTTATAATCTTCAGCATAATCCCTTTAAAGCACGACTCCCTGGCAAATCCAAGCTGCTATGGTAGGAAAATTCTCATTAAGGGCAAAACCAAAGCTGCTTTGGGTGGTAATGCTATTAGACTGTCAACCTCATTGTCGGCCAAATTAATAAAATACATTTCTGCTAAGCCAGCTAATGCCGGTGAGGAATCAGTAGCCAAATCCATTTAACTCTGAGAGGCTTAAATGCTGTTAAATCACAGCCCCACATTTGTGGGGCTGAGTCCTAGAAGATGTGCATGGATTTATATTTCCAAATAGTTGAAAAAATGAGAACGCGTGAAAAGGAGAATTTTTGACTTTTTATATTTCAGGAAGAGTCATGACGTGTAATGTCTATTACCTGTAGCATTCCATCACAAATAGACGTGGCAATTAAGTCAGTCATTTCCGGTCCAGTTAACGAAATAGTTGGTGTTGAACAAAGCAGCAGTTACCCAAGGTAAGTGCTACATTGATGAGCTCATGTTCCAGACAACTACATTCACAGGTGAAGTCCACCACTG
Organism: Phoca vitulina; assembly: GCF_004348235.1. Classification (NCBI taxonomy): domain Eukaryota; kingdom Metazoa; phylum Chordata; class Mammalia; order Carnivora; family Phocidae; genus Phoca; species Phoca vitulina. The sequence continues at coordinate 39,759,577 of NW_022589707.1, read as the reverse complement.
GATCGTACACAGATTTCACGGAGATTGGTTTTAAAAGTATCAAGACAGGAAGAACATGGAAATTCCACCCCCAAATGCTCAATGGCACATAGGAGATCTCTTCATGCGGATGCTTTTCTCTTCCCTGGAATTCCACAGGCAGGATGGAAAGTGGAGGGCACTCTTAGAAGCTGCACATCTGATATCACAAGTTAGTTTTGCCTCTTGCTGGTACATATTCCCCACGCTTAGGTTCAAAGAACACCCAGAAAACTCGTTAAGTCTCCATCTGAATTTCAGTCAAAGGATTCAGTTCTACCTCTTTGGTCCCAGCCAGTTTCACTGTTGGGAGTACTAACAAGCTTTCTCTTCGGCTGTCAACACATTTGGAATAGACTTTTCTCGGTGGGAAAAGATTGTATGCAGCAGTCTGGATTTTAGCATATAATTTCATTATAAATAAGACAGACTTGTAAAAACTCACTTAAGAACCTCTGCACAGCTTCATCTGGGATTTGGCCAACAGTTGTTGGAGTTCTATTAAATCAGCTTTTTTCCTAACTGTGAAAAGCAGAGGTTGAAATTTTATTATTTTCTCAAATCCTCAACCACTCAAATAGTTAGGGATGATTAAGCTCAAATAGTTAGGGATGATTAAGAACAAAACAATGTGGGGTATTTTCAGAATTATACATTCACTTTGTTTACCCAAAGGTGAAGAGAATTGATAACATTTTATCTCAGCATATCTAATTTGAAGTATATCCCCTTCTAGAGTCCAGAATCCTCTTTTTGGGCCTGGTGTAGGGGAACAGTCTGTTTGTTATTGCTGGCGGGGCTTAGCTAGTACCTGACAAAGGGGTGGTGCTAGACACGAAGTAAGATTTTTATTTGTAGTGGAAGAAAGGGTTGACTTTCTAAATACTGAGGGGTGGTTTGCAAATTCAAAGTAAGCTAGATAAACATCTATTTTAAGAGTCTTATTGCTTCCTAAGAGTGAAAGTAGGTCTGAATTTTAAATCTTTTTTAAAAAAGATTTTATTTATTTATTTGTCAGAGATAGAGAGCTAGAGAGCACAAGCAGGGGAAGAGAGGCAGAGGCAGAGGGAGAAGCAGACTCCCCGCTGAGCAAGGAGCTCGATGCGGGGCTCGATCCCAGGACCCTGGGATCATGTCCTGAGCTGAAGGCAGACGCTTAACCTACTGAGCCACCCAGGTGTCCCTGAATTTTAATGCTTAACTCCAAGATAGGTAAACACTTCTGTTTCACACAAAACACCACAAAATTTAAAAGGTGGGCAGACTTCCCATTAGAAAATACCTCACTTATTCAACAATGAATATTAATGAACACTTATGAATTGTCGGGTACTCTACTGGAGCTGTGAGTACAGGGTCAAACCCAATAGAATAAAATCCCTGTCTTTATAGAGCTCATGTAGCTTCTCATAAGGGCTTCTGGAATGAATTGAAACATTAACAGAGTGTTGATATGAACAAACTAATGTTCTTCACTAAACGGGTGAAACGGCAAATGTGATAAAAACTACAAATAAAAAAGTACTGCACAAAGGACGTCAGCAACCTTCTTTTCCTTCAGTGGAGCACCAAGATCCTTGACTCTCTTCACTGTTGTGTTGATTGTAATGAACAGAACTTTTCAATTCATTTGTCCTACAGAAAGGGTTGTTTTCTGGAAAACATCTTGCCAAACAAACAAACAAACAAACAAACCCATCTTTCCTGGGGAGATTCAGACACGGAGCTGTAAAAGATCCTGGCAGGATGAGTGCTGAAGGAAGGGGATGTCAGCAACTGGAAAATGGCTTGGTTGCCAGAGGCTACACATGATGACATTAGGAGCCACAAGATGGAATTAGACTGAGGACATGTGCGGGTCTGGTTAAGCTCAAAACATCTAACAACACACCAGGAACTGATTACAGGACAGCCATCGTGGCAGCTGAATGCAACTTTTACTGTCTCTGGATGGAAGTCTGGTTTTGAAATCCAAAGTCTGGGGAAAGTGTGGAGAAATCATGACTACACTCCTCGGTGCTTTGCTCTGCTCCATCCACCCCACTCCTCAGTTCTGGTATGCAGCCCTGTCACAGAGTGCCTTCCCATTGGGAAGAGCTCCAACCTAGAACATCCCCATGGCTACAGGGGAAGAGGAAAGCAGAAGAGAAGCAGCAGGGGGAGAAGGAAGAAGAAAGGAAATACGTCTCTGCTTTGCAAGTGATCTGAAGGTTTGGATTGTGCTGGTAATTCTCAGCTGCTTCTGTCCTTAGACACGTCCCACTCCCCGTCTGGGCACCTGGGCTCCCTTCTCTGTCTGGCACTAATCATCTCTACCAAACAGGGTTGTTTGTTGGTGGTGGTGGGTTGTGTTTTTTTCCTAAAATTTCCCATTAATTTTGTCCTGCCTTAGGTTTGTTTTCCTTTCAGTGATGCGAGGCAAATAAATTCATTTGTTGCTCATGGGCAAAAGCAGCTTTAACAACGAGACAAAATCATCATTAGGCTGTGACAATGGTGGTTCACTGCTAAAATCTGCATTACTCCAGAAACACTCAGTGGGCCTTCCCTCTTGGTCATGAACATGCCCGTCTGCTTCTCTGGGCTCTCAGAGTGCACCTCAGCACAGGCCGAGGGCTCTTCCAAAAGCACATGCAAGGATAGAAGGCCACATCGGAGAAGTGCTAAGGCTTGCTGCCTGATTTCTACTAAGTCCCCTCTGATTTTGTTTGTTTTGACCCAGGCACATGTTTATTTTCATAACTGAAGAGCTTATAATCCTGGACATGGAAAAGAAATACATTTTCTGTTTTCTAACTTATGGTTGTAGCTCGTAGGTGGTTTGACTACCTTGGTTCGAGCTACGTGTCGTTATGCTACAAAATGGCCTGGCTCCTTTAAGAAGCCACACGTTGTAGACACAGAATCAAGCTGAGTCATTCACCCAGAGAGAGAATTAGGAACAGCTGGGGCAGCTACTGGAGGTAAAAGCAGAGACAGAAAAGGAACACACTGCCTCTCTAGGAAATGTTCCAATGCCTCAAGCCCAATGTGGAGGGGAAAGTTGCACAGGCACCGTCTTGCTCATGAAGACAAGCCCCGTGCACCGTGGAGCAAGGACACCTCCTGTGTTACAGAGCGGACTCAGGCATCCTGCAGCCAGGCGCCAGCAGGGGTCACGTGAGTCAGCGAGCTGTCACTCCCTCTGAGTCTGCAGGGTTTGGGGGTCTGCGCATCCCCCTCCTCATAAAATTCAGTGGCTGCTGAACACCTCCTGTGGCCCTTGAAAAAGTCAGTTGCTACCGGTCAGAATGGCTAAAATGAACAACTCAGGAAATGGCAGATGTTGGCGAGGATGTGGAGAAAGGGGTGGGAATGCAAGCTGGTGCAGCCACCCCGGAAAACAGTAGGGAGGTTCCTCAAAAAGTGGAAAATAGAGCTACCTTAGGACCCAGCAATTGCACTACTGGGTATTTAGCCCAAAGGATACAAACATAGTGAGTCAAAGGGGCACCTACCCCAATGTTTATAGCAGCAATGTCCACAATAGCCAAACTATTGAAAGAGCCCAGATGTCCACTGACAGATGAATGGATAAAGAAGATGTGATACACACACACACACACACACACACACACACTAGAATACTACTCAGCCATCAGAAAGAAATGAAATCTTGACATTTGCAATGACATGGTTGGAACTAGAGTGTATTATGCTAAGTGAAATAAGTCAGTCAGAGAAAGACAGATACCATGATTTCACTCATAGGTGGAATTTAAGAAACAAAACAGATGAACATAGGGGAAGGGAAGGAAAAATAAAATAAGATAAAAACAGAGGGAGGCAAACCATAGAGACTCTTAACTATAGGAAGCAAACTGAGTGTTGCTGGAGGGGGGTGGGTGAAGAGAAGGGGTAACTGGGTGAGGGGCATTAAGGAGGGCACTTGATCTAATGAGCACTGGGTGTTATATGTTAACTGATGAATCAGTAATTCTACTCCTGAAACTAATAATACACTATATGTTAACTAAATTGAATTTAAGTAGAAAATTAAAAAAAAGGAGTCAGTTGCTTTATGACCGCTTTGTCCAAGTGACTGGAACCAGTTAGAGATGCACACTTCATCTCAGTGAATTAAAGGATGACATTAAAAATTGTAAACTGATTACATGAAGAAAATAAGACATAGTATTGTCTCAAATGTGAAAAAGAGAGAATCTACAAATAATAAAAGACTAGGAGGACTAGTATTAAAGTCTAAAAGTGGTTATATCTGGGCTCTGGGCCTATGGGTCATTTTTATGTCCTATCTATTTATTCATATCTTTTATGTTATCCTTTACTTCTCAGTGTGGCACAAATTTCCACGCTCCATCCATCCTTTATTCAGTAAATACTCCCTGAGCACATATTGTGTATTTGGCACCTTGTAGGGGAAGAAAGCTGAGCAAGTGCCAAGTCTTTACCTTGATCTACCACCTCCCATGGGTCTGACGTCACCAGCCCTTCCTCCTGGATCAGAGGGCTGAGGTTTTACTCCCTTCCCAGGGCGAGGGCCCCTTGCAGGTCCTGCAGTGTTGGTTGTGCACTCTCTCAAATACAAGCAAGCCTCCTTCCTGCCCTTCCTTCAGACCCTGCTCAGGTGTCAGCATGTCAGGAAGGCCTTTTCTTTTCTTTTTTTTAACATTTATTTTTTTAAAGATTTTATTTATTTGAGAGAAGGTGAGCGAGAGAGAGAGAGAGAGAGAGAGAGAGAGCACGCAGGGGGAGGGAGAGGGAGAAGCAGGCTCCCCACGGAGCAGGGAGCCCGATGCGGGGCTTGATCCCAGGGCCCCGGGATCACGACCTGAGCCGAAGGCAGTCACTTAACTGACTGAGCCACCCAGGCGCCCCAGGAAGGCCTTTTCTGACCACCTGATATAATCATGCCCTTACCTACTTTGATTTTCTTTATGACACTTGTCAGTATGTATTTTTACAATATGTATATAGTTGAACACTGACTCCCACCAAAATGTGTTGTCTTTGAGGAGGGGTCTTCAGTCTTGTTCATTGCTATATCTCTACTGTCTAGACCATGCCTGGCACGTTGTGGGCAGTCAGTAAATTTGTTCTCTTCCTTAACGGAAAAGTTGTGATACGTGTTTTACATATATCAAGAATGAGTATCAATACAAAAATTCAGGTGTTAAGAAATACGGTGTCTCTATTTTTTATAGTATTTTTGAAATTCTGACTCCAACACTGCTGGGCCAGTAGAAAATATCATTTCAATTATTGTTCTGCTTCCCTCCCGACCCATTCTCAGGGGCGGGGCTGTCAGGATTCCAGGAGTCTAAGGCAGTGACGAGGGCCTCTGCTAATTAACCCACCACGTTCTGTCTGCATGATGCCTTCATGCCTGATGGCCATCTACTGTTTCTGGACAGGGCCGAGAACATCAGTGCCTGTGGCCTCAGCTCCAGATGCTTCACTGAAAAGCTCTTTCTCTCTGGGGTCTTGCTCCAACATGGCCCCGGCCAGAAAGCAGAACCCACAGAAATTGCTCCTCCCCACAACTGGAGGGATTTCCTTTTCATCTATTGTTTCCCCACCTGTTTTTCCAAGTCCCTAAAGCTTTTCCCAAAGTCTACCCTCTCCTTGGGCCTCCGGCTCTTAGAAAACAAAAGCCAGAATCCTTCTGCTTCTCATCTTGCCACTTACCTCCCTGAAGCAAAGGACATGGAGTCTGCTACCTGCTCAAGCGGGAAGTGGAAAGGGAGAACTTTAAACAGCTTTGACACAAGTCAGAAATGAACGTCACAGGATTGGGACAGATAATGCAGAGAAGAAAGAGATTCCACTGAGGCAGGGGTGGGAAGAGAGAAACCGAGGCAAACTGAAGACTTAAGGTATCTTGCCCTTGTGAGTGAGCCTGGGAGGCTGGGCAGTATTTCCTGTCATGGAGGGTGATGGATAGAAAGAGAGGCCCAAGCAAGGAGATATATTAGAGCTGGTGTAGAGCTGAAGGCAAATAATCTCGTCTGACCGGATGTGTTTGAGCCGTGGGAAAAGGAGTGCTTGCTGAGAGTGAGGGGAGCAGTCCCTGGGTCACACTAGAGCTTGAACGTTGACCAGTTGGGAACAGCACTGGGGAACATAAAAAGAGTCCGTTCCTGAGGAACAAAAGAACAGATCCATGCAACTGCAAGTTTTCTCTCCGTAAATACAGAATCCTTGTTGTTGTTGTTTTTTTTTAAGTTTTTTTTTTTTTTTAATTTATTTGAGAGAGAGAGAGAGCATGAGCAGGGGAGAGGGGCAGAGGGAGAGGGAGAAGCAGACTCCCTGCTGAGCTGGGAGCCCAATGTGGGGTTCGATCCCAGGACATTGGGATTAGGGCCTGAGCTGAAGGTAGACACTTAACCAACCGACTGAGCCCCCCAGGTGCCCCAATACAGAATCCTTTTATGGTGGCTTTCTGAAATCTATCCAGGCAGACGTGAGAAGAAATAGCCTTTAAACCATATATCTGGTTTGAGGCATATATTAATTATATCATTCTCTGTGTTTTCTGCTACACATTCTCTCTTCCTTACATGTTGTTATAGCATTCGTTAGAGGCTTCTTTTTTGGGAATCTGTTAAGATGCCAGAGTCCCTCAGCATAGTAAACCTGGAAAAGTAGCAGCTCTTCATGGCCAGCATTCCCGACTCCCGTGCTGTCTTCCCCGGCACTGAACTTCTGTTCCCAGAGAAGCTCATCTTCACCTGCTCTAGTACTGGCTTGTTTTCTTTCCTGGGCAGCTTCGGGCAGAGTAGGGGAGACAGTTCATCACGAAGACCAGTGGCACTTGGGGCTTCAAGGTCACTGTTGGGTCTACGACTGGAGCGGGTGAGAAAGGGGGAGCCGAAAACCCACCTCACTCCAGGGTGGGTGCCATGAGCCGCCCTCCCCTCTCCGGTGGTGCAGGAACTCATCTTCCTTTATCCCCTTTTATTCTTTCCAAGGTTTTCCACACCTCCCATGTCTCTTTAGATCTGGTGTTGTTTTTACTTGATGGTACCTCTGTTGGGGATTTAGGGATTTGTATGAAGTGGGAAGTAAGAAAGAACAAGAGAAACCTCTCTACCTTCTTAGCCTTACCGATACTGTCTTCGATAAAAGGACCGCTACTGTCCTCATGATCTCATGAGAATTGTTGGTACTGGTATTTTTAAACCACCTGATTTCAATATTCATACCTGGGCATATCCTAATAACATGGGATTATTGAATTCTTGTTCTCATCTTTGTAATGTTTCCAAGTTAAATATGTGACTATCAATTCTTTCCTCCAGCCCAGAGGAAAAAAAGTCCACTGAAAAGCTGGGAATCACAGAACATTTGGAATTGGGGGTTCAGAATTGCATGCTCCCTGGGCTGGAGCATCTTTCTCTTCTCTCTGACCATCCAGCAAAGGAAGAGGATGATCTAGAAGCAATGCTACGTGGAGCTTGGTTTACTTATGAGGCCAAAAGAGAATTGCATTTCTCATTATGTAAGAAACTAGAGCTTAAAGACCTGTTCAGGTTGTAGCCTAACAAATGTGAAGATTTGTCAGGGGCACAAGGGGTATAGAGGGGGCTGTGTCTAATTAGAGATCCCTTTTCCTCTGTCCCTCATAACCTGGGAAAGTACATGCTGGTGAAATTTCATCCTGAACAAACTACCTCAGATCTCTCTCCACTATTCCCTCCACCCTGTCCAAGATAAGCTCCATTTTCTAGTGCAACATCACTCCAAGCCTTTTTTTTTTTTTTTTATAGAATCCGCATATTTTTTCACTTTTGTTTATTTTTGCCCCAAAGCCTTTGGCCTTTCCCTTCAATGAGTCACAGTATGGGACCATTTCAAAATGATCTGACAGGATGTTTCTCTTCCCAAGGGAGATGGGAAATGGGTAAATGACAGCCTATCCCAAGAGGTTACCATGTTGCGTGCGGGGATTTTAATAAATTAATGGCATCTCACTTGCCACCAAAGCCACTTGATGGATGGACTTACAGGGAGACAGCCTTCTAGATCTTTCCCTGATTCCACAGAGATAAGATGGGAAAACTAAAGCATGGTTGTTAGGGGTTTATTCATATCAGTTGATTATGGGAATTAGTCCTTTTACTTCCTCTGTTACAGAAGTTTAGGATAGGCATTTGAGAACTCAGATTTTGCAACAAAATAATTGAACTATCGGAGGTGGGAGGTTACAGATAAGAGGAGAGAAGGCAGAAGCAGGGCGTACTTGGACCCTCACCATCCCCCCGCACTTAACGCTTATTCTTCAGGCCTTTGCCTCTGGAAAGCCTCCACCCTTCCGCCACTCAGTATGGAAAACTCCTTCTCCCCAGACGTAGCCACTCCCTCTTCTCTGCTCTCAAAGGGCTTTGTACTTTCCTCTGTTAGAGTACTTGGCATTCTGGGATTATGGTCATGTGTGCAGTGGTCACCCATTTTGCCCCCATTTTGAGGGGCAGGGAAGTGGGCCAAATTTGTCTCGGTATCCTCACCACCCAGAACAGGTCCTGTCGTATAGAAGGTCTAATAGGGCACATCCTAATATAAGGTGGTGAGTGTGGAGGGGCCGGGGATTCAGGGGCATTTCTGTTCCTAATGCTCACATGGGTATCAGCGTTTTCCTAATCTCTTCAGACAACACTGCTCCTCCCCTGTCCTCGGTTCTCTCAGCCTCCTATTTCCCTTTCCCCCTTTGATTCACATAAGAAAATATAAAGTATCAGTAAAAGTTACTAGATGTGTGTGTAAGTTTTGATTACAAATATTCATTGAGATATTAGGACAATTACCAGCATGTATTCTCACTGCATGTCAAAATGTGGAGGCTGGCTTTAATCTTTCTACTGAGCTTTGACTTCTGCATATGGTGGACATTTTTTTTGGCTCTTGGCTGCCCAGCCCCCAGGCCCCCATTCTTCCAGTAACTATACCCTGGGTTTTTTTTGGGGGGGTGTAATTATCTCCCCCCATTGGGTGCAGCCTTGGTGGTACTGAGTTCAAGGTAGCCCACTCTCCCTTGGCCTGGGATGAGTTATTAGTGGTCACCACAGTGTAGAGTGTAGGACTGGGGAGAGGAGGCTCTAACTTAATTTTTGCAATGAACAATTTGAAAATTAAAGATTTAAGAAAAAGAAAATATTTGCCCCAAAGATCTGGCTAGACACAGTGAATTTTCCTGGTAAACCCATTTGAACAGCAACCACAGGCCTGGTCTGTCCTCCTCGATTGCACAGGGCCCAGGGGAATGCAGACAGCACCACGTCACGCTCCCGAAGTTGCCAAAAATCCCTTGAAAATGATTGAACAGATGTCTTTTCTTAGGGTTGAGCGGATATACGACACAACAGCCTGCTTTCAATTCCAGGCTTGTTGTCTTAGGGGCAACAAAATCAATCCCTTTCAGGTTTGTTTTCTGAATGTTTTTTAAATCTTCAGAATTCTCATCACAAGAACCCTTACAGTATGCAAGAACACGAAACACATCTGTGCGGGTCGCTGTGTTTCGTCCCGGGCTGCACACTTCCTGGGTGATGGTGGCAGGGAATGGGCCTCCCCCAGTTGTCCTTGAAGCTGGAGCTCAGCGAGAAGTGGTTTCTGAGCTTTAGAACCAGCAGTTCCAATGGCACGAAGACAGACACGGCCCCCGTATCATCCGCAGTAAGAGTGGGGGTCTTGTCATTCACCAGTAGAAAGGAAGAGGACGTTGGACTTCCTAAAATAAATTGGGGCTCAAGTCAAGCAGTTTGTCACAGGATCTGTCCTTGGGTGTCTGGCCTTCTATCTATCCTGTTTTTGGTGGCATGGGAAAAGAGGATTGAAGAACTGCACATAAATAAATAATTAAATGACAGCTCTCAGTACTTTTCAAAGAGTCATACTTTAAGTTTATGTTAGTTCCTCTTGGGTGGAGCAGATATTGCATCAAAATATTTCCAGGAATTTTGTTTACACAACTTTCAGAATAAATTGCATTTTTATTATTATTTTTGAAAGATTTTATTTATTTGACAGAGAGAGCCAGAGAGAGAGTGAGGGAGCAGAAGCAGGGGGAGCAGCAGAGGGAGAGGGAGAAGCAGCAGAGGGAGAGGGAGAAGCTCCCCGCTGAGCAGGGAGCCCGACGACGCGGGGCTCGATCCCAGGACCCTGAGATCATGACCTGAGCTGAAGGCAGACACTTAACCGACTGAGCCACCCAGGTGCCCCTAAAGTGCATTTTTAATGAGGATACACACTTCCTGACCCCAAGTGGGTCACTGACACTTACCTGTCATATCATCAGTTGAGAAAGAAGTTGGGGATCAGGAGGCAGTATGTCTCTTGAGTGGAGAGAGGATGGAGTTGAAGGAGAGACACCCGGCTTTGCATCCAGTGGCTGTGGAGACTCAGCCAATCTCGCTGTATCGATGAGTTGCACGACCTCATCTGTGGAATGGGAAAACCATTTCCCTGGTGATGTCTTGGTGAACCTCTGGTGCATTTTAGGGGCTTAGAAAGGATAGCTGTTATTATTACCTCTGATTTCACAGAATTAGGTATAGACAGCTCAAACAGACCCCTGTTTTGCCATGTGGGAACAACTCAGGGGTCAAGGCTGGGCGTTGCAGACCTACCACATGGGCCTCCCAATAGACAAGCCCATTGCAACAGAAGTGCTTTTCTGTGTCCTGACAGTTGCAACCCAAAGGTCAAATGATCTCACTCCCTGCTCCCGGCGGAGCGTTCAGCACGCCTCCCTTGCCCTGCAGCCCTGCTTTCTCTGCACAGTGCGGCTGGGGAAAGCAGTGGCTGACTTTGTTCCTAATTCCGGGTCCTGCAGAATTCTGGCTTTCTCTGGTCTCAGCCAGCATGGGGCCAGTCTCCCTCTTTTACCTCCTCCAACCCCTCCTTTTCACGAATTTCTGGCACCTTCATCACTCCACTGTCAGGCTGCCCAGGAAACCTGAACACTCCTTCTGGGATTTTGCTGAGCAGATTTAGTCCATCGGGACCTATTTCAGGGCTCTGCCTCTATGGCAAAATGACCCAAGGGGCAGTTCTTTCCTTGAGATTCTGGGGCCACTTAGATATATATACACACACATATGTACTGTATGTTATATATATATTTATATATATTTATATTTATATATATAATGTGTGCATATATATGTAACATAAGCATAAAACTTAAAACATAAACATAAAACAAAAAACATAAAAATCCTAAGTCTTCCTCACACCCACCAACAACACCCAGTCCTTCCTCCCCTACTGCTATTAGTTTCTTATTTATCTTTCCAGAGGCACTTACTCTTTACAAAATTTCTGTGCTTCTCTCCCTCCCTTCCTCCTTCTTTTATTTGTTTATTTAATTTCCCTTCCTTCCTTTCTTATAAATGAAAGCGTGCTGTATTGTTCTATGCCGTACTTTTTAAAAAAGATTTATTTATTTTTATTTTTAAAAAAGATTTATTTATTTTTAGAGTGTGAGTTGGGCGGGCGTGGGTGGAAGGAGAGGGAGAGAGAGTCTTTAGCAGACTCCCTGCTGGGCCTGAGATCAGGACAAGAGATCACCATCTGAGCTGAAATGAAGAGTTGGTGACTTAACCGAGTGCCCCCCCACCCCCCCACCCCCGGCACCTAGCATGCCTTACTTTTTTAAATTTTTTATTATGTTATATTAATCACCATCCATCATTAGTTTTTGATGTAGTGTTCCATGATTGTTTGCGTATAACACCCAGTGCTCCATGCAGTACGTGCCCTCCTTAATACCCATCACCAGGCTAACCCATCCCCCCATCCCCCTCCCCTCTAGAACCCTCAGTTTGTTTCTCAGAGTCCATAGTCTCTCATGGTTCGTCTCCCCCTCCGATGTCCCCCCCCTTCATTTTTCCCTTCCTGCTATCTTCTTCTTCTTTTTTTTAACCTATAATGCATTATTTGTTTCAGGGGTACAGGTCTGTGATAGACATTGGGGAGGGTATGTGCTAGGGTGAGCGCTGTGAATTGTGTAAGACTTTTGAATCACATGCCTTGCTTTTTTAACTTAACCAAATCGGTGCATACTGTAAGGCCACTGTCAAATGTGGACTTTTTCTGTCCTCTCAAACAGTGCTCTCCCAATCTTTATGTATCACGCCGTCATTTAAAAACTGCTGGAGGCATATCAAAAAAATATAATTATTCATTCATTTATAGAGTATAATCACACCACTACTGTGCTAATAACATTTACATTATAAAAGTCATCAAAATAGAAATTTTAAAATGATAAAGATGAAATTTTACATACTAAATTTTTAAAAACTGTATTTGATTTTTAGTAATACAAAGTATTTTTGCTCCCTAAAATATTACTGTTGATATTTTTAACAGGATCAATGTGTTCCATATGCTTTGTCATATTTGAAAAAGCTTGGGTCACCCTTTTGTGATATAGCAATTCAAGTTCTGGTTATATGTTCACTTCACTTTGACGCTTGGCTTCAAAGTCCATCAGAGCTGAAGCAGACACTTTACAGATGGAGATACATAGATCCAAATGGAAGAAAGGCCTCATTCGATGAGCTTTATTAACTCCCCACACTCATTTTTCAATCCTATCTTTTGCGCAAAGACATTTGTTGAAATTTTCCTTGATTTAAGGTTTTTGTTCTTCGTCATGTGCAACGAAGTAAATGGAAACATTTCTAAACACCTGTTTTCAAAATGTTCTTGCCATAGGTTGAGTTTCTTTTGAAGAGAAATGACTTTTTCACTAACTGTTAGAGTGCTACTTCAACCTTGAAAGGACAGATTGTGGGTTTACTCTTTGTGTATGTATGTATGTATTTTTGTGTGTATTTACTTTTAAAAACAGTATGTGCTAGATGCCATACTAAAAATATCCACTTGCCATGACGGAAAATGACAGCTCCTCTGCAAACACTTGTCCTTTTGTCAAAGAAAGAATGCACGACTCGTTCCCAGGTTCTACAGCTCCTTTAAATACACTGCCATGAGATGACCAGTGAGGTACCCGAGGCTGACCTGCCATTCCCCATTGCAAGGCAAAGCGCTATAAAGATCCTACAATTTGAAGGCTTTGTTTTTATGAAATTAATCCCATCTGATGGTATCCTATAAGTATGGAAGTTGCAATTGGCAATAGGCAAGACCTGGAACCATGAGAAGGTCCCTCCCCTCTCCTCTCTGCATCTCCCTCTCTGTGTACGTTGCTCATGGTAATGGCAGCCATGTGAGACATCAGACTGTCCCATGTTCGGATCAAGAGGTGGCATCTTAATGGATTGTCTTGAGTGTCCCATGGAAGGTGTGTACCCCACATGAAGATTCTCTACACAAGGACTCTTCTCCAAGTGAATTCAAAAACTTGTTTTCCTTTAGTCTCTGAAATACTCTTCCCTCCCTTTTAAAGTAAAATACCAGCCAGATTTAGTCTCCACAGGACTATACCCTCAGGGGAGTTGGCTAGGGTTGCTCTGGGAAGACTTGGCAGGTTGTCCCTGGGACTGTCCTATGCCTGGGGCAGCAAGATGATAAACATGACAGCATCTACAACTTCTGTTTATTGGGCTATTATTTTGTGTGGGTCCCTACTCTAAGTGTTTCATAAATACAGTCGGTTCTCTTTGTTCATTCTAGTTCTCTTCTATAACATCTCCCCAAATACTGAATTGGTGAATTCTGAACCATTGCTCCTAGGGGAAATATAGGATGTGGTTCCTACTAGCCTCTGGTCACAACATTTTTGTCAACTGGTTAGTACATAACTTTGTTTTATGTGTGTTTCTGTTTAAGGATTTTATTTATTTTAAAGATAGAGGGAGCATGAGTGGGGGAGGGGGAGAGGGAGAGGGAGAGAGAGAATCCCAAGTAGACTCCTTGCTGAGCACAGAGCCCAACACAGGGCTTGATCCACAACCCTGAGATCATGACCTGAGCGAAAACCAAGAGTCAGATGCTTAACTGACTGAGCCACCCAAGCGCCCCATGTGTGTTTCCGTTTAAAGAAACCTTATAAAATATATGTTGTTGCTTTATTAATATTGAATTCATGGCCAACAGCACTATAACTTGTGCTTGAGTGAAGACTATCTAACAGATGTACTTTCTCCGTAAGGCACACCACAGCCCTCTTGCACTGAGGCACTCCAGACAGTATTTCAGCACTGTTTAGGAGCCCTTTTAAATAAAAAAAGTACCAATAAAAAGCACAAAAAATGCAGAAAAATGTGGCACTAAATAGACTACAAAAAGAACACCTGTTTGACCGTGGCTGAGAATGTGCACATTGGGCAACTCACATTTTTTCATCACTCTGCCCATGTTCGCGAAGGACCACACAAGTGAGCAAGTATTGATTTGGGGGTTACACATAAATTTTAGTGAATAGGTGATACAAATATGGAATCTAATGAAGATTGACTATAATATCTCATGGTACCCTTGTGAAATAGATACTAGTACAATGATATGTGAACTGAAAGGAACCTCAGGAGTCTCTGTCTTCTTTGAGACTTTGGGAAGCTAGGACAGTGAAGTGACCTACCCCAAAATGTCCAGGGCACACACATGGCACTAAACTCCTGCTCTCCCAGCCACAGGTGGTGCCCTTTCCACTGCATATTTTTGGGACCAAATGCAACAATTTAAATGGCAGGTGGGGCTATATGCAAAACTCTTCGCACATTCCCCCTAGCTTATTCTCTGTGATAATTAAAATCTGTTTTTGATCAGAATGTTTGATTTTATGTCTGGTAGTATAGGGGCACAGTGAGAGATATCTATAAAAAAAAAAAAACCACAAAGGGAGATTACAAACCTGAATGAAATCAGGCACAAAATGAGAAATTAAAAGAACCCAAAATATTTGCAGCAAGAACAGGCTTTGACTTTTCAAATTTAGTTCTCCAGTGAGCCAATTCATAAATGGGTAAAATGAGAGAGAAATGATGTTGAAAAAGCCAAACGTGCTGGGGAATTTCAGAGGTGAGAGCACATGTTTCATAAACAGGAGAGATGTGCCAAAATGGGGGTATTTTAGTTGGAAAATTACTAATGTATGCATATTTATAAATATATGTATTTTGATGCCAGATTGTCTCAAATTTTCAACAATTATACAAAATCAGTTTGTTCCTTATTTGGCTTAAAGAAGTACAGAATTTAAAATGGCTCATAACTAATGCAGCCTGCAGGCTGTTTGATAAACGTGTACACTTGAAATGAGCCAACACACTGAAAAACCAAAAAGCAAAAAACAAAGAAAGAAAAGACAAAGATTCAGTGTGTTCTTTGAGTAAGAACCTCTGCGTATCACCAATTGGTACATTATTACTTTTATATATAAGATTTCTATTTCAAAGAATTCCAAGCTACCTTTCTTGCTAAGACTCTCCACATTCCAAAGTCTTGCCCACCACTATTATGACTGCACCCATTCCTCTGCAGTGATAATTAGATGCTCTTACCCAGTGTACTTACCAAACACTTTCATATGCATACTATGAGACAGACTCTTCTGTTATTTACAGACCAGGATGCTGTTACAACTTTATCCACTTACTGCACTTACTCTTAGAAGGAATTAAAAATTCCCATTCAGGGCCTCAACCTTCCATATATCCTCTTGTATCTGAAACAGGGTCTCAGAATCCATTCTTCCCATCCGTTAAGTTAGAAGAGGTCATTCTTACTCATGAGTAGCATTTTCTTAAAGTTAATTTTGTAATGAACCCTCTCCCCCAAAACAGAACCTTCCTTGTTTCAAGGATAAATTTTTATTGATGGGAAACATTTTAAAGATATAAAAAGATAATTTTCTTATTTATAGGACAGTTTCCATTTTGGAAATTTTCTTCTCAAAGATTAAAACCCCTCGATGTTCTTTCTTTTAGGAAAGCAGCTTATCCATCAATAAGGATCCCATCCTCTCTCAAAAATGAATCGATTAATCATGTCAAAAGATCTCAGAGGCTGGTCATAGGGTAAAATGTGTCCTCCACCTCGAACAATTACCTTAGAGAAGAAAAAGAAAAGTTTAGAGGAATGGATGTTCTACATGAATGGAAAGTTTTAGTTCAAATTGAAGTATTCTTAAAGCTTCCATGAAATACAGAACATATTCTATATCAATCCATGCCTTTGGATATGCTGATTGTCTAAGTTTTGATAGCTTTAATTATAGGTACTTTAAGGTAGGAAAGGTTTACACTTGTGTGGCTGTTTAATTTAACAAAAAGATGTGTTCATCTTTCACATTTATGGAAACTTGAAAATTGTCTTTTTCCTTTTGGGAGTGAGCTGTCTGCTAGTCCGTGCTGTGTTATTCGTCCCTGGTGAAGCCCCTAAGGTGTGAAGACCTACCCTGGGGCCCTCTCTGCCACCCCAACTGGGTGAAGGAATCTACCCACCTCCCCCTTCAGTCCGCTGAACCACGTGGCCTTCATACTGAGCTCTACCTGCCATATTAGTCTTGGCCATTAATACAGGGGATATTTTGATTCTCCAAAAAATTAAAACGACAAACATGAGAAATCCTTGACACCTGAAATTTTTAAAAGGCCATTTTTTTGAGTAGCACAGAATTAGAACATTCTTTTTTCCTAACATTTTATTCTGAAAAAAATTCAAACATAGAGCAAATCTGAAAGAATTTCATAGACTTACCACTCTGATTCTCTCATTAACACCCACTTTACTCATTTTCTCACACTATCCAACTATTAATCCATCCTATCTTTTTGATACATTTTAAAGTCAAATATGGTTATCAGTCGACTTCCCCCAGATTTTATGTCAAGTTAACACACAATGAAATGTAGTTCTGTTAAGTGCAGACTCGCTGAGTTTGTATAGCAGCGGATATCTGGGTCACCTAACAAGATACATAGAGCATTCTGAAACACCTAGAGTTAAGGTGAGTTCAGACCCTTGTGCTTGGTGCCATACTGATAAAAAAGAAAAAAAATAAAAGCAAGGGCAGGGTCGGGGGGACTCGTCTCTGTATTCGGAAAGCCTCTGGTTTCAGCAAACGTCCCAAGTAGAGGGCAAGGGGAGGCCTTCGTGATTCAACACCGAAAGGGAAAGAACCGACACAGTGTTGGCAGGCCCCCTGCAGGAGAGAGCGGTGTGGTCTGCCACATCCTATGGCATATGTGGAAAATGGGCAGGAGTTAGTAGTGGATGAAGGGAGCGAACACAGGCAGGAAAGGGATCACATTCAGTAAGTTCTAGCTGCTAAATCACAATCAGCAAGTAAAGGCTCCTTTGACAAGGCCCTTCATAGCTTGTTTTACCTGCCTCAATCAGGAAGGAATTGAGACAGAAGAAAACTACACATATATTTACATAGTGCATTTAATATATTAATAATCCACCCCCAACCCAGCGTCTTATGACCTTGCTATGCAGTAAGTGGGATCATGATGATTAGATGAATTTTGCTTTGCAGCTCACAGCTACACAAGTTGTGCACTGCACAACTAACTGCAGAGAGCACTAGCAACCTCGGTGACTGAGTGATATGGAGCTATTAGGAGGCTTGTCCAAGTCACTCAATTATAACTGAGAGAATGAGCTGGGACCTGGCTTTTGATGCACACACCAGTGTTTTTATTCAAATCCTAGTATTTGTATAATAATTCTTTACATTTGAACCAAACTTTATAGCTTAGTCATAGAACATTTCACCTGGCTCTCAGCAGCCCTCTGAGGCAAGTAAGGGAAGTAGACCACCATTACAGATGTGAAATTGTACTTAACCCTCCCACGCAATTGGAAACACCTGCTGGATGGCACACCCATCAATGGCCATTTGTGCCTTGCTGCCATGACAGAGGAGCCCGTCTGCCATTTGCGTACAAGCTTGTGTCTGGAAACCCAATGTGTCTCACTTTGTCACAGACTGGAAGTCAACCTATGTGTGACATGAGCCCCTGCATGTGACTCTATAAAAACTTTTGTTGCCCCCACAGTCCCAGGCTAGATTTCTCTTCCTGTACGTTCTCATCCAAATCTCCGGCTCTGGCAGGAATCTGATGAGTGATTCTATGCAACTTCAGCTCAGCTAAGGACACTTAAGGAAGTCATGTTTGTGACAAAACCCAGCTGCTGCCTCCACTGGAAATGAACCTGGCAGCAATGGTCCGGAACAGCAGTAAGCTGAATCCAAGAGCTAATGGTCATCCTGTCTCCTGGACCAGAGCTGCAGCTAATGGGGGGTAACATAGTGCTTTATGGCCTGGGCCTGGACTCAGGAGGGCAGGAGCACGACTCGAGGCACAGCAAGCTGTGTGACCCTGGGCAAATAACTTACCTGCTCTGAGCCTCAGTTTCCTTCACTGTACAACAGAGAAAAAAGTATTACCTCTTGGGATAGTTGGGAATTACGGGAGCAATCAATTAGTGGAATGATGTACATGGAACACTTAGCATAGCACCTGGATGGTACTCAATAAATATTAACCATTGTCATTATTCTTTCAACAGTTATCTCTACTCAAAACCCAGGATCAAAATGCTTGTATCAAACTACCCTAAAACACTGTGTTCCTACGTTAGCATTAAGAAATCTTGGGGGGCGCCTGGGTGGCTCAGTTGGTCTGCCTTGGCTCAGGTCATGATCCCAGGACCCTGGGATTGAGCCCTGCGTCGGGGTCCCTGCTCAGTGGGAACCTGCTTCTCCCTCTCCCTTTGCCTGCTCCTCTGCCTCCTTGTGCTCACTCTCTGTCAAATAAATAAATGAAATCTTAAAAAAAAAAAAAGAAATCTTGGTTTCAGGGAGTTGTTTAAAACAGAGGTTCTCAGACTAGAATGTGCATCAAAACACCTGAGCTCCTTAGAACAGACTGCTGGGCCGCACCCCTAGACTTTCCAGCACTGAAGGTCCAGGGCAGGGCCTGATAATTTGCATTTCTAACAGTTCTTAGGTGATGCTGATGCTGTTGGTCCAAAGACTACTCTTTGAAAACCGCTGTTTATAAGAACCTTTTCCATTCTGTGACAAACCAGGCAATTCTCTATTTGTATCAAGGGAGAATACAAACAGAAATTTGTTTAACACCTACTCATGGCCTCACCTTAGTGTATTTCTCCTGATCATCTACTTTCCTGGTATTTACACACACACACACACACACACACACACACACACACATACACATTCTATGACCGTGATAAGTGGTGAACAAGAGGTGATAAGGTTGGGTGTTACAATTCTTCTCAGTAACCTGCCTGACCCCCAGTCCAGTTCTGGGCTGCCATATGTAATGACCAAATGTCATCATGAATGGTGTCATTAAGATTGGAAAGAAAAGCTCATTTGGGAACAAAGTCTTTTTCACACACCACAAAATTCTAAAGTATGTTCCCTAGCATATTGACAGCATTTTACCGATGTTAACCTCAAATAAATTTATGAGTGCCGGAAAAAAAACAAAAAACCAATCTGTTGTTTATAGCCAAGCTGCTCACCACTCACAAATCAAGGTCACAAACCACTCCATGGTTTTTAGAGGTGTGTAACAAAATGTGACAGGGCCGTGATTTCGTATTTAAATGTGACAAGATTCATCCAAGGCTCCCTGGATAGAAATGGTCTCATCATCAGAAACTGTATATGTTGGGTGTTTCCACATGAGAGCTCAAACCTCTAAACTCATGTATTCCAGATGTTCCAGGGGTCAACAGATGTGTCATGAATTTTAAAAGGGTTATGCAAACACTTTAAAGCTTCATTCCACTTTATTTTTTTAGAAAAAGATACAATCCTCCCTGGAACTGGAAACATGGACCTGGCAGCAAAGGTCTCCCAGTTGTGCTGTTAGAGGTGATAAGATAGAGAGGGAAATTCACGCTGGGAGTGTGGGTGCCGCTCTGTCTGGGGGAGACTTGGTGAGGGTCTTGCAGGAGCAGATGTCTGGACTTTCTCTGTCACTTAGCATAATCTCCTCCAGTTCCATCCATGTTGATGCAAATGTTGGGTGTTCATCCTTTCTGATGGCTGAGTAATATTCCACTGTATATATGGACCACATCTTCTTTATCCATTTGTTTGTTGAAGGGCATCTTGGCCTCTTCCACAGTTTGGCTATTGTGGACATTGCTGCTATGAACACTGGGGTGCATGTGGCCCTTCTTTTCACTACATTTGTATCTTTGGGGTAAATACCCAGTAGTGCAGTTGCTGGGTCATAGGCTACCTCTATTTTTAACTTTTTGAGGAACAGTAATCAGACAACAAAAAGAAATAAAAGGTATTCAAATTGGCAAAGAAGAAGTCAAACTTTCTCTCTTTGCAGATGACATGATACTTTATGTGGAAAACCCAAAAGACTCCACCCCCAAGTTACTAGAACTCATACAGCAATTCAGTAATGGCAGGATACAAAATCAGTGCACAGAAATCAGTTGCTTTCCTGTACACTAACAATGTAACTGTAGAAAGATAAATTAGGGAATTGATTCCATTTACAATAGCACCAAAAACCATAAGATACCTCGGAATAAACCTAACCAAAGAGGTAAAGGATCTATACTCCAGAAACTACAGAACACTTATGAAAGAAATTGAAGAAGACACAAAAAGATGGAAAAACATTCCATGCTCATGGATTGGAAGAATAAACATTGTTAAAATGTCTATGCTACCCAGAGCAATCTATACTTTCAATGCCATCCCGATCAAAATACCAACGGCATTTTTCGAAGTGCTGGAACAAACAATCCTAAAATTTGTATGGAACCAGAAAAGACCCTGAATCGCCAAGGAAATGTTGAAAAAGAAAAACAAAGCTGAGGGCATCATGTTGCCTGATTTCAAGCTATATTACAAAGCTGTGATCGCCAAGACAGCATGGTACTGGCACAAAAACAGACACATAGATCAATGGAACAGAATAGAGAACCCAGATATGGACCTTCAACTCTATGGTCAACTAATCTTCAACAAAGCAGGAAAGAATATCCAATGGAAAAAAGACAGTCTCTTCAATAAATGGTGCTGGGAAAATTGGACACCTATATACAGAAGAATGAAACTCAACCATTCTCTTACACCATACACAAAGATAAACTCAAAATGGATGAAAGACCTCAATGTGAGACAGGAATCCATCAAAATCCTAGAGGAGAACATAGGCAGTGACCTCTTTGACATCGGCCACAGCAACTTCTTTCAAGACACATCTCCAAAGGCAAGAGAAACAAAAGCAAAAATGAACTTTTGGGACTCCATTTCAGGCTTCTGACACACGCAGTTTTGCAAGAGGTGGTGCTATTAACCGAGAAAGAAGAAAAGAGGCAGGTTTGGGAGGTGGGCAATATGGGATAGGTTTATAGTTCTTGTTATTCACTACAGGATGATGCAGACACAGGGAAAGAATCTTGCTTATTATGGTTTCTGATTTACACTAAAGTTATTTTATTATTTTTTATCTTATTTCATATTTACAAAATCTTACCTTTTCGCTTTCAGACACTAACCACGAGTAGAAATGGAATAAATATGCACTCAAATAAAGAATATATGAAAAAAACAAAAGGCAGTTGGGAATGAGAATAAAAAAATAAGCCAAAGCTTGTTAGCAGCCACCTCCTAAAAAAGAATGGGGCAACCCACTTAAAAAAATTCAACAACACCTCCATCTCCCCCGCCAAAAACCAAACTAGAGAACAAGGTTGAGAGCTTCTCCCAAAACACTCAGGGAAAACTTGAGAGTTACCAGTGTACACTTCTAGTGTAGCAAAGCATTATTGAACAGGAGGGGGAAAGGGGCTTTAGCTGACCAAAATGTAGCCATCATAGTGGGACACATCCCTAGAGTTATCAATACATAGCTTCGGTGCTGACAGTTCCCTAAGGGCTTTCTAGATACACCATCTTAATCAGTTGCAACAATATCATAATTTAGGATTTCCACCTTTGACTTTGAAGCAATAGCATGTGTCAAACCAACCCCACCCCACAAGAACACTAAAAGCTGAATTTAAAAAAGAATGCTGTTTGAAAGTTTCAGAAAGCAACCAGAACTTGAGAGGCCAACACTATGGAGAAAAGAGAATCACAGAGAAGTGAACCAAACATTTTGTGCTGCTTTTCTCTTTGAGAAATTCACCAATTTCTAAGCTTCTCTTGGCAAGAAGCCAAGCAAAAATCGACAGATTAAAGGATGAACAGCTAAGCGGAGCTTAGGGTGCTTGGGAGACCAAAAAATAAAAACAAAAGAAAACCCAAAAGAAACCAAAGATAAAATTTGGAATCGCAGGCTTGTCAAGGAGGCATGGCTCTGGTAAATACCACAGGCTTTCTCTTAGACCCACAAGAGACAAGGTCTTAGAAGTAGTGAAAACCAGAAGCAGGTTGGCCCTCCCCAAACCTGAAATCCAGAACCAAATCACCATGTCAGCCCCTGACTGAAGCCAGTTGATCTGCCCCTATGTTAACTGCCTTTCAGAAAAAAATCAAAGCCTTTTTGGAGGAAGATAACATCATTTTTCATACATTTTTGTCCAGCATTCAATAAGATGTAGTAGGCATGCCAAAAGATAAGATCAAATGACTACAAACCAAGCGAAAAAGCAGAGGGCAGAAAGAGACCACAGGGATCCAGATATTGGAGTTATCAGGTATAGATTTTAAAATAACTATGAACTAATTATTCAAGAAGTTATGGAAAACACAGAAAAGAGAAAAAAAGCCATGGGATGACAAACTATTTAACTATGTTTAACTGGAGTCCTAGAATAAGAAGAGAAGGCAGGCACAGTGCAAAAGACATAGTAAAATACAGAGATTGTGAGTAAGAAACTCCCCCAAATCAATAGAAGTCATCAAGCTACAGCTTTGAGACACTCTATGGACTTAAATTGGAAAAACCCAGAGAAAACTAACCACATCTGGGCACATAATGGTATACTGCTAACACCAAAGACAGAAAGAAGATCTTAAAAGTTGTCAGAAAAAGAAACTGCACTTTCAATAATTTCAAAGAAGCAAGAAAGCTGACTAGTTAACAGAAACAATGGAAGCTAGAAGACAGTGGAATTGTATCTTTTGCATTTTGTTTTTTTTTAAGATTTTACTTATTCATTTATTAGTGAGAGAGAGAGCACGCACAGAGGGAGGGGTAGAGGGAGAGAATCTCAAGCAGACTCCATGCTGAGTGTGGAGCCCAACGTGGAGCTTGATCTCATAGCCCAGAGATCATGACCTGAGCTGAAACCAAGAGTTGGATGCTCAAATGACTAAGTCACCCAGGTGCCTCTGCATCCTTCGAATTCTAAAAGAAAGTAGCTGTCGTCTAGGATTCCCACATAAATGACTCCATAAAGATATTTTCAAGGGAACAAAAAACTGGAAAAAGGTATTGCCGGCAGATCTGTAAAGAAACGTTTGAAGACTGTTCTTTAGACAAAAGGATAATCATACCTATGGATACATGAAAATATAGAGGAGAATGAAGAGCAACTGAGAATTTACATGTGTAGATAAAAACAAATGAATGTCAATAATAATAATAATGTATTATGGAGTATAAACCACATAGAAGTTTTAAAAAAAGACCACAGTTGCACAAAAAGTGGCATAAATTGAGTTAAGTTATTGTCAGGTACTTGCACATCTGGGAAATGCTAAATGCATTAATTCAAAGTCAACTTTCTTAAGTCAGTATGTGTGTTGTAATTTCTAAAAGGACAGATAATACCCTGATGTTTATAGCAGCATTATTTACAACAGCCAAACTATGGAAGCAGTTCGTGTCCATCAACAGATGAATGAATAAAGGAGATGTGGTATATATATACACAATGGAATATTACGCAGTCATCAAAAAAGAATGGAATCTTGCCATTTGCAACAGCATGGATGGATCTAGAGAGTATAATAATGTTAAGTGAAATAGGCCAGTCAGAGAAAGACAAATACCATATGATTTCACTCATTATGTGGAATTTAGGAAATAAAACAAATGAATAAAGGGGAAAAAAAGAGAAAGAGAGAGACAAACCAAGAAGCAGACTCTTAACTATAGAGAACAAACTGGTGATTACCTGAGGGGAGGTGGGTGGGGGGGATGGGTGACATAGGTGATGAGGATTAAAGAGCACACTTATCATGATGAGCACTGAGTAGTGTACAGAATTGTTGAATCACTATATTGTACACCTGAAACTAATATAACACTGTATGTTAACTATACTAGAATTAAAATTAATAAAGAATAAAATTAAACAATAGATAATAAAACAATGTATCATCAACAAGCTCATAGTGGCTTTAAGAAAAAGCATTATGTCTCCAAAAGAAACGATGAAATAGAAGGATGAGAATAAATGGCACAGACATTTCTGTGCAATGTGAAAAACAGACTTCTGACAATCAGGGAACTTTTAAGTTAGAAGAAATCTGGTGTTCAATATACCCTGTCTTTTTAGAGAGGTACAAAATGAATGCCTGAGAGGTGAAGACCCTTCAATCAAATCTCAGCCTCATCTCACCAAATCAGCTAGAGGTTTCAATGTGCTATGAATGTCTCTGATTAAAAAAAAGAAAAAAGTCATGGAAATTTTCTCTAAATTAACTCCAAGAATCTCTATGTTAATTTCAGCAAGGTTGGTATGAATTCCCTTGATCATTATCACTGGTGGAAACCTAAAAGCACAGTAGTAGGAAGTGATTCGGCATGGTGGTCAAAAGCATGAACTCAGGATTCAACAGGTCTGGTTTTGAGTCCAGCTCTGTGACTTTGGCACAGGGACTTAACTGCTTCTATTTTCTCATCAAGGTAAGAATTAGGGTGACCAGTTGTCCCAGTTTGCCTTGGGCTGAGGGATTCCTGGGAACATAGGATTTTCAGTGCTAATGCTAAAAAAGTGCCAGGCAATCTAGAATGCTTTGTCACTCTAAGAATATTTAACTTTCTGTATGGATTCAAACAGATAAGGCATATTAACCATTACATGGCACTCAATTCACAAATACATAATAAGCTTGCACCACGTGCTGTTATAGACATATACTAAGCACTCAAGCAATAGTCATCATTCTATTCTCTCATTTTTTATTGTCAAAGGAATATTTTTTCCCTTTAAGAGTGGAGAAAGATCAGAAGCTACAATACCAATAAATATAAGAGATAGTACTACACTTTTTCAGAGGGAAGAATTATATTGTTAGGGAGGGAGACTATTTCTCTTCCAGGCTTTTTTTATTTCTATGCTATGAATTCTTCCTTCTCATGGGAAAGGTCCCAATTAAAGTAAGAAAGCAGATTGAATATGAGTTCAAACTTCTGTCAATCTGCTTGACTTAACTAATTTTATCCCTTAAACCTGCCAACACCATGATCCATCCCATTCTTTCCCTCCATCCCCTTTACCACTCGCAATGCCAAACACCCTTGTCTCTCCACACAGAAATGTCAGGCAAGCAAGACCTTAC
The DNA here is from genome assembly GCF_004348235.1 of Phoca vitulina. Lineage (NCBI taxonomy): Eukaryota > Metazoa > Chordata > Mammalia > Carnivora > Phocidae > Phoca > Phoca vitulina. The sequence continues at coordinate 39,734,118 of NW_022589707.1, read as the reverse complement.
TTGTCTTAGCAGAATGGCAAAAAGCTGTTCTGTCTTTTTCACCCTTTTAAGAACCCACTTTGCAACCCAGGATTTGAAGCAGTTGAAAAGTAATCAAAACTTTACTTCCTCCCAGCTTTATATTTGAAATCCACAAGAGGATAAAAAGCAAAATCCAGTTCATTAATTACTCTTACTCAGTATCTAGCTTTATGATCTATGTCTGTAGTTTTCAGTGGGAGGAGAGGGCAGGGGTTACAGCAGCAAATGCTCTCTGCTGGGAGTGTTGCGAGGACCTAGAGCCCGACCCATTGTCCTCTGGGGAACAGAGAAACAAGAGCCAGACAACCTGCTCAAGTTTTACCTCCTGCAAACAGCAGTGGGGGATGGCTCCAGCCAGGACAGCCGATTGTGTACATTGCTGCCCAACTTCACACTCGGTGGTGTCATGTTGGTAGCCTGAAATCAGCCACGGCAGGAATATTTACACCATGGAACTTGGCAAACACTATAGATCAGCCCGTTTACCTTCCCACCCCTGGTTCTCTGACATTTTGGCTCTCCTGGGGAAAGATGAAACATTAGAGCACTCTTTCTCTCTCCCAAAATAAATCAAAGAAACATCTATTCAGATCAGTAAATTGTAAGGTCCAAAACTTCTCTGAAATCTTGGCTCAGGAAATCAGATGGGCCAGGTTTCAAATATCTGCAGAAAGATGAGAAGGTCCTGCTGCCTGCTTCCATTCCTGCATACCCCCACAGAATTCTAGTATAATTGGCAGTAATAGTTTCAAGACCACACCACTGCATTCATGGATGTTTCTGTTTGTATCAGAGCCCCTGTGACATTCCAAAGCTGGTCTGTGTGGGACACCTATTAATCAGAGAGGGTATCTAGATTGAACTGTGTTCCGGACCCACAGCCTAAGGGGACCCCAGACTTGAAAATGTCCCTAGGTTCCTGGAATTGAGGACACAGGACATGCCAACGGGCACAACATTTTCATGATGCCATTGGTTGAAATAAAACAAGGCACACAGTTTTCACTACCAAGCCAAAGACTGTCCGAGGCAAAAAGAGTACCCGTGGTCTAGTTGACAATGGGGCAGTATCTTAAGACAACTTTATTTTGTTTCTTCACACTGCCCCTTTCTCTGCTTCACTCTACCCTCCACCTTGTTTATTTTGGGGCTCTGTTTAACATTTCCACAAGCAATTTTGTGAATCTGGTTACACTGCAAATTAAAACAACAAAATGCTACTGTTTAAAAAGCAACCCCCAATTCCCTCTTTGTTCCTCAAATATCATTAATTTTTAAAACCTATTCTCCATGTGTGGATAATACTTTAAATGTTAGTCTTCTTAGTATTTATTCACTTCCCATAATGAAATGGTTCTCTGTTAAATTTCAATAGATTATTAAAAACCACTCAACAGCTAAGAGAAAATTATGCATCATTGCCTAGCTGTTATACCTCAGTAAATAGATTTGCTATCCAATTTATATTTTAAATAATACAATAAATTAGCTCCCTGAGTATTAACTAAGTGCATATTTGGGTAGCTTAATTTAGAAGCATTCTTTTTATGCTAATCAGCCGTCTCTAATGAAATAGAACCATATGAACTAAGAGGACTCTTGGCAAATAATCAGAGTAAAATTGGGAGTTGCCATTGTTTATTATTTCCTTTGTTTTCAGGAAGCAAGCTGTGTGGGTTTTTTTTAAAGAAAAAAAAAAACCCAAATGCCAAAAATTTGATTTTTTCTTAAGGGGGGACATTCTGGTCAGCCCCTGAGATAATGAAACTTCTACAACTCCTCCCATAAATTTATTTCCCAGAATATTTCTCCTTTCTTCTCCTGTGTAACACAGAAAGGAAATCGTCTTCAGCTGACATGAACAATGCATCCTTTCGTTTGAAGGGAATTCTTTGAACTATTCATTATTTTAGCACGCCTAGTCTGTTTCCTAGAAGACACTTAGGTATGTATGATTGGTGAGCAACCACAGCACTCCTTGAGAACTGCAGTCTGTTTTGTTAAATAAATAAATAAAATTTATTTATTTATTTATTTATGTATTTATTTATTTATTTGAGAGAGGTGGGGGAGGAGCAGAGGGAGAGGGACAAGCAGACTCCCTGCTGAGCAGGAAGCCTGAGGCGGGGCTTGATCCCTAAGATCATGACCTGAGCTGAAACCAAGAGTTGGCCACTTAACCCACTGAGCCACCCAGGTGCTGGTTTTAAAACACACACACACACACACACACACACACACACACACACACACACACAAGATGGGTGTGGGTATGAGGTAGGGGCCAATTTGATTTTCACTCACCAGATATTCACTGGGTGCTGGGAACTGTGCTAAGGGGTTTAAAACGCTACAGAGATAAATGATATGTTATTCCTGTCTTCAAGGAGCTCAGTGTCAAGCAGGGGAAGAAAGCAATTAAAGAGTTAAACGAAAGAGAAACCCCAGTGTGGTACATGCACTAAGAGATGCACATAGAGATGCAGAGAAGGAGGTATTCTGGGAGAAGAAGGGCTTCCTAGAGGTTTATTTATTTATTTATTTATTTATTTATTTATAAGTAAACTCTACACCCAACATGGGGTTTGAACTCAGGACCTCGAGATCAACAATGGCATACTCTACTGACTCAGCCAGCCAGGTACCCCCTTAGAGGTCATTTTAATCCCTGAAAGGTAAATATGGGTTTTCTGGGCAGCTAGAGCACAAAGGACCTTATAAGGAAAGGAGGAATCCCATGGGCCATTATTGGCTGACAAAACAGCAAGGCGGGTTTGGGGAATTATAAGGTGTTTTGTTTTGATTTTTAGGATTCTAATGGAGAAGGAGCTAGGGTGAGAATTCAGATTGGGGAAGAAAGCAGAAGCCAGACCTAACCTCTTTACTACTCTATGGAGAGAGTTCAGACTTTATTCTGCAGGTAGCAGGGAGTCAGTGAGAGTGTTTGAACAAGGGAACACATGATCAGACTTGTGTTTTGGCAAAAGCACGGACAGAAGAGTAGATTGGAGAGTAAGGGGACTTGTTAAGACCAGCTATTGTCAAAGGAAAAAGTTTAAACCACAACAACTTAAAACACAGAGTGTTCTTGAATAGCATTCTCTAATATCTGTGCCTTTTCTTAAAACATCATGAAAGCAAAAACAGTTCCATTTTAGAATGTATAAAGCAGGGGAGCCTCTTTTTAAAAATGTCTTCAAAATGCTGTACGTTTTTTCTTATTGCTTTATATAAAATCAGTGCTTTTCTCTTTAAGTAGTTCTTTGTGGTTTCTGTATCAAGCACTAGGAAATGAATAAAATCAGGCCACTGAGAAGGATTTATAAAGCAGATGTGAGAAACGCTAGCTAAGGAACTGGGTGAGTAATATTTACCAATTACTATTCTTCTTAATTTTTTGGTAAGACACACAGCAAAGCAACTGGCTAAATAACTTCACTTCCTTGCTGTTTTGGTGGGAAAGTGATGGAAGTTGAGGGTACTTGTGTTGTGTTGGGGAAAGATTCAGATTCTCCTCCTGATGGTCTAGGGCTTGCCTACAATCCAAGGCATAAATTGAAATCTATTTTAGTAGTTACTTCTTTATACTGAGCCACTGTTGGTGAGTTGAAGTGAAAAGGTGCTGAAGGACTGAATTTCTTATTTTTTTAAGTTGGGTATATTTTTTTAAAGATTTTAAAAATTGATTTATTTTGAGAGAGAAAGAGAGACAGAGAGAGCACGAGCAGGGGGAAGGGACAGAGGGAGAGGGAGAAGCAGACTCCCCTCTGAGCAGGGATCTCACCGTGGGGCTTGATCCCAGGAGCCTGGGATCATGACCTGAGCCAAAGGCAGACACTTAACCAACTGAGCCACCCAGGTGCCCCGAAGCTGGATATCTTGGTAGCCAACCTCAGCACAGGACATCCGGAAAGACAAATGCATCTACTTAACCAAAGCAGTGCTAAGACTTGGACATGAGATGTTCACTCCAACTTTTTCACTGTGTGTGGAGGCTACAGTCTTTCCATTTGATGCTAGCCAGAGAAGATAGGAAGGACAGCAAGAGAGAAAGAAGACAAATCGTGAATGGCAGACATGGGAAAGGACATTAAGCCCCCCTTCAATTTCACAAGCCCACGGGAAAGATGACTAGGGACAAGTCCTAGAGTTGGTGAGGGAGTGAAATAATCAGATCTCTTCTACATTACTGGCAAGATTATAATCACTTTGGAAAACAGTTTGGCATTATCTGATGAAGTTGAAGATGCTCAAACCCTGTGAATGCATCAGTCCCACTTCTAGGCATTATTCTTGGACAAACTCCTGCACACAGGCACAAGGAGGGCAAGAATGTTCACAAAAGCAATATTTGTGGTAGCAAAACACTGCCAACAACCCACATGTCCAGCAGCAGTGGAATGGATGAGTGATACAATCATGCAGTGGGATACTATGTGGCAGTGAAAAAGGAAACAAAGCACAATTGAACCTATCAGCATGGCTGAAATCTCAACACTGCTGAATAGCAAAAGCATGTAATTACAAAATACATACAGAATAATTCCTTTTATATAAAATTAAACATGAAAAGTAAAATATTATTTATGGAGATGTATATCTGTAAAACTATTAATTTAAAAAAAAAAAAGGACTTTAAAGGATGATAGAAACAAAATCCAGTTCAGTGGTTCACCTCCAGGGGCAATGAGAGAAAGGGGTGGGATCTGGGAGGGCAAGTTCTTGGTAATGCTGCATTTCTTAAACTGGCTGATAAGTACAAAGGTGCTCATTTATCATTATTTGTTTTATCTCACACAAGTATTATACATACCTTTTGACTATTATTCATTTTTTAATTTAAAAAAAGAAAAGAAAAGCCACCTACTGATGCTGCCAAACTCACAAAAATGAATCTTTGAAAAAATTTAACATGTTCTCTGTCATGCTCTTTTCCTCTGTCTAATGTAGAGCTGATGAGATGGGCCATGTGTCTAAAACAGTAAGTTGGGAGGATATAGAGAAGCAATTAAACGGAAACAAAAGCAAAAATGGGAAGTCCCCCTCTGGCAAGCAGCTCTAAGAAGACAGGGCTGGTGCCAGAATTGAAACCTTGGGACTCTGGTTGCTGCATAAGAAAATAAATATTAGGAACAAAAATAAACACCCACATCTCCGTGCTGGACACCAGAAGAGCAGAAAGTTCACCAACTAACTGGGCTTTTTGTTTTGCTAGATAGTTTTTTACCCTCTAAATCTAAACTCCTATATTCCTCCTCTTCCCTGTTTCCATATGTTAGAGGCTCAGTACAAATGGAAAACAAAACAAAAACAAAAAGTTTGGACGCTTCATTTATTGTCAACAGAGATGTTTCAGACTACTGTTCAACTAGAATGGACTGGATGCTTTAGAAGCATCTCATCACTCAATGTAGCCACTTTTATTTACTATTATTAGACTGTCATGTAGCAAAATGTGGAACATGGTCCCCCGCCCCTCTGTTTCTTCTACCTCTCACCAAGACAGTTTCTTTGTTATGATGTTATAACTGGATACAACTGCTATACTTCCAGGTCTTTCTGATAAATACTATTCAGTTGAGCCCTTAAAACATAGTATCTATTAAGGACCCTATTAGACAGGAGGAGAGCTTCTTGCCCTATGCAAACAGATGAATAGCTAGGACAGGCAGCAGGAATAAATATTTATTCCATGCTTACTAGGAGCCAGGTAGAGTGTCAAGTAATATACGTATACCTATAATCTCAATGATTCCTAGTGGCTAATCCCTTCATGAGAGAGATAGGTATTAATGTTATCCCTACTTCACTGATGAAGAACCTCTTGGAGAGGTTAAGTAACTTCCCCAAGGTCACACAGCTAGTAAGTGGTAGAGGAGGGTCTGGCACAATATCCAGTCTTTTAACCTGCACACTATGTGGCTTGGGTATGGCGATAGTAGGAGTAAGAATTGCCAAGGTAATAGACTAGAGATAAAATTCAAGTCTACTTGAGAGCTAAACTCATAACTTTTCGATCTGGGGTCCCCAAAGGTGGTCTGTGGTTTGGGTTGGGGAGGATCTAGAAATTATTTTCAACAATTCAAATAGTCTAATGCATGGGTTCTTGGTCTTTTTTGTGCCATGGACCCCTACGGCGTCAACTGTGGCCTGTGGATACGTCTCAGAAAAATGTTTTAAATTACATTTTATATATATTTACATATATATTATAGATTATAAATGAACCCATTATACTGAAATTAACAAAGTAGTAAAAAATAAATTGGTGATATAACAATATACGTACTTCTCTATGAACACATTCAATAAGAGCAACCAGTGGGTATGATAACTACTAGAATTTTATTTTTTTATTTTTTTAAAGATTTTATTTATTTATTTGACACAGAGAGAGAGAGAGACAGCGAGAGAGGGAACACAAGCAGGGGGAGTGGAGGAGGGAGAAGCAGACTCCCCGCTGAGCAGGGAGCCTGATGCGGGGCTCGATCCCAGGACCCCGGGATCATGACCTGAGCCGAAGGCAGACGCTTAACGACTGAGCCACCCAGGCGCCCCACTACTAGAATTTTAAAGTAGCAGTGATGGTGATGTTGTTTCAAGGTATTTGCAACAGCATTTGTATTTTATATGAAAGTATTTCTGCTTTCTCTTGGTGATAGAGTCAAAGGTACTGCTAAGGCCACTGTGGTTTGTTGTCTACATTCATAATGGGAAGAAATGCTAAATTTCATAATTCATAATGGAAGGAAAAGCTATTTAAGTTTGAGGTTAGTGAAAATAAAATGCATTTTTTCCCCTTCTAAGTTCACTGACCCCTTGAATACTAGCCACAGACCCTTGCCCTAGGTTAAGAGCCCTTATTAAAGAACCTAACAATCACCTAATGAAAATACTAAGGTTACTCCTGATAAAGCTTCAGTCGAAATCATTGCATATTTATTTTTGCCTTGACATTACATTAGTTGTATCAATCCACCCTACTATTTTATCAATTAATTGATATCCAGAAACAAATTCAAGATGCCTTGTGGACACCATCTTCGCTGAGAATGGATCTGGAAGATGTTTACAGCAAACCCTCCTTGATCTAGTTGTATCATTTCTGAAAAGTAGCATAAGACACACTACTATCTAAAGACTTTGTGCAGGAGGACCACATTATTTCAGGACAGCACAGAAGTCGGCTGGGAAAAGAAAGCTAATCTTTTGAATAAATAACAAGAGTTTTTCTATGAGTCTAAATTACCAGTGGTCTATCAGTGTTTCGAGAGAACAAAGACCACTTGTAAACCTACAACGCACAGCAGGAACTGAGGTCTAAACTTTAGCTTAAGGTTTTGGCTGAGGATTTCAGAGAATTCAGAGCCCTACTAGTAGATACTATTGACTAGAGGACAGTTTTCTAAAAGTGATGTTTCAAATCAATGGCTGGTTTGTTAAGAGTGAAACTATGTTCTCAAGTGTCTGGTTAAAATAGGTCAGGATTTAGAGCAGTCTTTAGGGATCAGAATGGAAGTTTATCCAAACATAAGCCACATGGGGTTCCTACAAGACAAAGCTATTTTGGCATCAATAGAGGGACAAAAGACATCACAATTTAGGGCTCCCCCAAACAGGATGCATATTAGAATTCCCTAACAAGCTTATATACTAATGCTCAGGTCCTACCCCAGATAAATAGTCAGAATATTTGGAGATAGGGCCTGGGAATCTATATCTGTAAGGGTTGACACACTGCTTTAGGAAAATGTAGCAGATTAACAATGGTCCCAAATTCTTTGTCATTCTTCTTATTAAGAGGAAACTGACCTTCTTCTGTGATTGGCTTTGACCAAGAGAATGCAATGGAAATAATATTCTGGGACTTTTGAACCCAGGACTTAAAAGGACTGACATCTTTTGCTTCTCAATTTGGGATACTATCTGCCACGCTGTGAAGCCCAGGCCAAGACACTGCATGGTTAGCGGCCATATGGAGCGAGCACTGGAGAAGAGAAGGCCACCTTGGATGTCCCAGCTTTTGCCATATTTTCCGCTGAATGTAGCTGCACGGATGGCCTTAGTGTAGCTCATGTGAGTCAGAAGAACCACCGAGCTGAGCCCATTCCACCCACATAATGATGAGAAATAATAAATTGTTTTGTCAAGCCACTGAGTTTTGGAGTGATCTATTATTCTGTTACTAAATAACTGAAAAGGGGTAATATTTACTGACAATTCTTTATTCTTTTTCCTGAAAACTCTGGCTGTTCCTATCTTGGAATCTTGATACGAATTGAAAAGCAAGGCTGGATCCATCTTTCTAAGGCAGACAGAAGACATAATTATACTGAGAGCTTAGGGGAAAGCTTACATTATGCCAGCAAAGAAAGAGCAATATCTCATGTGGTGTTAGGCAAACCACCGGCCCCTGATGTCATCCCCCCACCACACCAACCCTGAGAGCTCACAACTACATTATCTGGGTGGCCTTTATGGTAGAAAGAGATGTACCATCAGATTCCCCTTCAAGGATGGACCTGCTGTCCAGCCTCCAGCTGTCAGCAGCTCCAGGGGCTGCCTCAGCTGCAGAGAGCAACCTTTCCCAAGATGATGCCCTTCCTGGGGCAGCCTGCATTTGATGACTGCGTGAGGTGGGTGTTTAAAGGCCTGGCCATTTTGGCCCAATGTGGGACGCTGATGGAAAAAGACTTTCTCCAGAGCTCTCTGCCAGGTTGGCCAAGCTTTCTCAGGCCTGCATCACAGTTTGATTCCCTCTTCTGTCAATTCTGCTTCCTCCTCCCTCCTTTAACAGGTGTTGATCCCTAATAAACATCTTGCCCCCAAACTTGGCTTGAATGCATGCTTCTGGAGAACTCAGTCTGTGACTACCATGGAGTTCTCTGATGATATAGCAAGTTATCATGATGATGATGATGATGATGATGATGATGATTTGACCACTACGTTCTGGTTTTCTGCTCACAGTCTGATTCCCAAGCATCTTCCCCAGATCTAGGTGATGGAGACAAAGAACCTATGAATCAGGACATCACTCTTTATAGAAAGCAACAGAGCTGGGAGAGAGGTGAAGACTCTGTGTAACAATCTCTGTAACAAAGCCAAAACATTTTTCCAGGGAATTAGTTGCATTTGGTAATCATCATCTCAAATCTGCTTAAGTTACTTTCCTGCATTAAATATTGTTTTAACTTCATCTCATCCCTTCTCAACTAGCTGAATGCAAAAATCCCATTTGTTGCTCTTTGCTTACTCTTGATTTTGCCAATGGAACCAAGGACTTGATGAAGACCTTTCTGGAACTGTTAGTTCCTTCAGAAATAGTTCAGAATGCTCCCTAAGCTGTTTAAAATTCTAAAAAAAAAAAATGTCAGCAGGAAATCCAAGAGAGGCAGGTGGCCAGCTCTTTGTCATTCCCTCTGTGGATTATCCGTGGAAACGTTCAAATCTCAGCCTGACCTTCCTTTGTACTCCAAGGACTGTAGTTATTCCTTTCTCCATTTTATAGTTGTGTGCAGTCAGAGAAACAAAACAAAAGGAATGTTAGTTTCAGGAAAGCACAGTTAGGAAGCTGGGGTTGTTACTGCTTTCTGTCTGCACACCACGCTTTCCCTGTCCTCCTCCCTCTTGTAAGCACTCTGCTTTCCTTTAGGAAACAGACTTTTCTGTGTGGACTGGATGTGCTGCCAAATATACTGGCCCCCCCCACCGCTCCACCCCCACCTCTGTCACCACCACCACATGCACCCCACGGGCAGACATGCAGCTCAGGCTGGCCAACTAGAGTGCTCCAGCCCTTTCCACCCCACTGTCCTCACAGGTACTGAGAGGCACGGTGGCGCAGGGGAAAGATCGAGATTTGGGTTGTCAGATCTCAGATACGACTACTATTTGAAACCTGAAGCAAGTAGCTCAGGTGAAACTTCTCTTTCCCCATTTATAAATTAGTAAGTATAGGGGCGCCTGGGTGGCTCAGTCGGTTAAGCGGCTGCCTTCGGCTCAGGTCGTGATCCCGGAGTGCCGGGATCGAGCCCCGCATCGGGCTCCCTGCTCAGCGGGGAGCCTGCTTCTCCCTCTCCCTCTGCCTGCCTCTCTGCCTACTTGTTCTCTCTCTCTGTCAAATAAATAAATAAAATCTTAAAAAATAAATAAATAAATAAATTAGTAAGTATAATCACATAATTGACAGGGGAGCTATTAGTATTCCATAACATTGTGGATAAAAAGTGCGCGGCAGGCCTGAGGGCTGACACATGCTGAAGAATTGGTACAGCCATCATTAGCATGGGCCTTCCCGACACCCTCCTCGCTCAGGGTCTAAAGAACCAGGAGCAGCCCACAGCCAGTGAGTGGCAAAACTGAAATTCACACCAGGTGTGTCTAGCTCCAGAGTCTACACTCCTTCCCTGACACCAGACTGCCTTCCATTGGTCAGGACTCTGCAAAACAGTCAAGTTTTGAGAGTGGTGGGCTCCTTGCCTTTGGTTTCTCCGTACATAACCTCTAGCGGAAGGTCTTATTCCTGTTGGAAACTCAGGGAGAAGCCTTTGAGGAGAGTGTGGCAGACCACCAGCCTGAAGTCAGGGGCAAGGTGTAATCATGGCTCAGGGCTTGTGCTTTAGGAGGCTGGAGGTGCTTCCTGTGGCTGCTCACGGAGAGTACTGTATGTCACCTGCATGCCAGGCTCTCCCTGTGGATACTCCGCTTTCAAGTTCGTGTGGCTTCACAGTAAACATTTCTCAAACAGCAATTGGTCCTCACAGCTTGGGCATTCCAAAGCTTATTCTCCCAACCTCTGTTCCAGGAGCTCAGAGTCAAGCATCATGAAGGTGGACTCAGAAAGTAGGTAGAGAACCTTCTTCCAATAAAGCTCCTACCAGGACTCCCTATTTCCCAGGATTCCCTTCCCTGACCTCTGTCCATCGTGAATTCATCTTATTGCTGCCATTTTAAACTTCCAAAGACCAGCTTTGAAAATGTGCATAAACACCCTCCATGGTGACAAACACTGTATGCTTGCATTTATACAAGATACTTAGAGCAGTCAAGTTCATAGAGATAGAAAGTAGAATGAGTAGAACGGTGGTTACTAAGGACTGGGGTGGGGGAACACTGCTAGTGTTCAATGGCCATAGGTTCAGTTTAGGAGATGAAAAGAGCTATGGAGATGGACGGCAGTGGTGGTGCCCCAATATTATGAATGTATTTAATGCCACTGAATGACACACTTCAGAATGGTTAAGATTGGGGTGCCTGGCTGGCTCGGTTGGTAGAACATTCTACTCTTGATCTCAGGGTTGTGAGTTCAAGCCCCACGTTGGACATGGAGCCTACTTTATTATTTTTTTTAAAGATTTATTTATTTATGTATTTGACAGAGAGAGAGAGAGAGGCAGCGAGAGAGCGAACACAAGCAGGGGGAGTGGGAGAGGGAGAAGCAGGCCTTCTGCCGAGCAGGGAACCCCGATGCGGGGCTCGATCCCAGGACCCTGGGATCACGACCCAAGCCGAAGGCAGACGCTTAACGACTGAGCCACCCAGGCGCCCCTGGAGCCTACTTTAAAAAATTAATTAATTAAATTTAGAAAATGGTTAAGATGATAACTTTTATGTTATATGTATTTCACAAAAAAACATTGGGGAAAAAAAACGTTCAATGGCCTGCCTCCCACTGCTTAAACAATGGAGCACTCACCCTTTGCCCACCATCGAGGGCCCATGACCCTTCCCAGTCTCTCTCCTGGCTTTTATTCTCTGGGCTCCAGACTGGAAACCAGCAGGCTGTGCGCTCTGCTGGTGCTCTGCTCTTCAGGCTCCCGCTGTGAGGCTCTGCTCACCACATTTCCTCTGTCCATTTTAGCTAATTTCAGCATCTGTTCTTTTATTAATATCAGAAGTTCCCAGATAAAGCCATAACTTCTTAACTTTGGATGAACCTGGCCTCACCACCTACTAAGCTCTAGTACCTTTTAAAAACCCCGATACTCTGTCTGTCTATAGGAAGTGGGTGCACCCCTGTGACTTCACAGCTAACATTAGATGTGAAATACATGATCTCTCAGGCCTGCCTGAATGGTGGCAGAGATGTATGCAGACTCCAGTTATCACTGTATTAGCATGTGCATCATTCCAGAGGTGTGCACCCTTGTGAAACAGAAAACTACTGGGCCGGAAGCCAGGAATCTGGAATCTACTCGCAGCTCAGTCCTGAAATGGGTAAGAGACTTTGGGACAGTCACTTAACCTCTGGGCTTCACTTTTCCCACCTGGAAAATGAGATCTAAAATTTGTTCCAGCTGTAAAATACTATCTAGCTGAGATAATCCATCCTGTAATTATTAAATAACCTGAATTGATATTGATAATGAACACATAAAATAAAAATAACAATGACTCAAACTGCAATCAGGAAAAATTGGAAATTCTGCAAAACTCGTGTTAGCAGAAACTACGCCCAATAAGATTTGATAAGAATGAAAAACGGACTAATGACTCAAACTTTTCTTTCAATCTGTACGTGGAAAATACTCTCAATAAAATATTTCCAGTGAAATAAAGATGGAAAAGTTTGAAATGGCTTCAATGCTTTCTTCAGAAAATTTAGCTTCACGAAGTCTATTTTAGAAAGATGTCCTTGAAGAAATTCATCAGTGTGATTCCGATTAAAATATTATATTTCTAACTGTGGAGTCAAAACCTCCTTGGAGTCGAAATAACAATTCAGTGGTGTAAAAAGAAAATATCCTGTATTTCAAAAGCAGTGGTAGCATCAAAACAGATCGTGAACAGTAACTGCGACTTCAGGAGGAGGGCAGAGAGACCCCAGAAGGAATAGCAGGGTGACCCTGACAGTGTTGGCCCTGCTTATCACCAGCCAGAGAGGTGGAGGATGAGACCTGTGATCTGCACCATAATGTATTAAGCCAATACACCCACCCACACACATATCCCCCAACACACAGGTCACTCTTCTATTCTATATTGCTTGCTAACTGAGCCCTTCTGGGCATTAATGAAAAAGAGATATTTCAGATCTTTCTTAGATATCTTACAGATAACTCAGTCCCAACCCTGCATTTTACAGATGAGCAAACTGAGTAAAGGCCACTGCCCCAGATGACGTAATAAGGCAGTGTCTAATTCTTAGAATGGTATAGATACCAAAGGCACGTGGCCTTCCAGGCCAGAACCAGCCAGAGGCAACAACACGCAGCCCTCCTTCTCCGCCCGATCTCCACAGGCTGGCTGGAGCTGGCTTTGGTTTTCCCAAGGCATCGCCTGACAGGGAACATATAGACAGAATGGCTCCCTCTCTCTACCCTGTTGCTCCCCAGGGAGGAGGCAGGCCTGTTGTGCTTCTTTTAAATGGACACTTGAGGTAATCATCCAGAGATGGGTCTACTTCGGTTTCGATTTTTAAATTAAGAGCTGTGGAGTTTGGCAGAGAGTGAGCTTTCTTTTTTGGCAGACACATTCACATGCTTCTGTTCTGTGTGTCTAATGCTGAAAAGCAAGTCCATGGCTAAGGCCCGCTTTTTTCATTATCAGACGCTTGACATTTGCACAGGATCCTCAATCCGAGGCTCACAGAGAATGCCTTTGTTAGCACCGGAGCTCTTTTGCTTCCTTAATTCCCGCCCCCCCATCTCCACACGCCACCCTCAACCCTACGCTGAGGCATAAGCGGGCAGGAGCTCTGCCAACATTTTAAAATCACCTACATAAAATGCAGATCCCTTGCCGTGTGGTAAAACACTCCCTATCACAAACACATGTGGGCCTTGCTTCTTTTGTTACCGTTTTTTGGCAGCCGGAGGAGGGCCATTTCACCTCTCAATGTGTTTTGCATTCACAAGAAGAGTCGGCGGGCTTAGTGTGGTATTTGTCGCAAGTTTCGGAGTGGCGGCCCATCCCTTTCCCCACCTCCGTAGCACGTGCTGTTCTGCCGCCACAAGCTGGCTTCCCGAGCTAGAGGTGCTATGCACCAAGCCCAGCAGGACACAGGTGCGGGGCCAGGCACTGGAGCGGTTCACAAGGCTGGTCTGGAGGACATAAAGTAACAGGTGGCAGAAACAGCCATCAAGGATCTGCGCCTGATGGGACTGTCATCATAAAGCCGTGCATCAGACGGGGGACAAGTGACCTGTCCATCGCTCCCTGGCAGCTCAACATTCATGTTAATAGCCTTCTATTAACCTTATATTAGCCTTAATAGCCTAAATATTACTATTTAAACTTCCCTTAAGGGTGGATTTTCAATCATTTTCCCTGATTTTGACTATATAATTTTCCTTTTATTATATAATTTTTTTTTTTTTAAAGATTGTATTTATTTATTTGACAGAGAGATAGCGAGACAGGGAACACAAGCAGGGGGAGTGGGAGAGGGAGAAGCAGGCTTCCCATGGAGCAGGGAGCCCGATGCGGGGCTCGATCCCAGGACCCTGGATCATGACCTGAGCCGAAGGCAGACGCTTAACGACTGAGCCACCCAGGCGCCCCTATTATATAATTTTTATATGTGATTCAGGGGAATAATAACAAACATTTACTATGATAAGGTACTGCTCTCTGCTAATTAACTTGTTGAATTCCCTCAATAATCCTATAAGGATATCACAGACTGCTGTTCTTTATTTTTATTTTTTTTTTTAAAGATTTCATTATTTGAGGGGGGCTGGACAGAGATAGCGAAAGAGAGCACAAGAAGGGAGGAGAGGGAGAAGCAGGCTCTCCACTGAGCAAGGAGCCTGACACAGGGCTCGATCCCAGGCCGCTGGGATCATGACCTGAGCCGAAGACAGAGGCTTGACTGACTGAGCCACCCAGGCACCCCTAGACTGTTGTTCTTAAACAACGGACATTTATTTCTTACAGTTCTGGAGCTGAGACAAAGTGCTGGCCAATTTGGTTTCTGGTAGGAGCTCTATTCTGGCTTGTTGATGCCTGTTTTTTTGCTGTGTTTTCCCACAGCAGAGAGAGGGAGAGCAGGTCAGCTCTCTGGTGTCTCTTCTAAGGACACTAACCCCTGCCCTTATGACCTCATTTAATTTCAACTACTTCCTTATAGGTCCTATCTCCAAATATAGTCACATCGTAGGTGAGGTCTTCAACATATGAATTAGGAGAGACACAGTTTAGTCCATAGCAGGTAGGTATTGTTATGATCCCTATGTTTTAGAGCACTGTGCTCTAATATATTGCTGGAGGTAACTTCAGAACCTCACGAATATTGCTAAGTATCTCCTTTATATTGCACCTAAGGAAAGCTTAGCAAGTATCTTTCAAACACATGAAAAAATTACCTAAAGGAGTTTTTTCCTGCATGTTTCCCTTCTATTTAGCTAACATTCCCTATCTTACTGGCAGTTAAGTATCAGAAATAATATGACAGACATTGGCAAACGCACTATGGGAACAAAATGCATAAATTTTGAATCCCCATCCTATCACTGGATGATACAGGATTGTTCACCTTTTCGGAGTCTGTTTCCTCGTATGTAAAATGGCAGTGATACTGTTATGATTTGCACAGATGTTTTGATGATATCCATGAAGTACTGATCACAACGTCCAGCACATTTGCTCAAGAAGCAAAGCTATTTTTTCATTACTGAACGTAAATATTGGTAGGTGAGCCCGCCCTTATAACTCCTGTCTTTTATTGGCATACCTTCTGTTCCTTCCTCTCTTTTGTTATTTTGCACACAAAAAAATTATAGTGTCTTTTAACAGATCTATTTAAAAAGTTGATATAGATCAGAACTATTGAAACATGTATTTGTTAGAAATTAATAACTAGCTATGGTGAGCACTGTGAATTGTGTAAGACTGTTGAATCACAGACATGTACCTCTGAAACAAATAATACATTATATGTTAAAAAAAAAAGAAGAAGAAGAAGATAGCAGGAAGGGAAAAATGAAGGGGGGGACATCAGAGGGGGAGATGAACCATGAGAGACTATGGACTCTGAGAAACAAACTGAGGGTTCTAGAGTGGAGGGGGATGGGGGGATGGGTTAGCCTGGTGATGGGTATTAAATAGGGCATGTACTGAATGGAGCACTGGGTGTTATACGCAAACAATGAATCATGGAACATTACATCAAAAACTAATGATGTAATGTATGGTTATTAACATAACATAATAAAAAAAAGTGGATAAGTAAAAAAAAAAGATTAAAAAAAAGAAATTAATAACTAGTAATAGCAACAACAACAAAAGAAAACAACCTGAAATGGTCAACAGGAGGAGAATTGTTAAAAAAATTAATTACGTCCAATCAATGGAATATTACTTAAAGATAAATGAAGAATCTATACTGTAACTTTGAAAATATCATGTGAAAAGAACAGAGCAACAAGTACCACTTCCTGTCTTGGCAAAGAAACTTGTTGCTCTCAATCCTCCTGCTAAAAAACAAACAAACAACAAAACTAGAAAAGCTGGACAAAATACAGAACACACCCATTTGAAAGTCATGGTGACCTATCAAGGCAGCCAGGACGTGAGGAGTGTTATTAGTTTCCTATTGTTGCTGTAACAAATTACCACTTATTCAATGCCTTTATAACAACATATGTTTCTTATCTTATAATTCTGGAGGTTAGAAGTCTGAAATGGTCTTACTGGACTAAAATCAAGGTGTTGGCTGAGTTTCTTCTGGAGGTTCTAGAGGATAATCTGTTGCCTTGCCTTTTTTAGTTTCTAGAGGCTGCCTGCACTCCTTGGCTCATGGTCGCTTTTGCTATTTTCAAGGTCAGCAGTGTAGCATCCTCAAATCTCTGATTCTGACTCATCAGCCTCCCACATCCACTTATTATTATTATTATTTTTTTAAGTAAGCTCTATCCCCAACGTGGGGCTCAAACTCATGACACCAAGATCGAGAGTTGCATGCTCTACTGACTAAGCCAGCCAGGCGCCCCCTCCCTCATTCACTTATAAAGACCTTTGTAATGATACTGAATAATCCAGAATAATTTCCCCATCTCTGTGTCAGAGGATTGGCAACCTTATTTCCATATGTAGCCTTAATTCTTTCTTCCATATGACATAACATACTCACAGATTCCAGAGATTAGGAGAGGGGCCTCTTTGGGGAACCATTATTCTGCTTACCACAAGGAGCTATGTTTACAAAGTAAAGGAGGGGGCAACGAGCTGAGTCTGACTTTCTGTGGTCCTTTCCCCATCAAAGCAATAGTTGATTCAGGGGCCAGCTGGCTACAAAACCTTTATTAAAATGATAGTTAAGAGCCCAGAAACCTGAACAGAGCTGTGGGGGGACAAAAATTGGTGTTCATGGCCTGCCTAAGAGTACTGGCCCTGGTTAACACTACAGATGTCAATGTAGGACCATGGAAATAGACAGGCTAAAATACAGATTTAAATACAATCATTTCCAGACGTGATAGAAGTGCTTGACCCCTATTCTAACTGCTTGACAGAAGCAAAGTAAAATCTCTTTGAAGGAAAGCATCATCAGCAAATAACTCAAACTGTCTCTACAAGTTTACCTTCATAATGTCTGACATTCCATTGAAAACTTGTAGGCATATCAAAGGATCAAGTTACCATAAAAAAACAAAACAGAATCAGGCTGATGGATGATGCAAATCTAAGAGTTATCAGTGACGTCAAATAAATCAGGCATCAAAATAAATGTGATGAATGTGTTTGAGAAAACAGGTGACAAGATGAGGAATAGATAATAATCTGAGAGTTGAGATTTATAAAAAAAGAATGAAACAAATTCCAGAACTATAAAAAAATAATTACTGCAATTAAAAAATAAATGGGCTAAACAACATATACGGAATAGTAGTAGGGAAGAATAGAAAATTAGAAGAGAAAATAGAAAATATCAAAACTGAAGAATGGAAAGAAGAAAGAACGGAAATAAAGCTATACAGGATGAAATGAAAAAGTCTAACATTTGCATAATTAGGTCCTAGACCGAGAGGAAAGAGAGAACAGAGCATAAGCAGTATTTGAAAGGATAATGATTGAGAATCTTCCAAAAATGACAAAAGACATCAAGTCTTAGTTTCAAAAAGCTTAAGATACCCAAGCATAATATGCATATGTATTTAAAATCACAGCTACGTACACATAGTCAAATCTTTTGAAAACCCAAAACTGAGAAAATCTTAAAAGTAGTCAGGTGGAGGGGGGCGCTTGGGTGGCTCAATCATTCAGCGTCTGCCTTCGGCTCAGGTCATGATCCCAGGGTCCTGGGGTTGGGCTCCCTGCTCCGCGGGAAGCCTCCTTCTCCCTCTCCCACTCCCCCTGCTTGTGTTCCCTCTCTCACTGTGTCTCTCTCTGTCAAATAAATAAATAAAATCTTAAAAAAAAAAAAAGTAGTCAGGTGGGGGAAGAAATCACCTCCAAAGCAACAGCAGTAAAACGGACAGCTGGCCTCTGATCAGAAGTGATGCAAGTCAGGGGACAACAGAATAGTATCTTTTATGTGCTGAAAGACAGTAACTGCCTAGCTAAACTTCAGTTCCATGAAAAATGTACTTCTCAACTAAAGGCAACACAAAGATATTTTCAGACAAACAAAAACAAACTGTTGCCAACACAACTTTACTAAAATAAATAATGGATTTTTTTTAAGCAAAAAAAAAAAAAAAAAAATTCCAGTCGGAAGCATGGAAATGGGAAAGCGGCTGAAGGGGTATGAATGGGTCAATTTGTGGGTAAGTCACAGTGACATGGGTAAGTCATGTCTGTGTAACATGATGCAGGTAACGTTTTGTGGTGTTCGAACTGTGTGCAGAATTTTTTGTTTTGTTTTTAATGATAACACAAAACCAGGAGAGTTGGTAAGGAAGATCTAAGGTTCTTGCATTTATTTGGAAAGTGGTAAAATTCTAATTTATATTAGGATTAAGTAAGTCCAGAATTTATATTTTACCCTTAAGTATAATCATTAAACAAGATTAAATGATGTATAGCATAACAAGCTTCTAGAGGGGAAAAAACCCAAAAATGATATAAAACATTTGAGTAATATAAAAGGATGCAATAAAGAAAAGAGAAATACAAATAAGTAAGATGAGTAGGAAACAAACAGTAAAGCAGTAGATTTAAACATAATATATCAGTAATTACACTAAATGTAAATGGACTATTCCATTTAAAAAAATATTGTCAGGCTCTATTAAAGAAATATAAAACCCAATTATATGCTACTTAAAAGAGATACATCTTAAATATAAGGATAAAGATTGAAAACAAAGAGCTGAAAAAGATGTCCCATGTAAACATTAATCAAAAGGAAGTTGGCATTGTTATACTACTATCAACAAAATAGACTTTAGGGCAAGAAGCATTACTAGACTTAAAAAAGGACACTTTATAAGAATAATGTTGATTTAATTTACCAGGGAAGTATAACAATTCTATGGCTGTATGCACTTAATGACAAAATAAATAAAGTAAAAATGTATGTAAAAGGAGAATAGGAAAATCATATTAATTATATATATAATATTCATATTATATTGTAGCACATATTACATATAATATCATATATATATTAGAATACTGTACAGTGATGAAAATGAAGTAACAACTGCTACATTCAAGAGAGTAAATAAATCTCATGAACATAAAGTCAAGCAAAAATGTCCCGAAGAGTACATACAAAATGTGTCCATTTATAAAAATTCAAAACTAGCAAAGGTAACCTTGGATATTAGAACTCAGGATAGTGGTTACCTTGGGAAGAAGGGGGAATAGTGACTACGGTGGGGACATTAGTTCTATTCTATTTCTTTATTTAGGTGATGGTTACATGGGTATCTTTGCTCTGTGAAAATTCATTTACTTGTACATTTGTGATTTGTGAATTTTTCTATATTATGTTATAACTCAACAAATAAGTTTATTTTTAGAAAGGAACGAAGCAGAATCAATCTTATATAACTGTTAAAGTCATGTAAAATTTATGTAACATTGTGTACATAGGAATTAATTAAAATTAATTAATCCGACAATTTCGGATGTCGAAATGTTGACTTTTTCTTTTCTCTTAAAAAAAACATATTTAAATTGCTATATATATATAACTTGTGTTATTTAAAAACAGAAAATAAATACCAAAAATGAAGTCCAGAATATCTTCTGCAAATGGAGAGCCTCCACTTGTCCAGGGATTCCAATCTTTTGGAATCAATCTCAGAGTTAACCAATTATTGTGATTTCTCAAGTCAATACCCAACCCAAGACTGCCCATGCTCCAGTTTACAGAAGACCCAGGGCAGACACCGCGCTCACCGTCTCCTCTCCAGATCTCTCTGCAGGTCAACAGACACCCCTCTCTCCGTCCTTCCCCAGCCTCATTTTCAGACCTCACATGTGTCCTGCCAGAACTGCTTCTGCTCTGACTCATTTACTTTGCTGTGGCACTGGTTTTTAATTCTTTGGTATAATTTATCTCAATTTAGAAACTATAATGTTTTAAGTTTTCCAACATAGAGTTTCCTTTTCCTTGAGCCCAGAACTATGTCTCTCAACTGTTTCCTTTGTTCAAGGTTATTAATGTTGCACAATATTTAAATTTCGTATATGTTATTAAATGGTTAGAATGATGGGTGGGGGTGGGGGGGAAGGAAGGGTACCTTCATACATTAGACTACCCATAATTTCTGCTTGAGCTATCATTTCTTCTAACATAAGTGAGTAATGCAGATCACAACTCAGTGACCCTTATGAAATTTGTTGTGAACTCTCCTTTACTTTTCCAAAGCAAAGTACTTTCAAGGTAGTATGCCTCTGAGATTAATTTTTATTTGGAGCATGGATTTGCCTAATGAAAAGCTCGAGCATTGGAAAGCTGTAATTCCAAATACTCAAAACTACAGAATTAAGGTCCCAATGTTGCCTCCAATAAAAAAATTGCAGGAAAAAAAAATTCAGGTCCAGAAGACTTAAATTTCTCCTCTTGACTAACTAAGCAAAAGCATTCTCAATTTCTCCAAGAACTTTCTGGAGGTAAACAGTGTAATCATCACGTAATCACCAACAAAGCCCTGCCGATCCTTGAGGAGCTGAGACCTGCAGACTGGAGGCACAGTGGACAGGCTTGGCCAGGAGCAACGTCTGACCCCTGAAGTGGAGGTCACACTAGAGGCATCAGATGGACAGATTTTGTCCTGGGGCTTCATGTGTGAGCCCCAAATGTGAGCACAGATTTGCCAGGAGAGATTATACTGAATCTAACTCATGTCATTTGTTCAAGCTCCCCTTTGTCCCCAAATAGACTAACCTTCTCATTAATGATTTGCCTTTTTGGGCTGAGTATTACCTTTTTGATTGTCACCTTGTCTCCTGAACAATATCTAAACTTTCAACTTGTTTCACATGAAGCACTATGTACTTTAATGAACTCAGACACTCTGCTCTGTGGAAAGTAGGGCCGCAGAAGACACACTTTGACCCGGCGTAGGCCAGTCATGCCTTACTGGTGTTCAGCCTTTCGTTTCGATCCCACCATCCCCTTCCCCACAACCTACAGGTCCCGAAGTGTCTCCATACCTGATAGAAGTCATCCACCTGCCGCACATAACCAGCCACTTCGTTATCGGATTTAAAGATCTTCCAAACTTTTCTTTCTGCCTGCTTGTATTTCTGGGACCCCTTCCACTTCATGGCCATCAGAGAGCGCTCGGTCAGGGAAGCTGCCACAATGATGTCCAGTTGGCCATTGTAGATCAGAACCTGAAACAAAACTGAGCTGTGGGCAAATGCGGGATTTAGCAGGTAAAGTCGGGTAATCTATCTAGGTATAGATAGTGTGTGCACGAGAGAAAAGGTAATGGGAAGTTTTCTGATACTGTGCTCAAGAGAGGCCAGCCCAGCAGGTAAGTGGGGTCATTTTCTTCCAGGTGGCCACACACACCAACAACCTGAAATCAACACAAGCCTTGGCTCAGCCATTGCAATTCTTCCAGAAGTTCGAACCTTCATAGGAATCTGCATAAAGGCTTCTCTCAGTTACAAAAGCATTTGTGTTGTACTATCCAGTGATAACTCTTCGATGTACAGCTATGTTCAAGAAGAGGACTGTGGTTACATTTTACTGGAACGAGGAACACTACACCATTGGATTTGTGTGAAGACTGCATTTCATTAACTCAGCTTTCAGGCTGGTGAGCTGAGCATTCTCTCAGGAGCTGCTAATCCATACTGCTCTCCCCTCCAACACTGATTTTTACAGTGGCATCTATAATTTTATGAGGCAGATGGATAGAAGCAGGTACCTCAGATTTGTTTCTTGTTGGAGGCAACTCTGTTTGCCGTGCCACTTACAAGGATTCCTTTTCTTAGATGTGATAGCCACTTGTCAACAATGAGGAATGTCTCTTCTTCCTAGAGTACAATTTTTATTTTTTTTGCTAAGGCGGTGGATATTAGAGGAGAAACAACTCCGAAGCAACTCCTGTCTTTTCTCCAAAAACAATAAAACAATATTCAACTGGCTTGGGAAAGAATTCAGATAATACCCAGTGCTGATGAAGTGTAAAATGGCGCTACTCTTCAGGAAAGCAATGATCCATTTTTAACAAAAAGATTTGAAAATGCTGAGACTCTCTGTCCCAATAACCCCAGTTTGTGGAATGAATTCTATGAAAATAAGCCCCCCAAATATATATATATATATATAAAATCATATTCATTGGGTGTTATAATGAAAAAACTGAAACACAGTCTAAAAGTTCCATAATTAGTGAAGGGGTTAAATAAACTATGGTACAGAAATTCTATGGGATAGTGCAAAACCATTTAAAATGTTCCACTGAACCACGTAGCAATGTGGAAAATACTTCTCACATACTGTTAAGTATGAAAGCTGAAAGTCAAATATATATCACAATCATGAATGTAGAAAGTAGGCATACATATTTACATATATGGAATACAACTTTAAAAAACACGAAAACAGTTGGTTAACTTAGGTGGTACAAATCTGAATAATATTCTCCTTTGTTTTCCACTCTTCTTAGGTTATTTTTATGCAACTAACACGATATTAATTCTCGTAAGGCATCGTCACTCAACCCCCAACAAAGAGGTTTTCCTCAACTCCATGCTACCTTTGATCTACTTGGAAGTTCTGGTTTCGCTCAAGTGAAGACCTTTGGTTGAATCCTCAAATTGGATATAAAATGTTTCACTACATATGTTTCCATCTCTGCCTTCCTGGTGTAGGCTTCTTAAAAGGCTTGCACATAATTAAACAGCCCAGGACTTTTACACACTCCAAATCCTCAAGCAGCAGTGGGCCAGGATTCAGCCTAAGATGAAAGAGCCCTGGGCCTCTGCGGCCGGAGCCTGGGATCTTTTATGTTACCCCATCACCATCACCACCTCCGCTCTCCTAAGCAGAAACCCAAAGGGAAAACTCCTGATCGATTTAAAGCCTCTTTAAAAAACTCAATTCAACTCTAGCAATAAAAATTTGCATTGTTTATACAAAGAAATTGCCTCAAAGACCTTGGGTACTTATGGCCCATGCAAAACTCCTACAGCTGTTTTGCCAACAGTATGGAAACAATTACCCATGATCTGTACCAGCGAACAAGGCTTAAATCGTCCACCAATTGAGGAAGGCCTGATTAACAAAGATAATCATCTATAAAGTAATTCCTCTTATAGAATTCCATGAAAAGATGCTGATTAACTAGCAAATACGCAAGTACATCTGGTTGTTTTCCACTCCGTGGCCACTAAATGAAGCTCACATCTTTCTGAGTGTCTCTTGTAGCTACCTTACTATCATCAGTATATTTTGAAATTGATTTGAATCTTTTATCTTTCAGGGATGCAAATCCACAGGGTATGGCAAAAACGGGCTTATTTGTACAGTAGTAGAGTACATGTTCGTTGGACTGAATTGAAATGAAGTCCATCCCTGAGCTGTGCCCCTTGTTATTCAAGACTCATCACAAACAAGAGCACTAACTCTCTGGAACGAGGCAGTGAAGGGCTGAACTGCATAATTTTGTGCATGTGATGTGTAGAAGGCCTACTTCTGGCTACAAATGGAAATCTTCTTAAAGCAAGGAACACATTTTTAACTTCTAAAGGGCACATAAGTCAGGTGCAAAAAAAAAAAAGAAAGAAAGAAAAGAAATCAGATTAATGATCAAGCGAGGTGATTTCAAAGCTGGCATTTAAGGTTGCCAGCATTAAATATAAGAATTCCAGAGCTTTTATTTTTATCTAAATGTCACATTTACTCTCATCAGCCCTGACAGGAATATCGCTGTTGCCTTTAGGGCTGGGTGAGTGGGAAGAGAGATCCCAGGATCCAGTGACAGTGAGCCGAGGAGTCAGGAGGGTGGAGCTTAGGGGTGGGTGGTCCCGAACCCACGTCCTGGTAGTCAGAGAGGTTCCAGTACAAAGCCTAAGCCCTGACGAGCTGTCCAGTTATGAAGGATCTGCATATATTTCCTCCACTTCCTCCTGGTGGGGTGACCAGCTGCCCCAGTCAGCCTGGCCTGAGGAGTTTCCCAGGAGGCAGGGCTTTCAGGCTAACCCTGGGACAGTCTGGGGCAAACCTCTCCCTGAGGCTTGCTGGTATTTTAGGCAACAAGATCTAAAGACAGAGAGGAGGAGACAGAAATGAATGCAGCTTTCAGCTACCCTTGTCTTCTCAGTAAGGACTGTAACAAAACAAGGCAGAAGGGAAAGACTGGTTGGATGGAGGTGGTTTGCAGTGACAACACCAGGCAGCCCCCCGAAACCCCCAGTTTCCTCACTTTCCTTCCTGGACAGCTGTGAAGCCTCAATTAAACAGCAAAGGCACTCCCTTTAGAGATTTTTTTTTTTTTCTTTTACTACTTGGAGGTCTGACCAGTTAGCTTGGTGAAATTGATGGTTTTGTGAAGACATGGAAAAATAACATTAAAAAATCAATGAAGACCATGATTCCACTGTTTGTACTCTATAACATTTTCAAAAAGATGCTTCAAACTTGGGAAAAGAATACATCAAAATACTAACAGTTAAGGTAGCTAAAATATGGATGATTTGTTTTGACTTGACTGTTTTCTAGGGGTTTTTTTGGGGGTGGTAAATGTAATTAGGATATTTTTATAATGAGAAAATAGTAAAATAATAACACTAAGAGGTTGGGAACCTTGGTTGGCAAAAGGTGGGTCTTTACTGAGGAATAATTTGTATTAACTCAAATATTACCAGCTCTCAATTTTCATGACAACTAGGTAAATAGCCTAACTAGTTTGTTTGTAGATGATCTTAAAAGCCCATTCCAGAATTCAAGCATTTATTAGAAATGGTAGGAGGTGACTGGATTACAAGCATTGTTTGTTTGTTCGGTCAAAAGGCAGAGGTGAGAAAAGCATTTTTGTTATTTACCTTCCCAAGTGCTTTCTTGTACGTATGGCTTTATTCTCGTACTGCTTCACGAGGTCAGGACGAGAGGAATTACAACGTCTGCCTCTACTTAACTGTTAAGGAAATTGGGACTCAGTGAGGTGCCAGAATGTTTCCGAGATCCTAGACTTCCAAACTCCTACCTAGAACTCCTTAAGAAAAAGAGCTAAATTCCTTCAAACCAGCTTTGAAATCACCTCACAGACATTTCCTGACGCCCCACAGCCAAATGTTTAGTGCTACCAAAAGCCTCTGGGAATGGAGGGTTGGTTGAGTAGGAGACACAGTTCACATCTCTGGTTCAGAAACAACCTCGGTCTGTTCGTTCAACTCTGGTGACATCTCTCAGTCATTTCTCACTGTGGCTCTCTGGACAAGGATGTGTACAAGACTGTTATTCAGCTGGTGACAGTTGCCTCACTTCTGTGGTAGGGAGTGCCCCTGATGAAGCAGCTGTGGTACATACAGCATTGGCTCCCTGAGGACGGGGCTCTCCTAGCGCTTGTTCTGCCTGCAGCCTTGCACAGGGCCTGGCCTCCCATGAATGGTATTGACACTTACTGGGTAGAATCAATTGCACTTTCTAAAAGTTTTCTATAATGCTATATGTTGATCATCGATTGCTTTGGCCTGCCTAGGTCCACTCTCCCTTCCCCTGATAACAGGACTCCCACACCCTCAATGGATCCAGCCTTAGTGGAGGCTGTCAATCGCAATATCCTGCCTCCTCCGTGCACGGGATGAGCATCTATCCTAAGCTAGGGTACTCAAATGCTCTTTTCATAAAATCTGAACTGTGGGCAGAGGGACATAGCGTTCCCTGATGAGTCTGCCCATTAGCTTTCCTACCTGGATCCCCAGAATTTTCCTTGGTCTCAATCTTTGCTCACTCCGGGTCTTCAATTTTTCCGTGAATTCTGTGACCTATCACATCTTCTGATCAATTCCTTTTATGCTTTGAGTGAGCCCAGTTGTTTCTGTTGCTGAAAGCATGAAATCCAAACTCCTATACCAGTGAATGGACCCGTTGTCACCCAGGACCCAGCATGCAGTAACTGGGAACCCCTGGACATGTGGCTTAGCCTCCACGGGCTGCGTTCCCTTTTCTGGACATGAAGATGGGAAGACCTACATCTCATTGTAGTGAGAGTAAATGAGATACTGTGCACAGAGTTGCTAGCATGGTGCCTGACGCAAATTAGGAGTTTGGTGCGTGTTAGGTCCTCCTCCTTCTCAAGTAGGTTGATGACTGGAAAATGACTTGGAAGACTCAATAAAGCCCTTCTTCTAAAATAAGACTTCAGAATATGCAGATGGTACTTTCGTGTCAAATACTCAGTTGCCAATCTCACTCTTCCAGAAAAGGCCTACAGTAGGGGGAAATCCAGCCAGGATAAACCTGAACTCCATCTATTCAAACACCTGAAATAACATGCCTTTCACTACTAATTTTACACACGTTGGGCACGGTATCTCAGCAATCTTTTCTTGGTAGTCAGAGCCATAAGTTTATAAATCACTCTTGTAATGGAACTTTTAGTTTTGAAGCCTGGGATTCAAGATTGCAAGGAATTTCCCCATACTTAACTGACAGAAAAGTATGGTAAAGAGTATCGCTTTTAAAAGGACATTTTCTGAATCACAGCAGAATGCTCTCATTCTTCCTCTGCTGGAAGAACTGTACTAAGCATTGTACATCCATGATTTCACAACACCCCCAAAAGGCTGGTGTTATTTATCCCATTTTAGGGGCAAGGAGACAAAGGTAGAGGGAAATGAGGCAACTGGTGGTAGAGAGTCAAGCTCCGATCTGCTTGAGTCCCAAGTGTGTGCTTCTAACCCCTCTTCTGCACGGCCTCACTGTCTAAATCACTGCCCCCCAAAGGAACACATCGAACAGGTGCTTTATGCCATACTTGCAATTCCACAGGCAAGAAGCATGGAATGAAGGATGAATGTTTATAGCTGAGAGCACAGTCTGTGGCCACATTTGAATCCTAACTCTGCCACTTACTAGCAAGATGATCTTAAGTTACTCAATCTGTCTAGAGCTCCATTTCCTCATCTGTAAAATGGGTGGAAGAGAAGCGTCTATGACAGAGGATCCCGGGGGGGATGACATAACATAATCACGTAAAGCTCTCTGCATTCTGGGCACACAGTAAATGCTCAGTGAATGCTACTAGCTATTATTATTATCAACACATCTGAAGAGCTCAACATAGCTATTCAAATAGCTCCACAATTTCCAAGCAAGATGTTACCTGTGAATTACAATTGTGATTTAGGTCATAGTAAGAGTTATCCAGTACAACTGCACTAGCTCATTGGTTTGACAAAACAAACAGCAGAGGCTCATAAAAATAGTCTGATGCGTGCAGACGGAAGGCCTGAGCTCCAGCCCCCCAGCCCCAGCTCAGCGTCCCGAGGCCGGGGCTTACTGAGTGACCTTGGGTATGTCATTGACTCGCTCTGAGCCTTACTTAATTTTGTCCTCCGTGAAGTGGACTATTTATATTCTGGGATTGTAGGGAGGGCCGGATGGGAGGTGAGATGCAAAAGTATCCTGTAACCTGAAGAGCAGGATTTTATCAATATCGTGGTTACTTCTGATCAAGAAAAATCTGAAAAGTCCATTCCTGTAGTGGAATGCAGAGGTTTTAAATTGGCTGCTCAAGGCCTGAGTTCAGCTTGCAGATAGACGCTCACGTGGTCTATATGGTGTTGCTGCTGCTTTTCCAATTAGATGCTGGCACTGAACTACTGGGAGATCTGACCAAGCCTTGCCTGGATTTCCACTCACCCACAGTGAGCTAACCCCAGGCAGTGGCTGTCCCCCTCAGGCCAGCCCCACCCCTTCCTCGGTGTCCCCCCTGACAGAGGTGCAAGGGCACCTGTCATCGACTCAGTGCTTATGCTATTGTTTGTCTTAGAAGAGGAAAATATTTCTCTGTATCTGTCTTTGTCATCGGTAAAAAAGAAAGATCAACAGGTCTCAATCCAACTCTATTCATTTATTTCCTTTCCTTCCTGGATCCACAGGCAGCTGAATTTCACTTCCATTGAAAAATGGAAGGGAAGTGGCCTTTTGTCTGAGTTGGAGGAAAGAGTACATGCTCACTTATATATGGAGTGTGTTTTGTTTGTTGGCTTGTTTAATCTGCTCCTGGGAAATCTCTACTTATTCAATAGTAAATATTCATGGAGAGCCTGAGGACTAGACACCCAGGGAACAGATATGAAAAGGTGTGACTCCTATCCTCCTAACACTCCAGACTTTTTTTTTAACTTTCCAAAATTCTTCTAATAATTAGAAGAGGAGAGGAACATTTACTCTTTCGTCTCTAAGTTCTCCTAAAAGAGGGGTCAACGAAAAAGTCAGTTCCACTTAAATCTTTCTAAAATCTAGTCATTTTAACATTTTAAACCAGAAACTTTTCAGGTTCTAGATATATATACATCAGTTTTTCTTCATGGATTTAACTCTCTCAGCAAGAAAACCTCTCCCTAGTAAAGACCTGATGAACAGAATCAGATGATAATTAACCTTATTTTACACAATGCACACCTCTGAAGGGTAAATATTTTCCAGGCAGATATAAAGCAACCAACCATTACCCAAAACAGCCACAGACCAGTTTACCTGCAGACTCACCTGAAAATACCCCGCCCCTCCCCAAAGTCAGATTCTGACCTCAAGTAATTTAGGGGGTCGCACATGATACTCAAAGGGGAAAAAAGACATCTGTGCTTTTCATGGTGGCTGTACAACTGAATACTTGAAAGAAAGGATTTAGGGCAGAAAGGTATATGAGTCTGATTTCAATATATTTTCGCTGTCACCAGTAGAAAAGCATAAGACTGAAAATAAATCATGTGAGGGCCACTTACTGATCTAAACCTTAGCTTTTTTTTTTTTTTAAAAACCCAAACTGAAACACACGTGTTACCCACAGAACACAAAGCTTTTCTCTCTGCTTCCCCCACTACTCCTCTACTTATTAGGAAAATTACTGAAATGCCGCCAAAGGGGGCTCTGGTTTCTCAGTACGACAGGAAAGCAAACTGTGCTTTTGCGAGGAGGCTGGATTTTTGTTGTTGCATTTTTTAGATGAGAGATTTATGCTTATATTTGGCCCATTTACAATCCATCATAATACTTTGCAGACAAAGTTATGCTCTTTTCCCAATGATCTAGTGACCTTAATCTCTAACATTTTGTGGTTTCCTGTTTGGGGAAATGATTGAACAGCAGCCTACACTATTCCAGGCTGCACAGTGGTCCCAGTTGGCCGTTATCTGTCTTAGTTTTGAATGTTCTCCTGTGCACTAATCAAAAAAAATTTTTTTCTTTTAAAAAAGAAGCTTTCCCTACAGATGCTAAATCAATGAAACTCCCACAAAGCAGCCCTCCACACTTCCTCTTCTGGCTGCCTTACTTATCATTCTTCTATTACAAACCCCAATGTAGCCGGGAGTTCTTTCTGCCTGAGGCAATTAGCATGACCCACCGGTGCCTTTCTCCTGAACAGAAGAGAATTAACTTCACTAATATCCACTTCAACCTAGGGCAATTCCCGAGGGTTTCCCAAAAGCTCGACTGCAAAAGAGAAACTGAATTTCAGCTGTGGAGGATAATGTTCCAGAATGTTGGCGACTGCAGGCAGAGCTATTATCCTTTCACGGACAATGCCTCAGTCCCAGTTGCCCATTGCTTGCACTTTTGGCCCTACTTCTTCCTGGTGATTCTGCAGGGAGACAGGGCTGTAATGCAGGAAGCCGGAGTCCTCAGGGCCTGCCTAGAGAAGGCTGGTGGGAAAATAACACAACCACTGAATGAAACAGTAGTCACTTCTGCAACCAAGCTGTTCTTCAAAAGGGACATATTCTGCTTTCAAGTTTAAGGAGAAGGGAAGACAAAGAAAGAGGGAAAATGAACTTAGAATAAACACCCCCATGTGCCTGCCATTCCCCCACCAGCTGGTTATGCCAAGACGAGTAAAGAAAAACGAAAGTGGAGAAACAAGTTGGAGTGAGCATCCAGCGATTATACAAATAATGTCTTTTGGCCAAAGAAAATTATTCCTGCTTACTTGCAACTTAACTCTAAATAATTCAGTTGCTTTTAGAGGGGAACAAGAAGCAAAGCCAACTTGAAAAGGATCCAGTAAGCCATCACTGCAACCCAAGGCTCTTTGAAAGAAAATTTAACTACTAGAAATTTAACTAGAATAGCACACTTAAAATTACTTCTAATAATGACCCAGAATAATATATTTCCTCCAGTTGGAATAGAAAAGTCATAGGGGCCCACTCGAGGGGAGTTTTTGCTTGGCTTCTTGTTTCAGGGCCTGCCCTCAGAGCCCTTTTCTGATTCCCTAACCTCTTAAGAGTCTCCTCTGACCCTCCTCACAATAACTGGATTTAAGGAACTGAAATTGCCCCAGGAGCAGGCCTGTCCATTTCCCAGACGAGTCTCTCCAGAGAGGAACTGTCCTCCCTGGTTCTCAGAATGCCAGCTTTAAGGTCACACCAAGGGTCATCTCCAAAGACTGTCTCATGCTTGCCAATGTTATTACTCTACTGAAAGGGAGGCCAGGGAGCCAATTCTTTCCTTTCCCACATTATTAAATGAACTTCATTAGTGAGTATACATTTGCACTCAACCCAACCAACAAGAAACAGCCCCATGGAAGAAATAAAAAATACTGTAATTTATAATAATTAAGTCTACAGGTATTGACCTGCACTAATCAATATAGTAGCCACCAGCCACATGGGCCTAGTGAGCACTTGGAACATGGCTAGTCCAAACTGAGATGTGCTATCAGTCTAAGATTCACACTGGATTTTGATGACTTCCTACAAAGAAAAGAATGTAAAATATCTCAATAATTTCTTAATATTGATGGCATGTAGATATAATATTTTGGGTATACTGGGTTAACGAAAATGTTATTAAAATTAATTTCACCTGTTTCTTTACATATTTTTAATGTTCCTTCTGGAAAATTTAAAACCACATA
This sequence comes from Phoca vitulina, assembly GCF_004348235.1. Taxonomy (NCBI): domain Eukaryota; kingdom Metazoa; phylum Chordata; class Mammalia; order Carnivora; family Phocidae; genus Phoca; species Phoca vitulina. The sequence continues at coordinate 39,702,655 of NW_022589707.1, read as the reverse complement.
TGTGGCTTGTATTATATTTCTCTTGGACATCAGCCATGTATACCTTGGGTTTGGTAGATCCTGCAAAGAAAATCTGTCCCTTTGTCAACAGTTGCCAAATGATAGACACAACTTCCAAGGACAGCCACTCCGAAAGGAGCAATCTGCAGTTCACTGAGCCGGACTCAGGAAACTGGAAAACAGTCCATGTGCAGGAGTGGGAGTTGTCCCTACAGTCTCAGTTATTCTGGCAATAGATAGGAGCTGTAGAAAACCCTTTGCCATCAAGTATCCTTCCAGCTGCCCGCTCCTCGACATCCCTGTCACTCAAGTTCAAAAATAAAGAGCATTGCTATAGATCTGAGTGGGTCCACCAAGGATTCTGAGAGGGGAAAAAAGGGAAGTGGAGGCCCTGACACTGTGCAGTGTTACTGGGGCTTGCCCTCCCTTCTGCGCGGGAAGGGCAAGGAAATGACCTCCCTGCTGAAGCTATCTCAAGGATCAACAGAGAGCGGGGTGGTCTGCCATAGGAGAAATGCCCAACAACCTCAACAGGCATCAATTTAGAAGTGCTCAGAAGGGGCGCCTGGGTGGCTCAGTGGGTTAAGCGTCTGCCTTCGGCTCAGGTCATGATCCCAGGGTCCTGGGATCGAGTCCCGTATCGGGCTCCCTGCTCAGCGGGAAGCCTGCTTCTCCCTCTCCCACTCCCCCTGCTTGTGTTCCCTCTCTCGCTGTGTCTGTCTCTGTCAAATAAATAAATAAAATCTTTAAAAAAAAAAGGAAGTGCTCAGAAGGTCCCAAAGGAACACAAACAGTGGGAAGGGAGGCCCTCCACTACCCCGTGAGTAGAGCACTCAGCAAGGTACAGTCCACTCTGGATTCTGGCTGGCCTTCGACACAGGTCAACCCGTCAGCTTTCTCTTCTCCCATGACAAACTTCCCTTCCAGCCTGAGAAAGTTCTAGTTCTCTGCAAATGAGGATTACTTTGCCTTTTATATTAGAAGACTAAGAGTAATTAGGGACTCATCCAAGGAACCAGAAAAGCCACTTCTAAAAGTCTAATTCGCCTGTTTTCTTCAGTCCCCAGGTGAGCAGCAAAGTTAGTGAAAAGTTTCCAACCAGGCTGATGTCCTCATGAGAGAAGACATGTACCTGGTCATACAGCTCCCTTGTCCTTACCAAATTAAAAAAATAAATAAATAGTCTCACTGATGCTCTGTGCTCTTTATGTTTTCACCTACACAGAGAAACCTGGTATCAGTTACATGCAAGACTCTCTTCCCCATACTCTCAATAGTGATATTCCATCAAAGCCACTCCAGGAGCTTGCAATTAGTTTGGGATTTTTTTTGGTTTGTTTTTTTTCTTCCAAAAACGTAACTCCCCCTTGTTTGGTAAGTAAAGCACTTTTTGCCTATTTTTTCCAGAGAATAGGCTCAAAAGGATTGTGCAAATCACTGTAATAAATATGAGGACTCTGAAGAGGATGAAGAAACAGACATGAATATTCAGAGTGAACGGAGCCCAGGGAGACAAAGGAGAGTCAAGACACAAGAGGTCAGGGGTGCCTGCCCTGCTCTTCTTTCAAAAAGCCTGGTTGAAGTTTCCAGTTTTCATCCAGTCACATGTCACTCAGCACAGGAACCCTGTAGACTGGTACCCAGTGACAAGACGTGGGAGTTGCTCATAATAATCAGGTTGACGGCACCGATTGACCCATGGCAAGGGTGTGACTGGGCAACTTCCACAGAGCAGGGCAGGCCAATCCAGTGACGCCACGGCTCTGGAAGAGCCCCAGGGGCTGTAACTGTGGTTTCCTCAGGCAACGGCAAGCGTGCGAACATGGCCTCCCCTTTTGGACTGATAGACCAGGTCAACTGCCACTGAATTAAGTCATACTCAGATGGAAGAAGAGGAAACTCTAGTGGAAAAAGCACTAAACCTGGAGTCAGATTCTGTGGCCAATGGGCTCAAATGATGATGGCGAAGGTTAGAAAAACCAAAACACTGGGTTTGGGCATTCTGGCTCCATCCTAGCTAAACATGTGACTCTATATTTGATCTCTATACATAGAGATCAAATAGGCGCCCAGTGCCAATCCATCTATTAAAATTTGTAGACCTTTTTTTTTGTAATTTTCTTTTTTTTTAAATTAAAAAAATTAAAGACTTTACTGTTTTCCTCCCACTCCCCAGAGGATGGTGGTGGGCATACCCTGGTTTCCCACAGTCCGGTGTTTCATAACATTTGTGTCAGTGTTTGGCACCTTCTCCTATCATACTACAGCGTGAGGACGAAAGATGGAGAAACTACTGCAGTGTGGTGATGGTTATTGCACAAGAGACACTCCTCACTGGATCTGGAAAGGACAACTCTCCCCACTCTTTCCCTATTTATCTTTTCAACGTAAACTCAACTGATATAATTGCCTGTATTCATAGCAGTTGGCGTTCATAGCAACTGGATTTAAATATGCATTTCTCAGCATATTGATTTTGAGATCCATGGAGTCTACCTGGCAAATGGTATGGCCATTTATTATCTTTCTCCTCATACCGCCCTCACCCTGCCATATTTGGGTGACTCTGGATTAAATTCTACGTTTCCTGTTGCCATAAATCACAAACGTACCTTCTAATGTTTTGAGCACCACACGACAACAAAATAAAGCCCTCGCAAAACGATGACGGTGCTCCCCAGGCAAAGCAACTGAAAACAAACCAATTCACACAGAATATATTTTCAAACAGCTTAAAGAAATAAGTAAGAGAAAATAAAAATACGTGTTGGTTCTCATTCGAACCTTTCATCCCAAGGCAAATTTAAAGGACAAACAAGAAAAGGTGTCAGAAGCATGGCAGATTTGGGTGAAATCAAAGTCTGTTGCATAATTTATGGGTATTCTCTTTCCCCTTTCTTCATCGAAATGCTTAAAAATTAAAGAAGCCCAGTTGAAGTCAGTTCATAAAAAAAAATGAATGCCACTCTTGTTTGTGCTTGGATTATAACTGAAACAGGTAAAATGAATTCATAAGGAAGTCTGCAATAGAAATTCGTTTTCAGATGTATGCTATTTTTATTTGCCTATAAAGTGGCGGTTGCTTTTCTATAGGCTATGATTACATAAAACAAATGTCCCAGGATTAGCTTCCCTCTCTTTAGTTAGGCTTCACTGGGAGCTACTTCCTCCTCCCACAAGTTTTTCATAGAATGGCCCTGACATCCCTTCATTGTCTTCAAAGGGTTTGTAAGGGAGGGAGCATCCAGTGATCACGTCAGCTTAGAGTCAACAAAGCCAGACTCTTCCCATCGTGCTTTGATGGAAGCTTAGAGTCCACCTAAAAAGTTGAAGAATCAGACCTATTTAAGCATTCCGAGTTTTCTTGTATGCTAGAAATTGTCATTTGTCAAATCTCGTTTCCTGGCCATGATTGCCATTTTACCATCAGAGATGTCATTAAGGAAAATGCCACAAGCAATTAGAATGACCACTAAAATGAGTTAGATTTACTAGAAATATTTACCTTTCAAACTTCTAAGTCACATTCATTAATCAGGAACTGCCCATTTCTAAAGGAAGATCTTCTGATAGCCTGGGATAAGTAAAGAGAACTCTTAACGACCTGGGTGTTAAGATTTTGCTCTGGTGGTAAAGCTGAGAAACATTAAGATCCTGAATTTTGAAGATGCAATTAGCTGAAATTTAATGAGCTGCAGAATGAGAAATGACAGGGAAAGGTAACTTTATATTTACAATTTCCTGACAAGATGAACTTTTAAACACCACAAACTAAGCCCTACCCTAGGACAATTCAACCTTTAAAAGTATAAGCACGTGGAGGTAGGATCTGGCATTTGGAGATGGTACCTCCTGAATTTGCAGTGGCCTTCCAAACAACTTAGCAACAGAAGCAACTTCAAATCCAAGGACAAGGCTTTGCTTTTGATCCAAATGGCCTCTAGGTATATATAGAACTATAGCTCCTATTGGTTGAAATAATGGTTTCACACAGGAAATACACACACACACACACACACACTCACATTCTCTCTCTCTCTCATGTACACTTATATAGCTCATATATTTTTGGGAAGGCAAGAACTGTAACCAGATAGAGAAAGGGAGGTTAAAAACATATTCAAAAAATTTTTTTAACAAGAATCATCACCAGAACAGTGTAACTTCTTTATCAGAAAGGACTAAAGGACCAGGGCATGGAGCATTACAGGGAACAGGCTATTCAAAGCCAATAGCTCTTATGGAGCAAGGGGTGCATTTCCTAGATTTTAGAGAGACCCTTTCCACTCCCTACCACATTTTATTATTTTAAAAGTCAAGATACATCTTATAATCAATGTATGAGAGTGTATTTGTTTTTGTTTTTAAAAAATGCTGCTTAAAGAGAAAGGAACATAATACACGTAATCAATGGTAATCAGACTGGTGAATTACCTGCAGTTACTAAAATCAAATCTGAGTTTATTGTAAAGACAGCTATGGTATAAATGAACAAACCTCCTGTCTTTTTCCTGTCATTCTGTCCTTTTTCTCCCTCCTTTCCTTCCACATTTATTCACACTACTATGTGGTAGGCGCTATACCAGGCAAGTAAATCAGAACCTTTGGTGGAGTGGGCGATGATTAGGTTTGGGTTTTTTTTTTTTTTTTTGAGGCTCCCCAGGTGCTTCTAAAGCCAAAGGAGCAATGTATACTATAGCCAGAGTGGAAGTACAGTTTCAGAATGGTAGGAGAAGGGCAAATTAAAGGAAGTAAAATGTATTAGGCAACATCTATTCTCTATCAAGCCTTTTGACATTATTTTATTTTTCCCATGACAATTACTTCTTTTTTTAAATAAGATTTTATTTATTTATTTATTTGACACAGAGAGAGAGAGAGAGAGAGAGTGCACATCAGCGGGGGGAGAGGCAGAGGGAGAGGGAGAAGCGGACTCCCTGCTGAGCAGGGAGTCCGATGCGGGGCTTGATCCCAGGACCCTGGGATCATGACCTGAGCCGAAGGCAGATGCTTAACCAACTGAGCCACCCTCGCACCCCCACCCCCACCGTGACAAGTCTTTCATCATTAAAGTTTATTGAGTGCCTACTACGTGTCAGACACTGTGCTAGGTGCCCTGCATAGGGTGGTGAATAAGAAGGTAACATGGCTGCCATTATTATGCTTATTATCTATGAGACAAATAGGATTTTACAGATTAGGGAGTGAGAGGGAAAATTTAAATCCTAGGCAGCTTGACACCTGACACTGAACACACCTTAACACAAAATATCAGGGAGCTGGAATAGAATATGATTTGTAAGGTAAATTTATTGCCCACTAATGGCCATATAAGGTGAGGTAGAAAAAGATTATTTTAATTACCTACTATTTTGGATTATGTAATCAATGTCTCCCCGTGAGTAAAATTGATGGAATTCTCTGTGAGAGTAGATAAGTATCTTTGTCTCCCTTATAATCCCTTGCAAATCTCTGTCATATGCTGAGGGAGTTTAAAAGGCATGGCCATACTAAGCAGTCCACATGCTCAAAACATGGTCAGTTAAATCTCTGCAAAGCACAGTCTGCCTCCTTCAAAATTATGTATACTATATATACATGTATACTATATATATTATATATACTATATATATGTCAAAGAATATATTATACTGTATCTGTAGGTTAGGAAGCATAATATAAGCAGACATTCACAAATGCACCAGCCACCCTAAGAACCAGTGTGTTACCAGGATCAGTAAATCTACCCAGAGTACTTCCCTGTCCCAACCCTCTGTCTACCCCACAGAGAGAACCACTATCCTGAGGTTTAGGTTTAGAATTTCCCTACTTTTGAAAAAAAGTTTTACTTCTTATGCATGTATCTCAAAATAATATATTATTTATTTTTGCTTGTTTTCACGTTTTATTCTCTATGTGTTCTGCTCACGGCAGCGTTATTCGTAATAGTCAGAAAGTGGGAATAACTTATGAATGGATGAATAAAATGGGGCATATCAATACAATGAAATATTATTTGAAAATAAAAAGGAATGAGTACTGATACGTAGCTACATGGATGAACCTGAAAACACTGTGCTCAGTGAAAGAAGCCAGTTACAAGAGGCCACATATTGTAGGCTTCCATTTATATACAATGTCCCCAATAGGCAAATCCATAGAAACAGTAGTTACCTGTCAGGGGCTGGAGAAGGGGAGAATGTGGGAGTTACTGCTAAAGGATAAGGGATTTTTTGGGAGGACAAAATGTTCTGAAATTAAATAGTGGTAATGGTTGCAAACACTTGTGAATATCCTAAAAACCACAGACTTGAATTATAAATGGGTAAATTCTTCAGTATGTGAACTGTATCCTCAATAAAGCTGTTAAGGAAATAGTATGAAGAATTCCTACCCTTTATGTAGACTTCAAATTATTAACATCTAACATAACCAGAAATCATTAAAACCAGAAAAATAACATTGATATGAACCATTTTCTATTCTACAGATTTTATTCAAAATTTTCCATTTGTCACCTAATAATCTTTTTCTGGTTCTAGGTCACATATTGTATATATTCAAATTTCAAGTCTCCTTAGTCCCTCAGGTTTGTTTTTTGTTTTTTCTTTTCTTCTTTTTTCTCTTCTTTTTTCCTCCTCCTCTCCCCTCCTCCTCCTCCTCTTTTCTTTCTCTCCCTTTCTTTGTTTCCCCTTCCTTCCTTCCTTCCTTCCTTCTTTCCTTCCTTCCCTCCCTCCCTCCCTCCTACCTTCCTTCCTCCTCCTCCTTCTTCCTTGGTCTTTCATGACCTTTTGACAAGTACTAGCAATTATTTTGTGAAATGTTCCCCAATTTGAGTTTGTCTGATGTTTCCTCATATCAAATTCCTGTTAGATGTTTTTCTAAAGAATATCACGTTAATGTTACTGTGTCTTCTTAGTATAATACATCAGAGGCATATAATGTTGATTTGTCCCATTAATGGTAATGTTAACTTAGATCATATATGCCAGGTTAACTTAGGTTCCTATATGCCAGGTTTCTCTACTGTAAAGTTACTAATTTTCTTTTCATCATAAATATGTTGAAGGGGAATACTTTGGGACTATGTTGATACCGTTTCTCATCATAGTTGCACTCACTAAATTTAGCATCCACTGGTGATTCTTGCCTGAAACAACTATGACTGTACTATTTGTCAAATCATGATTCCATTATTCTTTATACATTTAGTAACTGGAATTTCCCCCATTCATTTTTTAAATTTATTTGTTGATATCATAATGAACTCTGATTTTAAAGCAATGTGTATTCTGTTTGATGAAACAGAATAATGCTTACTGTAGGCTTTTGGTAGATTTTTATCAAGTCAAGAAAGTCTCATACTGTGTGTTAGGCTGAATAATACCCCCTCCCCAAAGATATCCAGTCCTAATCCCTGGAACCTGTGAATGTCACCTTGTATAGCAAATAAAAAATGAAGGAAGGAAGGAACAAATGAACAAAGGTACAAAGGAAGGAGGAAGACAGACTTTGCAAATGTGATTAAGTTAAGCATCTTGAGATAGGGAGATTATCCTGGATTATCTAGGAGGTCTCTAAATGTAATCTCATGTAACCTTATAAGAGGGAGGCAGAAGAATATTTGACCATAAACCAAAAGAAGTCCATGTGACCACAGAGGCAGAGATTGGAATGATGTAGCCACAAGCCAAGGAATGCCAACAGGCACCAAAAGCTGGAAGTGGCAAGGAATGGATTATCCCATAGAGCTTCCAGAGGGAGTGGAGCCCTACTGACACCTTGATTTCAGCCCAGTGAAAGTGACATTAGATTTCTATCCTCCAGAATTGTAAAAAAATAAATTTCTGTATTTCATGCCATCAAGTCTGTGGTAGTGGTATTATAGCAGCTGTAAGAAACTAATACAGACACTATTCCTAGTTTGCTAAAAATTTTATCATAAATGCGTTATAATTTTATTAAAAATCCACTTTTTTTGCATCTATTTAGATGAAAAAAATTTTTTTTATCTTTTAACATTCACTATATATGTAGTTTTCATCCTTTTTTGAACATAACTTTTTTGATACACAAGTTATATGGATTTACATTTTTATTTATATTTTTTGGGTATTTGTATGTATATTGTTATTACTGATTTCTAAATGCATGGTATATGGTCAGAGAGTATCGACTGTATGACGCAAATTCTTTAAAATACTTGAGACATGCTAATTATTATGTTTAGAGGTTTATATATATTCATTAAATCAAGCTGGCTAATTATATTGTCCAAATCTTCTTTGTCTTACTATGTCTCATTTTGGTTAATTTCTCCTAATCTGTGAATTTTATTGGCAGCAATGTCTAATCTGTTCTTTATCCCAAGCACTAGGTTTTTTTTTTTTTTTTTTTTTTTTTTTTTTAAAGAATACCAAGCACTAGGTTTTAAATACAACTGTATTTTTCATTTTTAACAGTTCTTACTGCTTCTCCTTCAGATTGGCCTAGCCATATTCGATGGTTCTTTGTTTACTGCTTATTTTTAAACTCCTTTTCTATGTGTTTAAGTATTTCATACCTAGTTATTTATATTCTATCCCTTATATTTCCGATACCTGCAGGGCCTTGGATATCCACATCTTTTGTAGTTGTTTTTGCTTATCCTCAGCAATGGGAGCCTATTTACCTGCAGAGTGGGTGATTGTTGATAATGAGCTTACTTTTGTGTTGAACTTAGCTCATAAAAATCTGGAAACCCCAAATACCTCCAGGTGTTGTGTATTTGCTTCTGTTGGTTGCCAGAGTTCACTACCAACATGGGACCATTTAGTCCCTCCATGTGTCCCAGGCTTGGAACCAGGCTCTCAGCTCAGCAACTTTACCTTACTTGGGCCCATGGTCCAGTCACTAATTGCAGAGCTGAGGACATTGATCTTTAGGGCCACCCTGTGTTACTGCTCCTGTTCCACAGAATTCAGTTCCCTATCTTTGTTTTCCTTTGTTTCTGCCTTCTTTTTTTCACTTTGAGATCTTCTTTTGCTAAAAGCATGGCAACTATATTTGTTGCGATTTCATCTGAATTTAGCTGTGTTTCAATGAAGGGGTCTTTCAGTGTCTACTCTATCATTGTGCTGGAAGTAGAAATTGAGTCTACCTTTTATCAACTATACTGGTGTCTATCTCTTTCACTAGGCAGACAATCAAGTCTTTTTTGTTTTTTAATTCATGAGCTTTACTTTTTAGAGCAGCTTAGGCACACAGCAAAGTTGAGCAGAAAGTGAGACCGTTCCATTCTCTCTCCTATCCCCACATATGCACAAACTCCCCCACCATCACCTTCCCCCACCATAGTGGTACATTTGTTACAATACAGGAACCTATGCTAATACATTGTTATCACTCAACGTCCCTAGTTTACATCAGGGTTCACTCATGGTGGGTATATAGTAAATGGATTTTGACAAATGCATAATGACATGGATCTACCATTATAATATCATACAGAATAGTTTCACCGCCCTAAAGATCTTCTATGCCCTACCTATTCACCTCACCCTCCTCCCTAACCCCTGGCAACAAGTGAACCTTTGACTGTCTCCGTAGCTTTCCCTTTTCCAGAATCTCATATGGTGGGAAACCTACAGTGTGTAGCTTTTTCATATGGACTTCTTTCATTTAAGTTTCCTCCATGTCTTTTCATTGCTTGACAGCTCATTCTTTTTAGTGCTGAATAATATTGTCTATTGTCTATACTACCCAGTTTATCCACTCACCTACTAAAGGACATCTTCTTGCTTCCAAGTTTTGGCAATTATGAATAAAGATGCTGTAAACACCTGCATGAAGGATTTTGTGTAGACATGATTTTTCAATCCATTTGGGTAAATACCAAGGAGTATGATTACTGGATTATATGGTAAAAGTTGTTTAGTTTTATAAAACAAAACAAAACAAAACCACAAGCAAACAACAAACTGCCAAACTGTCTTCCAAAGTGGCTATACTATTGTGCATTCCCACCAGCAATGAATGAGAGTTCCTGTTGCTCTGCATCCTCCCTAGCACTTGGTGTTGTCAGTGTTCTGGATTTTGGCCATTCTCATAGGTGCATAGTGGCATCTCATTGTTTACATTTGCAACTCCCTGATGACACGTCCCGTTGAACATCTCTGCATAGGCTTACATGCCATCTGTATATCTTGAGTGAGGTTAAGGTCTTGAGACTTGGGTGTGTTAAGGTCTTGGACCATTTTTTAATGGGTTGTTCATTTTCCTATTGTAAAAACTTACAGTTCAGGTTTTTCTACCTTGGCATTGGTTACTATGGAGGTTTCTACTCAGATAAGCTGTGGTTCTCTGTATTCGCCTCTTTCCAACTTGTGGAGAAGTAGTTTGCCCTCTGCCCTCACTTCTCTCACAGATCTAAGAAGAGTTGTTGACTTTTCAGTTTGGTTAACTTTTTACTTATTCTTCAGATCGAGTGGTAAATTCTAAGCTCCTTACATGCTGAACTGGAAACCAAAAGTCTGTTAAGTCTTTCTTATTTTTGTGTTTTTCAGGGTTTCTTATATAACTTTTTTATGTATCATGTGCTTAAGGACCATTGCTAAAATTTGTTGAACATCATTGGTAATAGCCTATATTTTCAAGCACTTTCTAACCACTAGTCATTATTCTAAGTGTTTTTACATATGTAATCCATTTAAATCTCACAAGAACTCACCTGTAAGTACTATTATTATTCCCATTTTACAGATAAGAAAGCTGAAGAACAGAGAGGTTATAAGTATCTTCCCCCAAAGGAACAAAGCCAGTGAATGGTGAACCAGAATTCAAACTCAAAATATTTAAGAACCCATGCTCATAACCATCATGCTTTATGACCCAGCTAACTCTAAAAATCCTGACAGTATTGTAATCTGACTTAATCATGAGAATTCCAATAGTCCAACGGATTATTTCTTCTCCTACTTATTTTGGAAACTGCTAATATATTTCAATTTACTGCCCAAACATCTGAAGTTAATGGAAGAGAATGACTTTGAGTACGCATTCCCTGTAAGTCATTACAAGAAAAGGATTATGTTTCTACGCAGCTCACACAGAAACTGATGTGCCACAGGCATTCTCTTAGTTCCCAGAAACTGATGAAGGTCTTCCTCAGCCCATCAGAGATACTCCACATTGCCTAAAATGAATCTAGTACTGGAAAAAGATGTCCATGTTCCTATGAATAGAAACATGTATGCTATTTTCTATGACAAATTAGCACTGAGACTTGCATAAATATAATTTTGAGGGTACTAATGTTTTAGGACAAGCTAGGTTGTTCTGATTCTATTGCATATACTTTGAGGTTCACCACCATTAACAGACAACAAGCCAAAGATAATCATCGCCCCGTAGGCAACACCAGCTATAGCAATGAATATGTAGTCTGTTTCAGCAGCAGTCACTTCTGGTCTGCGCTCAGACTGACTGCATACTTTGTTCTCTTTCTTTATGGAAACATGGTTTATCTGTACCACCAATCTATCCTCTTTTTTTCTGACAACTGATTAAGAGTTTAAAGTTTAAAGAATATTCTGATTTCACTGGAATTCATTTTGGTAGGTTTAAGATACATAGGAAACAGGGACAGAGATGTTTACATATCGAAATACTGGATCATTTTTAATCAATATAGTCTTCATCAATCAAGGGGATCCTCTATGGCAATTAGTCAGCATCAGGAGAGTTTTTATCATCAGGTGAGCTGTGTGTTCCTCCCTAACCTCCCTTAGCTGAGAAAAGAATCATATTCTAGTGAAATTTAGACAGTGGGAAAATATATCTCCCAAGGGCACAAAAAATGTATGTAGAACTTCCTTATCTGCTCTCCACTCAAAAAAAACCCCACTTTGTATTCTTTAATGTTATATTATAGCCCACTGTTTATGTCTTGAAAACACAAGTGCTTGGCTCTTTTTGGCCTAATGAATTTGTAGATAATATCTAATGAATCATGGACAAATTTATTAGATAGATCTTTGATGTAGCACTAATTTATAGAATGGATTTTTCATTCATTCATTCATTTGTAATTGACATCTGCTCCAGGCTGGTGTTGGAATGGACAGCCTGCAATGACATTCCAGGATGCTAAGTGTGGCCACAGCAGTAGAGACACCATGGTCTGAGAGCTCAGAGATGAGGACAACCAACTAAGTGCTTTAAAAAGGTGTGCAGAGGGGCGCCTGGGTGGCTCAGTTGGTTAAGCAACTGCCTTCGGCTCAGGTCATGATCCTGGAGTCCCAGGATCGAGTCCCACATCAGGCTCCCTGCTCAGCGGGGAGTTTGCTTCTCCCTCTGACCCTCCTCCCTCTCATGCTCTCTGTCTCTCATTCTCTCTCTCGCAAATAAATAAAATCTTAAAAAAAAAAAAAATTTAAAAAAATAAAAAAATAAAAATAAAAATAAAAAGGTGTGCAGAGGGGCGCCTAGGTGGCTCAGCTGGTTAGGCGTCTACCTTTGACTCAGGTCATGATCTCAGGGTCCTGGAATCGAGTCCTGTGTTGGGCTCCCTGCTCAGCGGGGAGTCTGCTTCTCCCTATACCCCTCCCCCATGCTCATGAACTCTCTCTCTCTCTGAAATAAATAAAATCTCTTAAAAAAAAGGTGTGCAGAGAAGGCTCCAAGTAGGCAAGCACTCAGGACCCCAACGGAAACAAACACAAGGACGGTTGAAATTCTGAACTCATCTAGCTAGACTCTTTCTTTCTTAGAAAGTATTTCATCAAATTCTGCAAATTTATAATGGGTTTGTAGACTGCATGCCACTGACCGTAGATGTTTTTTCAATAAGGGTTGTATGTCGAGGGACTCAAACTGTGTACTAGAGACAGCACCAAAACATGGGCCTTCGAGGTCTGGCATAGTTCAGAACACAATCTGGTAAGGGTACCTTGGGCGACAGACTCCCCGCATAGTACTGAGGGCTGTACACAGAACAATCCCCAAGGGAAAGTACTAACATAGACCTTGTAGACGTGTGTATTCCTCATGGCAGAAAATGGTAGTAAAGAGGCTGGTTCGAATTAAAGTAATATATTAGGAGAATTTTTTGACCAATGGAACTAAAGAATCCTGAGGGGAGGCTGTCTTTTTTTCTAATTCATACAAAGGTGTGTTGACTATTGGCTGCCCTGGTTTTTGTTCATCTCTAACATTCCTCTTGCGTCTGCCAGGAACTAGAGAGGAGGTGGCTCATCTCAGGTGGTGGTCCCCTCTATCATGAACACACTTAGCCTGTGGAGGTGCCCCACAGACCAGGCCTAGGACAGAGGATAACAGCTCAGGAAGATCAGGGGAGGAGGTGAGAATAGTAGTAGCAGGGAAGAAATTCATAGGATGACTTTTCCCTACATCACTTGCTCTTGGTATCCTTCCCTCATGGTGAGAATTCTAGGGTCCATCCCTGTCTGCCTGCATTTTCAGGGCTTCATGCTTTCACTTTCTTTGGGTACCTCCGCAAATCAGGCAGAACATCTCAGATAAACAAAGTGCTTGGATTTATACTCCTCAAAACATGGACCTTTTCTCATTCATTGTTTCAAGCTGACAGCCTAGCACTGTTTTAGGCTTTAAGCAGATACTGAAAAAATTGTGATAGAGCAACGGAAATGAATACAATTATGAGGTAAAATGCACTTTTTGGAATAATCAGTTGATTTCATTTATCCCTGACTTCATTGGGATTAATATTATAAAGCAAGCAATAAGGCAAAATTGGCTTCCACAAGGCCAGTCATCTTGGCTCTGCTGTACTTCCTTTCTCAAGAAATAATGAGACGTGGCATGTGCCAAAGAGAATTTCATTTTAAGAAACTACCAAGGGATAGTTATTTAATTAGGAGGCAAAAATAAAACTTAATTCAAAGAAATCAAACAGTCTGAGGGTTGTTATTTGTATTTGCAAAATATCCTAAAAGTAAAGACAAAACGGCAGAAGTTGAATTACAAACAAGAGAAAGTCACTTCCACTCTGGGTAATCTAAAAAGTTCCTGAAATAGACAGTAACTGAAGTAACTCTCTTACCTTGTAATTGTTCATGAGTTCAGCTAACCAGAGCTTAACGGACTTTACTGTATCTTCTCGCATATACTTTTCAACTTCGGATCCATCACTAAAGGTCCGGTTTCCCACATGGATGGCTTGCCTCACTTGTGGGAGGGACAAAAATTTCCCGTAGTAATTTTGGTCCTCAGGTTCCTGGCAGAAGGGGACATCAGAAAAATATTAGGGAACATGACCGGGTGGCAGGAACAGCATGCTGGGAAAGCTGCAAATTTCTCCTAACATAAACCATAATGAACAAGATGAGACATGACTATTAACTGGTCTCCACACTGAAATTTTTAATTTGGGGGTTCTGAGGGAATTTAAATTTTACTAACAACAAAACTGGATGATCTGATATTTTCAGAGCCAGTGCCCCATTTGCATTTAAATGCTCAATTTTCCTTTCTTGGTAAGTCATCTTCTGCAATCTCTGACTCCCCTCAAGGACCCCATTTGAGGCAAAAACAGGGAAAACAGAAGAAGAGGTGAGATTATCAAAAGCAATTTGCTCCTTGTCTGAGGCTCTATGGGACGAAAGTCAAATGGACCACTGGAGCCAGGGTGGTGGTCTGGTGGGTTAAAAGCTGAGGCTTTCTTTTCCATGTTCTGCTGTTTATTAAAACCACACGAATAAAATAATCAGCTAACCATAACTGAAGGGGGGAAATATGCCAAGTGTAAAAACAGATGACTTTATGAAGGACATGAGACAAAAGAAAAGTTGTCCATGAGCCTTATTAAGAAAAAAATACTGCAGGGGCACCTGGGTGGCTCAGTCGTTAAGCGTCTACCTTCGGCTCAGGTCATGATCCCAGGGTCCGGGGATCGAGCCCCGCATCGGGCTCCCTGCTCCGCGGGAAGCCTGCTTCTCCCTCTCCCACTCCCCCTGCTTGTGTTCCCTCTCTCGCTGTGTGTCTCTCTGTCAAATAAATAAATAAAATCTTTAAAAAAAAAAAAACAACTGCATAAAAGTCAGTGATATTGTAAAGTCTATGATATTCATCATACTAAAAGAAAAAAAGGTATAAGTGCTTTTTTAAAAATTACAAAAGGATAAAAAAGAGTTTGAGATCAACAATTTCGTGCACCCTCAATTTTTGCTAATCTTTTGAATACATTACTTTGTAAAGGAAAAAGAAATGTGATTACAATTCTGTTTCTCTCTTGCCTACCATATGGTTTTCTCTTGGTAGAATCGAAATCCAAAACCAAAGGGTTGGCAGATTCTAATGAAATTAGCTTTATATTTTATTTACAAAATAGTTCATAAATAAGGCAAATTTAAAAACAAGATGTATTGTCATATACACTAGATAAAGATGATACAAATCCAAATACCCACCTTGGCTCCTTTTGTTTGATTTAATTCTGCACAGAAGACATCAACTTTGGCCTACTTTTATGGAAGAAAACTACTTGAATATTTTGAGAAATATTCCAAAGGGCTTGAAGTGAGGGCCATACTAAGTGCACAAACCATCTTAAGTTAAAAGTAAGACAAAGCAAATATTTTCCTAAAGGCTTTGGCAGTTTTGATTATCCAAGCTCTTTTAAGTATAGAACAAATAATGTGGACATTTTCAAGAAACTCACTACAGGCTTGGCGTTCTGGAACCTAATACCCAGAACTGCAATCCTGGCCTCTGTCCTTGACAAAAGAACTTCTGTGTAACAAGCTCTACTGGAGGGAGGGGGGGCGGTAAATTGTGTTAATCAGAGATTATTTTGAGTTATCTGGAATATCAGACATTCTTGATGGTCAGATTATAACATATACAACATCAGTGGGGGGGAAATCCTATAGATTAGTAGACCAAATAATGCAATACAGTGAGGACATATTTATCTAGTATAAAGTCACCTATAGTATTTCTCAAATGGGAAGAAGTATGGTTTTGCCAAAAGTTTTAAGCAAACACTATCATCTTTTTAAAAATGTTGTCATTACCTTGCACTGTAATATGTTGTAGTAACTAGGACATCCTGTGATATTCTGGAAGTAAGAAGGGTTGTTTGTTAAGTCACCGTCTAGTAGTTTATCCAGTACCTAGGTCAGGAGAGAGAGAGAGGAGGAAAACTTCAGGGTTGGTAAAAACACACAGGCACTTGTCATTGCATTGATTCAATAGTTTTCTCATTCCTGCATCGTTTCATTCAGTGACCATTTATTGCACCTCTTCTCTGTGCTAGACACTGTCCCAGGCATTGGGGACACAGCAGCATGAACAAGAGCGAAAGTCCTCCCTCCCGGAGCTTATATCCTTGAGGGGGACAAGAAGCAAGCACTCATAGGAAAAATATGCAGTGTGGTGAGTGTTAAGGAGAAAACTGAAGAGGAGAAGGAGAGTAGGAAGTGTCATGGCATGTGCGGGCATGTGTGTGTGTGCGTGAGTGCAAGGTGCACTGCAGGGACGGGGAAACACAGGTCTCACTGAGAAGGTGGCATTTGAGTAAACACGTACAGGAAGGCAGGAAGCGAGCCATGCAGACATCTAGGGAAAGAACATTCCAGGCAGAGGAAACAGTGAGCCAAAGGCCTTATAGGGAAGGACTGACATAACATGGATCGGTGACCATTCCCCCATAGTACGAGGAGAAAGGGCAGAGGCTACGGACATACCTGCCGGTGCTTGGAACTGGCAGAAGTTCCCTTGGGACTTCTGACTTTAAAAACTGGTCATCAGCGGAGGTGAGGGCAGTCAGCATGGTTGTGTGCCCTTCTCTAGTCATGTGTAGACAGGTGCTTTTAGCCAGGATGGTGGTTTGGCCAAAGGGGCTGGGCTGACCTGGGTTTCAGTTGGGTAATTAAAGAAACTGAGACTTGAGGTTAAGGATCATGACTCGGTAGTGGGATCAGTGGACTGGAAGACAATGGGATTGCAGGACTGTTCTCTGAATTGGTATATTCAGAGAAGTAAGATGGCACGATGGGGATCTGAGGTTGTGGAGTGATCGTCAGATTTTTTTTTTTTTTGTAGTGAGACTGAGCAGCTAAGGTCAAGAGGAGAATAAGATTATCGAAAGAGAGGAGACTAAGGAACTGAAGGGCCAGGTATTGAAAGGATTCTTCACGCAGACACTGCAATCACTAGAAATGATGACAAGCGTGATGCCCTTGAGATAGAATGACAGTGAGACACTCTCAGGGATGGGAAGGAGAAAGCCGGAGGGTGGTAGGTAACTGTAAGGAGTGGTAGGTGGGACCATGTGAGAATGTGAGAGGCAGAGCTCAGTGCTTCTGGAAGGACAGAACATGATCTGAGGGCAGCAATGAGGAGCAAGGAGGACGCCCACTCTACCCATGAACCAAGTGGTACAAAGTAGCTGAGACAGAACTCAGCCCCTGCTTGAGAGGGGAAGTGACAGAAGCAGGGGAGAAGCAGGTTTGGGGTAGAGCAAGAAGATGAAGGGAATACTTACAAAAGAGACTGAGAACACTGGGACGTTTTGGGATGAGGATATTGAGTTTGTAAGGGGCTCTTGTAAAAAGGATGAATTCGGCACATTTTCAAAACCAATGATCAGGTATGATTTCAGGTTTTCTTACACGGTAAGAATTTAGGAGAGTAGTATCCTAGTTTTACAGGTGAGGAAACTGAGGCACAC
Organism: Phoca vitulina; assembly: GCF_004348235.1. Lineage (NCBI taxonomy): Eukaryota > Metazoa > Chordata > Mammalia > Carnivora > Phocidae > Phoca > Phoca vitulina. Next base: position 39,684,963 of record NW_022589707.1, on the reverse strand, counting down.
AGAGGTTAAGTCACTTATCAAGGATGCCTCACTAATAATGTCAGAGGAGAGACTCAAGCCCAGGCCATGCCTCTCCAGCCTACATGCTCCACCCCCCACATGCTAGCTCTCCAAGGGGCAGACTGCCGTCTCTCTTAGTCTTCAACTCTTTCTGGCCACACTTTTGGGTTTAATATAAAATTCCATTATTTTATTAGATTAGTTTTCTTTACCAAACATGAAGCAACTTAATTTATCCAAGTGACTATTGCCACAGGGCTAGAGACCAAGTATGAAAAGGATCGTCATGGTGGAAGGGGGTGGGGGGAGCAGTAAGTATGCTCTAGAAATGCTACGGTCACTCAGGACCACTGGCTGCACACGGTGCACTGCATTGGGGATGCCTGGCTGAGGGGTAGAGAACCAGCCAAAGTTCTGGTTGCCAAGCTGGATAACCACAGTTGGGCTGCGTTTGGAGAAATAGCCATCTTTATTCTCGCACAATGGTGGCATCCACTTGCCAAACCCTGAATCCACAGGACTCTGTCAACTCAGAGGAGGTGTCTTTTTCTAACTTGTCCACCCAGAGGCAACACCGTAGGCTAGTGGCAGTCCTGAATATAGGTGGCATTTTTTTTATCCTTACAAATTATCTTCAACAGGGGCACCTGGGTGGCTCAGTCGTTAAGCGTCTGCCTTCAGCTCAGGTCATGATCCCAGGGTCCTGGGATTGAGCCCTGCATCAGGCTCCCTGCTCTGCAGGAGGCCTGCTTCTCCCTCTCCCACTCCCCCTGCTTGTGTTTCCTCTCTTGCTGTGTCTCTCTCTGTCAAATAAATAAATAAAATCTTTAAAAAAAAAAAAGAAATTATTTTCAACACCAATGGGAATATAAATTCTACCCTTAAGAATGGATCTAATTTCAGAAAGAGTCAAAAATCATTTGTTGTCAAACAAGTGAGGTGGGTGGTCAAGACCTGTGAGATCCAGGTTTTGGTCAAAATTTGTTTCACAGAAAGAACTTTGTGATCCAGAACGTTGTCATGGTAAGGGGGACAATACAGGGCCAGAGATGGGCCACTGTGCATCTTGCAGAATGTCTGAATGCTCCAGGATTTTTACAGACTGCATGAAAGTTACCACTGGAGAATACCAGGGTGGGAATTGTGGGGCGAGGCGGGGGGGGGGGGGGGGGGGGGGGGGGGAGGATTCCAGTCCTAGGCCTGCCACAGTCTATTATGGGGTTTTTGGCCACTGAATGCAGTCCCTCCTGGCCTCAGCCTCCTCATCAGCGAAGTGTGGATGTGTGCATATGTGTAGGGGCAGAAGACAGTCTATAAAATTCCCTCCAGCTCCAAGTTACTGCTTTTTTATTAACTAATCATATTAAGGGATCAGAGCATCCAACAGGCTTTATTATTTAGGCTTGTGATTTTGACAATGTACTCTCTTGGGACTCAGGATTCCTCCAAGCCTTCTATTACATACGCGGACACACGTTTTACCTCTACTGGCTTACTTTCCTAAGTATCAGCTTATCTATTTCCCTTAAAATAAAACAAAGATTATTAAGTGAATTCATCACTCAAGATATTGGATCAATGGTCACAGAGACACTGCATACCTTCCTAGGTTTGTTGTTGTTGTTTTGGTCTTGTTTTGTTTTGGGTTTTTGCGCCTTTTGCTTTGTTTTCTGATGAATCTAGTTTGGGAGAGCTCTAACCTCATGGGCCGTCTTCTCATTACCCCTGAATACACAAAGTGACCTGAACTCTTCAACAGTTCCGTTAATCCTGCGGGTTCTCAGGCTGTCGCGGCACACGCAGCAAGGACATCTGTCTGCTCTCCTTACCCCTTACGGTCCATCAGATGCTCTTCCTCTTGACACCACTTAATCCCTGTCTGCTTCTTCAAAATCACATCACATCTCTCACTTGCCAACTGGTCTCACATGATGTAACATTTGATATTAATTTTAAATTCTAGAGGTTCAATCCTTTTACCCTTTCTGCCTACTAAACAGATAGCCTAAAACCAGACCTGAAAATAGTGTCACTGCACATGGAAGAGGGATCTTACATGTCCCCGTAAGATCCCTCTTCCTTTGCGTTTATAATTGCACAGACATTCTGAATCCGCACTCTGCAGCCACCCCAGCGGTCCTAGCACAGGCAAACCAGAGGCTGTTGGCATCTTGAGGGATGGTTTCAGCTGCACATCTTGCTGCTGTCAGAACTGACGGTAAGGGCACTGACTGCTTTGGGGATTTCAGGCAGGGCGAGGCACCCTGCTTATTAAATGGAGCTTAACCTTGTTACCCCTTTCTCCCTGAGTTTGTATGTCTCCTGCTTTGATCTGAACCAGCTGACCTGCAGTGCCTAGAAGACTATTAATATCAGGCCTCAGCCTTAACCACAATAATGCTGTTAGGTAAACTAATACAGGATGTGTTCCCAAGAACAAAAAGACTGAAGTCCTCCAAATGCAATCTTTGCCTCATTTACTAATATGTGAAACATGATGGCTCTATGGTAAAGGTGGCAAACAAACAAACAAAGAAAACAACCTAAAAAAGATAAGTGATACACGATCTTTGTCTGCATTGGAAAAACCAAACCAAACCAAACCAAAAACTCAAACTCCTGTATGTTAATATTTAGTATAAACTCAGATTTTAAATAACTCCCCCCATCTCAACAAAAAGGGCAAGGAATAGAACCATATTATTTGATTCTCAAATTCAATTTTAGGGGAGCATTGTGACAATATTTACAAATACCAACAGCTCTTTGTGAAAGTTTCAAACCACTAGGCTTTATCATCTTTGTTCCTGACACACAGAAACACGTGACATTCGTCACACACTGAGGCCACGTCTCCGGCTGGAAGGCCGTGTGTGGATATCACCCTTCTGAAGGGTTCTGAGCATATGCTGAAGCATATGTATCTACTTTCTGGGTCGCCTTTCTTCTGATTTCCTTGTGATAGGGCATGCCTTTAGGGCCTACACAGCATTTAAAGAAATCAAAACAGTTAATGAAAGACATAGCTAGATAAACACTCCAAGGTGACCGCAGGTTTAAAATACAGCCAAAGTAAATTCAGAAAGACCTGGACGGTTCTCTCCTTCACTCTGAGCCCACACTCATCTGCCCCATCAGCGTACCAGCTACACCTTCTCTAACAACAACAAAATGTCTGAGTACCGCGATGCTTCTAGGACCCGGCTCAGATGGTTCTCATAGCTCCAGGCAACGCAGGTCCAGAACTCACTTCAAAGGCTTGAAGCCACCTCTTCTCCCTGATGTATTTCACACAGTCATCACACTGCTTCTGGAAGTACTTTCTCTGCTTCTCATCCAACAAGCCAATTTGGTACAGGAACGTGGCATAGCCCCCTATGATCTGAGGAGAAAAGAGAAACACAAACGACACAGGGAAAGAAAGAGAGAAGTCAGGGAAGCCCGCTTGCTTGGTGAAATAACCCTCTGTCGTTTGTCAATCTCGCGCGGGAATTAGCCATGCAAGACAGTTACACACGCGCGTGTACCTGACAGAACACACACACACACACAACACACACAAACCCCAAACATACACACACCACACACATGCACAAAATACACAGAAACATCACACACACACTCGTGCGCATGCCCCACGTTCCCACTCACAACCAACCTAGGCTGACATAATAAGTTGACACCTTAAAACATTTGGTAAAAATGAGAAGGTTTTAACATAATAAAATAAAATTAAAAAAATTAAAAATAAAAAAATAAAGAATAAGAAAATGAAAAGGCTTTAAATCATTAGAAAGTCAACCAGGCAACATTATTTCCCTCCATCAAGTTAGGTCTCTAAGGTCCGAGCCTCCATTGGATTAAAGGGGATTTAATCTCCTTAAAGGGCAGAATGGAAAGGAAAAAGGAGACACCTACTGATTCAGGATCAGAATACGCATCTCCAAGAGCAATTCCTTTCAGGTTGATCTTCGTTGTCTTCATGGGGCCGAAGGTGTGGATATAGTGTGCAAGGGCTGGTATGTACTTCCCTGCGTACGACTGAGAAGGGTAGATGTGAAAATGAACCATTGCAAATTGGTGCTATAACCATCATGTGTTTAAGCTAAATAAAATAACAATAAAACAGCAGTATTTCCACATGAGACCTACCACATATTTTACCTTACGCTGTAAATTCCACAGTAGCACAGAGCTCTGTCTCTCACTTCTCTCACATGCAAGTCACCGGTGAGGTGCACAAAAAAATGAAAAGGGGACATGGACTAGGTGAACAGTCTAATTTCCTTCCAAAAGAAAATAACATGGGCCAGCCGACACAATTCTCAATTCTGCCACCCACAGGGCTTGTCTTTCCAGAAAGCTCCATTAAAAACTTTATTAAAAAAGAAAAAAAATCTCAAGGCCAAAATTAAGATTTCAAAATCTGTATGATGATGCAGTTTGAAATCTACATGTATTAAAGCGAGAGGAGATAGAAAGTATATTTACTGGCTACTGAAATTGTCACTGGACAATTATGTCTGTTTCCAACCTTTCCAAGTACATGGTTTTTTTTCAATTTCAAAATATTATGTGGACACAAACATTATAACTCTATTTTTAGACTATGCTGAAAAAAGCTACTATTCAGGAATATTTAAAAAATAGCTTTGTATTGGGGCGCCTGGGTGGTGCAGTCCGTTGAGCCTCTGACTCAGTTTCAGCTCAGGTCATGATCTCAGGGTCATGGGATCGAGCTCCACATTGGGCTCTGCGCTCTGTGCGGAGTCTGCTTGGGACTTTCTCTCCCTCTGCCTCTCCCCCCTGCCCCTGCTCCCCATACTCTCTCTCTCTCTCAAATAAATAAAATCTTTAAAAAAATAGTTTTGTATTTTTTACATTAAAAAGCTGCCTTTTGACATCTCCACTTATATGTCTAATATTAAACTTCATATGTTCAAAATGAAGCTTGAATCCCCAAGCCTTCCTTACAGCCTATTAGTGATAACTCTGTTCTCATTGCTTAGGCCAAAAATCATGGTGTCATTTCTTTTTCTTTTCTTTTCAAGCAGGCTCCACCCCCAGCGCAGAGCCCATCTCAGAGCTTGAACTCACAACCCTGAGATGGAGACCTGAGCTGAGATCAAGAGTCAGACGCTTAACCCACTGAGCCACCCAGGAACCCCAGTGCCATTCCTTATCTCTCTTTCTCTCACACCCCACAAAAGGCCATCAGTGAACCTTGTCAACTCTACCTATTCTGTCAAAATAGGTCCAGAATCCAGGGTCTTTGCACACACCCCCTTCATCACCTTGCTCCAAGTTCCGTCATCTCTTGCCTGGATTATTGCTGTAGCCTAACTGGCTCCCCTGCTTTTGTCCTTCCCCTCATCCAGTCTATTTTCAAGACAGTGGTCTACTAAAATATGAATCTGATCTTGCCACTCCTCTGCTCAAACCCTCTGACGACTCCCCAAGTCCCTCAGAGAAAAAGCAGAGTGCTTTTTCAGAGACATAAGTATCGCATGATCTGGTCACTTCATTAACACTGTGCCCTACTACCTTCTCACTCATTCCTCTCCAGCCCCTCTTGGACCAGTCATGATTGTGATCCGTACTGTTCCTTCCACAAGGGCCTTTGCATTAGCTGCTCCCTCGACCTGGAACGCTCTTCCCCCAGATGTCCATATGGTTAACTCCCTTACTTGCTTCAGTGAGACCTTCTAGGGATGCTTTCCTTGGCCACCCCATCTAAAATTTTAAAACCCTCCCCCCCCTTTTTTTTACATTTTATATTTCCTCTCTCTCTTTTTTCATCGAATCCTTATCACTTCCCTACAAACTTTTACTTATTTATCTTGTGTAGTTATTCTCCCACCCACACTAGAATAGAAGATCCATGAACAGGGTTATCTGTCTGTTTTGTAGTTTAGTATAGCCCCTATGCCTGATGCTGTTTATTTGTTAGTGCTCAAAACACAGTTGTTGAATGAGTGAGTCTTGAATTAACCTACATGCATTTGAAAAACACTAATGCATATATGTTCAAAACAGACTAAAGGCATGGAATAGGTACATATGAGTCCGCAGACCCTTCGTAATATTTCCAAGGCTCTGCAGGGGTCTGTCGTTCAAAGGCTGGGAGACCCCAAGAGCTCTCATTTATTCCATACCCTAATCATATGCTGCAGATGTCATTACTCCCATATCAATAGGAAGGCATTGAGGCTCAGAGAAGTTAAGTGGTAGAGTTAGAATCTAACCTGCTCTGACTTACTCCCAAAGCTATACTCTTTCCAAAGTATGATAAAATAATGTAATTTGCATAATTTATACAAGATCTCCTCACTGATGCAGCCCTCTTGTGCAACAGTAATTATTTAGGCTAAGTATTGTGCAAAACAGTGTATCCATTCATAACCATGAGCACGTTTTAGCTTCCTTGAGGTGATATAAAGATGTGTTTACATGCCTGAAATGTGGTTTGTTGCATAACAGTGCTATACTTTCCTGTTAGGAACAATAAGTGAACATTTATCAAATATAATTTCAGTAAGATGAACCAAAAAGCCCAAATTTCCTTGAGTAATCATTTTACTGCTAAAGATGTATCATACAGTCTTCATTCAGTGATAGTTTATTAGGCAACTCTTCTGTCAAAGGCATCGCGGCAGACATTTGAGAAGACACAAAAATGAATAAAGCATAGAACTTGCGCTTGTGAAGTTAATCATTTCTTCTGAAAAAATATTACAAAAACTTGACCGCTATGTGATGGGGTGAAGTTTGCCATTTCATGGATTATTATTCTCACATTGTGTACCTTGCCCAGCACACAGTAGGAACATAAAAACATACTTGATAAATAAATGACTAATCTGACATTACTGCTAAACATTTTTTCTCTATTGGACGTTATCATTCAAGTTGTCTTGTTATAAGACCTGGCAAGAAAGCATCTCTTTAACTCTTTCTGAGATGGAAGGGCGTATATTTTAAGTTGCTCTGATGATGGTGATGGCAAATTCAGGCTAAAACAGCCACATTTTTAGGGCACCCTCCCCTTTGCGGCCACCATGCGTATCTGGGATAGATCCAGGCAGGAAATTAAGAAGGAACACCTACTCAATTTCTGAGCATCAACTACAAACAGGCTACCTCCCCCACTTTAAATTGAACTAATTTAAAGTTAATGTTATCTTCCCATATTTTAAAATGATGAAAACAAGCGTCTGTGCATTCCAATCATGTGCCTGGCTGGAATTCCATCGAGGCTCAGCTGCCTCCACATCTCCCATTTCTCATATCAAACCACGCTTCAGTCAATGGTCCTGGAGACTATGAGTCTGTGGTCTCCCAAGCTGGGTCTCAGCCTTGGGTTCATCTACTACATGCTTGCTAAGCTGACCATTTAAAGAAAACAAGACGGTGAGATAGGTAGTTCTATAACCGTGTCCAAAACAGTTTCCTCAATGTTCAGTCCACATCTGCTAGCCTAACGATGATGTTTATCTCATTTTTGCTTTCTAATGACTATCACACACTTCCTCGCCCTGTGTCAGTGTGACAAATCCTTCACTGCTGTTTCCATTAATCATTCCATTGGTTGAGTGGCTCAGGCTGTCACACAGTAGACAATTATAGGATTATTTTATGGAAAACAGACACTGAAACAGTATAATGAAATTTCAATTATTTTCGCTCTCCTTGTTGAGACATTTTTTTCTGCATGATCAGACTAGTTTATTCTTCCTGAATCATTTATTTCTCAATTTAATGATTCTCTGACCACCACGAGCACTTTAAAAGACAACCAGGCAATAAATCTAATGTTCTATTTGCCCAGTTTTCTCTTTTCTGGATATATTTTAAGTAGAATAGAAACCTCTATTTTAGGGGGGAGAATTGAGGTGTGGCTGTCCGATGGATCAGAAATGAACTATATGGCCCCTTAGGACTTACAACTGTAATCCTATAATTTTATGAACTCTTGCTTCTTTTGTTCTGAGTTCTGTCCGTAATGACGACGAGAGCAACAACCACCACAACTCTCGGCCCTGTGGTCTCTCTGATCTCTTGCTGGGGCTCATCAATGTGGGCAGCAGCTGGGCAACGAAGCTCCTGACATCTGTGAATTAACACTAACCTTCTACCATCGGATCAGACCCTGGCCTCATAAAAGCTCGGAATAGCATCAAAGCGATTATAAAAGGAAAGAGGAAAAGTGTGGCCAGAAACAATCTGAACACATTATTATTTTAGAATTCAGCAGTGACCCTCAAATGAGGAACTCAGCCAGACAAATGTATTTATCTAACAATAATTCAAACTAGGTTAGTGATCGACACGTCAGAATTTTCGTCTGCCCTTGTTACTCCTTTCTAGTATTTAAAGAAGCTTCCAGCTGCAATTTCCAGCACCGTTGTTGCATGGCTCATTTTCCCCACAGTGACCCTATTTTGAGCTCACCTCTGACGAGAAGGCCCAGAGATATTAGGGTGTATTTGTATATGCTTGCATTTGCTGGGGCTTACAGAAGCAGTAAACCTCCAGTTTTCCTCTTACATCACACAGATCTCAGAATTCAGTTCTCAGTCTTTTATTTCCCCCACGAAAGAAAAAGGTCTCCACATCACAGCTGAACAGTGGTTTCAAATCTCCGTCTGCAATCTTTCTGAGTTCTTAAATGATGTTTGGAACAGCCTAATGGAAATCACGTTAGGAGCATATTGTACTTGTAAAAATGGTCTAGAGAGAATGTAATGCTTGTTAATTATCCAGATGTGTAAGAGCACAATGAAATTGGACTTAAAGAAACTTGTAATTGTGTATTCCATCTGAAGCTCTCCCTTCTTACATGTTTCCGCAACGACTTACTGTACCCCTGCCACCCAGGGGTTACTTTTAAAGGAGGAAAAAAGCTTTTATATCTAAAATCAAGTTTCAATCAGCTCCCCTAGAAGAAAAAAAATCGTGTCAGAGGATAAGACTCTAATGGAAACAATGTCTTCTTGCAGAAATTTCACATATGTTAGCTGTTACTATTGTTTAAACTACTCTACATTTCTCCGCTACATTTCTTACTAAAGTTTAGTTAAAAAAAAAATAGATGCAGCTATATTCATTCTCTGCCTTGCTTCTAGTTATACACTGTATGGTAAAACATGCAGAACCTCTCTGGATGATACTGAGCAATGGCCTCTGAAATGAGACACACCTGAACCTGGACACAGAGTGTCACTATCCACAGGCTCTAGTTCCCAAGCTCTGCCCAGAATGGGAAGAGGTAGTGATCAACCTCAGGAATGGCATGTTGAGGACGCTCAGGGGTTATTCTGTGCCCTTTGCTCTGCTGTGCGCACCCCCACCAACCCCCAGCCACTCCAGTTGGAATGAATGTCTTGTTGAAAAATTCACTTCAGAGCTGGAAGGGGCTCCTTCAGGTCCCCAGAAGGAAACAAGGTGGGCTGCCCTTCTGGAGAGAGCCCTGTCCTCTAAGCACTTCCCAACCACACAATGTTGGTGGAGCCACCCCCATTTATGGGGGCGATCAGAGAGAATAAGGGGATATGCTTTGAAGAGAGTTTTAGACCCACATTGAAAAACCACAAAAACTAGTGAAAAGCCTAAGTGTAATGGAATAATAGATGACACAGTAGTCAAGAGAACAGGACTCAGTGAGAGCAACCTTGACTTCATCTAGCCTCGGGGTGGACTCTTCCTTCCCTCAGCACCATTATTTTCTCTGAGCGATGGAGGTGTGTCCTTAAAATGGCCAGCTCAGAGAATTAATGAACAGGGAAAGCTGGAACTTCAGCATTGTGGTAATCTCTACAACTTCCTAGACATTTCTAGACTGTGTGTCATCTAATTTCTAGTCCACACTGCTGCAATTAAAAAAAAAAAAAAAAGGCTTCTAACAAGAGGATGACTTTATCTAAACATCTATTTTTCTTGAAAAGGAGCTTAAAAGAAATGCATAATCTCTAGGAAAAGACATAAGAAAAACATTTTGATCTGTATCTATTAGTCACATATTTAGGCAAGGTACACGCTGGCTTCCAAATGATATATTCTTATTTTGTATTGAAAAGACACTTTAAAAAAAAAATCCAGTACAGCCAGTATGGAAAACAGTATGGAGGAGCCTCAAAAATTTAAAAACAGAACTACCATCTGATCCAGCAGTTCTACTTCTGAAAATATATCCAAAGGAAATGAAAACACTAACTTGAAAAGATAGCTGCCCCCGCCCCACCCATTTTCATAGCATTGTTATTTACAACAGCCAAGACATGGAAACAACCTAACTGTCCATCAATGGATGCATGAGTAAAGAAGTTGTGGTATATACATACAATGGAATATTATCCAGCCATAAAAACCGAGGAAATCCTACCATTTGTGACAACATGGATAAACCTTGAAGACATTACGCTAAGTGAAATAAGTCAGAGAAAGACAAATAGTGTATAATCTTACTTATATGTGGAATCTAAAAAACACACACAAAAAGCAAACAAAAAGAGATCAGACTTGTGGTTACCAGAAGCAGAGGCTGGGGGGAGAGGCGGTCAAAAGGTGGGAAGGTGGTCAAAAGGTACAAACTTCCAGTTCTAAGTCACAAATTCATTTTCAAGTCTAAAAGGAAATATTGGCAGGTCAGATGAACATAACTGAAAATAGACATTTGTCAAGAGTTAAAGCGGCATGAATGTCATCTAATAACTGCATTCCATGGACTTCAAGCCTTTATGTCACTTGAAACTTCCATTGACTCTATAAAACTTTATGATCAAAGCTTAGTCTTTATGATTAAAACTTAGTCTTCACCAGAAAGACAGCAACATCCAAAAGGACAGGGAACTTCTGTTTGTATAAGGTTGATAACTCTCAGAGATTCTGCATGAAATATGGAAGGGATGTCAACTCCCTTCCACAACAGTGCACCTGCTTTCTGGGAAGAGGCAGGTTTTGGAGACGGAGATTTCAAGGAGAGAGCACCCAGGCTCCAGATAGCACCTACCTAAGCAGGGTTCCAATCCTTAGCCAGTTTCTTGTTTGTAGGCTTTGGGCTCTGGAATCTGGCTGCTTCAGTCTCAGTCCTGGCCGAGTGACCTTGGTAAGGCTGACCTAAGCTCTCCAAGCCTCAAGTCATCTCGGCTACATAATGGAGATGATACTAACAGTGCAAGCTTCAAATAGCCATGACATGCATGAAACAGTGCTTAGCACCATGCCTGCCATATAGTCCACTTCCAATATTCTCAAATAAGAGCTATAAATAGAAAAAGTGAACTATAGAGTCTTTTTTTTTTTTTTTTTAAGATTTTATTTATTTGTCAGAGAGAGAGAGAGCACAAGCAGGGGGAGTGGGAGAGGGAGAAGCAGGCTCCCTGCTGAGCAAGGAGCCCGATGTGGGACTCGATCCCAGGACCCTGGGATCATGACCCGAGCTGAAGGCAGACGCTTAACCGACTGAGCCACCCAGGCGTCCCTGAACTATATAGACTCTTGAAGGCCCCCTTCTGGCTACCAAATTCAAGCCAGGGCTAAAAGGATAATGGTGTAGGCCTGCAGAGGTGTTCTCTTAACTCCTGCTTGTACATCAGTGCTGGAAATGCCCCTATTACAACTATCTTTCTATGGCTTGGGCTCTGTCCTCTATTCAAATACAAGCATGTTGGGAGTAAGTTTAATGTAGCAGATCCTTTCTAATGGACAGTGTGCTGATAAGTCAGAAAGGGGGAGAGAAAGAGAACAATCATGATGGAGATGGAGCAAGCCTGAAGAAACAGGACCTGAGCACCAGACAGCCAAGGAAAGAAAGGAAGGCTGAGGGTCGGGGGGGGAAATAAGGGAGTAGAAAGGATGGTCCCCAGGGCCTGGGACATAGTGCAGAGAGAGAAGGGAAATGAAAAGACGCTGGAGAGAAATATCACCAATATTTTTACCTAGCAACAACCTTGCACAAAGCTGCTCTAGAACATTCAATAAGCACTGTGCTTAGTATTGTATGAAACAAATTACACAAACATGGCTTTCACCTATCGGGAGCCTGCAACCCGAACCCACTGGACCATGATGATTTCAATAAAGGTTGTCAGACTCCATGATCCCAGCAGGATTTCACTCATGCAGATGAAGATGATAGATGAAGTATCCTATTAAGCTCACTAATTTTTAAACAGCTTCAAAGTTTTGCCTTTATTGGGCCCTCAAATTAACCATGGTTGCAAAATTGCTGCTGAGGAGAGTAGGCTCCTTCTTGCTGATCAAGAAGAGATGCCCAGTGTTAACCACACGTTCTGCCATTTTGGACGAGCTCCCCATTCATGGCCACAGCCACCGATAGGCGCAGAATCTTTCTTGGGAGTGGACACAAAGCCACGTGCTCAGAGAACAATGGGCAGTTCCCCTTCCTCCCATTACCTCCCTGCCTCCCAGTGAGGGCTGTTTCACTTTAACTTCTAGCTGGGCCCATGTACACTTGAGAGGATTCTAAAGTGTGTCTGTCCCTCAAGAACAAGAGCAATCTCACTAATAGTTATTGGCTCGGAAAGGATAACACTTATAAAGAAAGTTAATTATGTGAATTAAATGCAGCTTGTTTCTCTTTTTGAAGTACATTTTTTTCATGCCTTGAGGAGGGTGATTTACAGACACATTTGTCTCTCTTTAGAGAAAATTAATTCCAGTTGGTGCTCTGGGCAGAAATGGAGAGAAGGGAAAGAGATAGGCGGTTCTTCCCTCGGCCTTGCACTGCCTGCGAATCCCACAGTATGCCTGGTTGTGGGCTCGCCATGGTCCACGCGGCAGTGGCCGGGAGCCTGGGTCAGTCCCCACACATTTTGCTACTACCCAGAACTTTAAATATCAACTTCTAAGCTCCGTCATCATTTTTTAGACAAAGCAAACTATTTCTTTTAAAGATGATTTCAGGGACGCCTGGGTGGCTCAGTTGGTTAAGCGTTTGCCTTCTGCTCAGGTCAGGTCCCGGAGTCCTGGGATCAAGCTCCGGGGTGGGCTCCCTGTTCAGAGAGAGCCTGCCCCTCCCCCCTGCTCATGCTCTCGATCTCACATTCTTTCTCTCTCAAACAAATAAATAAAATCTTTAAAAATAAATAAAAAAATAAAGACAATTTCAAAATAATAGGAGAGAAAATGCCACATCCCAAAAACAAGTGAGCAGAACTTTTTAAATATCTCAGCCCCTGTCTACATGCATTAGGCCATATGCTTTGGAGCCGTAATATATTAATCCAGCTTTTCACCATGAATGGTAATAATAGTCATCATGTGTTGGGTACTCACCACAGCCATCACTCCGTTAAATATTTGAGGAGGATTATCTAATTAAATGCTCAAAACAATCCTATGTAGTAGGTATTGTTATTACTTCCAGACTCCCTTGCACCAAAGTCAGGGTGCTCCAGACCCTTCCAGCATCATGCTAACGCTCATTCATAGTACACAAATGGGAAGGATATTTAGGTCCAGTACATTTTCATTGAAAAGCAGAAAACCATTTCCAAGTTTACCATTTATTTTTCAAGGACGACTCTACTATTTAATGGCATTATTTGTTCGGCCTCCTTAAGAGTGTGCAGAAATTAAGAGTTCTGAAGAGAAAGGATTTCCCTTTCTGGAAAAATCTATCATAACCTTTTTTTTTTTTTTTTTTTTTGTGGAGAGAAGGAGGGTGGGTATTACATTAAAATTGCAATTGTATATAGATGCTTTACAAACATATCTAGGTAACTATGCTTGAACATCTAGGAAAGTAAAATATCCCTGGAAGTGATCTAATCTAAAATCCAAGCCCTCTGACTGTAAGATGAAAAGCAGAGTCCAAGAGAGGTTAAGGAACTTGCCTGGAATCATCCAGAGAGGCAAAGCCAGCAATGAATCTCAGGTCTCCTGATTATTAACCCAGAACTCCTTCCACGTTTCCTTTCTGCCTCCTGGCCTTAAAACAAAAGATTGGAAGGAACAAACTGGACTGGAAAAATATAGCATTCATTCTAATAAAATGAACCATCAAGGCATTATTATTTAGTGCTCTTCCTTCTAGAAAGAGATGTGGCCCCAGATTTAATGTATCCCGCGTAGTTCGTATGAAGATGCTGCTGCCTGGCAACCGCATCTCTAAACCAGGTCCTGCCTGGCAACCGCACCTCTATCCCAGGTCCTGCCCTCCCTCGTTCACATCTTCCTCCATCACTTGGAAGGCATAGGTTTCCTTAAAAGTATTCATCCTGGCAGCAAAGAATGTAAAAAGAAAACTGTCCATTCCCACACACATTCGGAAATTACAGGCATGAAACCGCCAGGCAGACATGAAATAGACAAATTCTTCATCCAGAATTTGGCAGCTTTGCTGAAAGTCCAACATCATGGTTAACAACATCGCCATGTTATTTGCAAGGCAGGAATTACACAGTAAGCAGATCACTCTTCTGTTGGAGGTGGAGACTGGGCATTTTCCAGGGTTGTTTCCAAAATGACAGGAGTGTCACTTCCTGCCCCTTTGCCCAACCTGTCTCAGGGAATGATTGGTAGAGATCCTACATAATCCTGACCAAATAATTGGCTTAAAAAAGACGTTAAGTATGATATGCCATCAGAATATCCTTCCAAATAGAAAGAGAAGAAAGCAGGTGGAAGAGAAGGAAATTCCTAGTTCCATTAACTTGCCATTTCCTTGAAAAAACTTAGACTATTTTTCACCTTGACTCCCTTACAGTAAACATTTGTGGTTTGAGCTTGCCCAGCATCCTTCCAGCCCTTCCCCTGGTATAATCACCAGGATCTTCCCTCATCTTCACTCATCTCCCTCTCTCAGGTCTTGTGATTCAGAAGGTGAGGGTCCCCCTGTGATCCTACCCCTCCCAGGGCACTGGGGTCGGCCTCTGGCACCATTATTGCCAACCTGTTTGTCCATCCCATTGACCCCAGTTATTAGTTCTAGAACAGGCATGGGATCCAAATGGATCACATGAGATTCAGGAATATGGGTGGAATATATTGGGAAAGAAAAGTTGAGCTGATAGGCTATACTTAGAGCTCTGGAGTGGGGCGGAGGGGCAAGGGCACCGGTGAAAAAACTGTAGCTTAGAATGAAACCAGTGACGTGCAAAGCCAAGCAAATAGATCCAGAAAGAATAAGAGACAAATTCCTGGTGACAGCATTTGAGCACCCAGACCCAGCCATGAATCAGCTGATCTCCTATTTTACTCAAGCCATTTTGAATAGGGTTATAAGCAAAACAGCCTTGACTAACACATGTCTCCTCATAATTCAAAATCCAGCTTAACTGAACCCCTCTTCTGTTTGGCCTTTCCTGAGGATCCCACATTGAGAGGTAGCTATGTGCACTCTCCTTGTGCTATTTGTCATTATACCTACTTCTCTAATTGTACTTTTCATTTGGTATTGTATTTATTGCCAGGCTTACAGATTTAGGGTAGAGTTAATGTCTTATTAATCACTGAATTTCTAATACTTGTCCAATGCCTCAGACATAGTAGTCACTCAAATATGTGTGTTGAATTGAATTTGATTCTAACTACTCTTTCAGTGAACACTGCACCCTTCAACGAGTTCCCATTACACTTAGAATAAAGTCCAAACTCTACCTTGGACCTACATGATCTGCCTGCCTCTCCCATCTCAGATCCTTCTACAGTGGCTCCGTGCTTTTCCATGAGTCTGTCCCCAACTCAGTCTTTGCATTTGCCATTCCTCCTTCCAAGAAAGCTCCTCTCCAAGGTAATTGTAGCTAGAGCTTTACTACCTCACTCATTCTGCTCCATGTGCTCTACCCGACTGTCTCCAGAGAGCCTCTGACACTCTTATCCACAATAGCACCTCCACCACTCTGCAACCCTCTCACCCGCTTTATCTTTTTTCATGACCCTTATCAATGCCTGATGTAGAGTACATTTTAATTTCTTCATTTATCACTGTCTTCACCTCTACAATGTATGAAGGCAGGAAATTGTTTTGTTTTGTTCACGACCGTATACCTAGCACCTAGGGGTTCTTCTGCTATACATTCTTAAAATAACCTTACATTTAAATGTATGAAAAAAAAGCAGATCCTAAAACTGAAGCCAACCTATGCAAGTGAACCCAACTGTATGTTAAATTATTACATAATCACCCTAGGAAAAAAATAGAGTTAAGTCTTATAACTTTTAAACATGGTACTTTTAAACCTATAGTGAAATGCAGTCTAAGGATAAAAGGATAAAAGTAATTATAGCAAAAAATATTGAAAGTAACTTGGAGGTTTCCTTGTTGGTAGTGGTTCTGATGTAATAATCGAAAATCATTGTGCACATATTGTAGGATTCAGCCAAGAGGGAAATATACTGATGCTGTTGGGAAACACGGTCCACAATGTGGGTGAAGGGGTATACAGAATGGGGAAAGGAAAAAAGAAACTTGTGATGTTGCATTAGAATTATGGGCATCAGTATGAAGTCATTCTGTTCCCCAGTTCTGCCTCCAGAGAAAGTCGAAAAGAAATGGCATCCCAGTACCACTGAGCACACTTAGTGCTCAGATCTTGGTTTTTAAAACCATCCCCCATTAAAAGGAGCCAGCGTTCCTTGAAGAAATGACTGATTCCAGGGCTAGGGCAAGGAAAGTAGAAGACAATCCTAGAGCACAGATTTGTGCCAAAAAGCAAGGAAATGCTCAAAGACTAATTGGACCCTGTCAAAAAAGACACAAGAGCCAGTCTGAAGGGGCTCCCTCTGACCAAGTATGGGAAATATGAACATCAAAAATAATAATAATGGCAAAAAATTTTAACACATCAAGCAGAAATAACAAACCAAGAGTCCACAGTGATATTTTAAAAAGTAAGTAATAGAGAAGAAGAGGAGGGAAAGATCTCTATAGAAGAATACCAGATGATATCTATAGGATGATAGATCCCCCCAAATCACCATTTTATAAGCCCCAGTGGAATAACTGATTCAGAGAGGAATCATCAATGAATGCTAAAACTAGTGGGTGACAGATTTGGGGGGAACAGATTTTCACATGCTCTCACATTATTTATTAATTTCAAAAGGAAAAGGGTACCTTTCCAATGGTGAGATCTGGCAGATACCACTTGGACCAAGTGATCAAGTTTAGTATTGCCAATAATGAGACAAACAGGTATCATGTGCTTCGTGATGTGATACCATAGAAGTACACAACATCATCTATGTAATGTTCCTGCCAAAATGTTTTCATTGAATGTAAGCAATGAGGAAAGAATCAGACAAATTCAGAAAATGGGATATTCTACAGGGCACCTGGCCTAGACTCTTTAAAATCATCATCATGAATGACAACTACAACAAAAAAGGCAGGGGACGGGGTTTCCTGGGTGGCTCAGTTGGTTAAGCGTCTGCCTTCAGCTCAGGTCATGATCCAAGGGTCCTGGGATCGAGCCGCGTGTCGGGCTCCCTGCTCAGTGGGGAGTTTGCTCTCCCTCTCCCTCCACCCCACACCCTGCTCGGGCTCTCTCTCTCTCAAATAAATAAATAAAATTTTTAAAAAAACGGCAGGGGGCTGAGACCTAACAATCCACTGTGATATACAAAACTTTAGGGAGCCCTGGATTTATAATAAAAAATGTTATGGAAAACATTTTGGGAATAAATAGAAAATTTTGAATATGGGCTGAATTAATATTAATATATGTTTGTGTGTGTGTGTGTTTACAGACTGAATGCATGAATCACAATGTCATGACATATTTCAGTCCTGATGATATTGGAAGCACACAAGAAAACATGACTTCAACTTACCTCCCCAGTGGCATAAAAGTCATTTTCTTTATATTCAGGAAACAACAGGAAAAACTGAACTAATGCACTGCAAAAAGAACAATAATAAAAAATATCACATGGCATCAGAAGAGTTTAATGTTATGCTACCAAATCTAACCCTTTGACAACAGGTTTCACATTTTTTTTTTTAAGATTTTATTTATTTATTTGACAGAGAGAGGTACAGCGAGAGAGGGAACACAAGCAGGGGGAGTGGGAGAGGCAGACGCAGGTTTCCTGCCGAGCAGGGAGCCCGATGTGGGGCTCGATCCCAGGACCCCGGGATCATGACCTGAGCCGAAGGCAGACGCTTAACGACTGAGCCACCCAGGCACCCCTAGGTTTCACATTTGAAGTAAGATGCTATTAGGCTGTGAGCTCTGGTACGCATTATATTCAAAGCGTCATGTATGTGGCATTCCACATTGTAGATGGTTAGGAAATAATTGTGGGCTTACTTTACCCATAAAGGTGAGTCAACACCCTGGGCAGGTTTCCAAATCTCTGCATTACCAACCTGGACCATCTAGCTGTTGAGGGGACCCTTGAGCAAAGTGATAATGGGCTTTCATCTATTATTATAGCAATTCTTGGAGGAGGTTCCACAAACCTTATGACCCCATTAACCCGGGTTTGTGGTGAAGTAATGAGAACCTTATTGGCTTACCATCCTCTTCCTATGGGGGAACCCTGAACATTTCTAATGGGGTTCCCCAAATTTCAGCATTGTAATAACCCAAGAACAACAACAACAAAAAACAACCCTGTAAAATGGCCACAGTCTACAAGAAAACCACCAAATGGCCAGATTTGGAAGTAACTGTCCAGTGGCATCTAGGCTCAAAAAAAATCACACTTACTATAGAACGCCAATAGCCACCTCAATGAGTTATACTGAAATAGATTTAAACGGACTCAAATTATTTCATAACAAGCAAGAAAAGGGTAGATTACTGAATGATTCTCTACTTGACCAAAATCTTTCAAAAAGGAAACAAAACTTGTGAAACTCAGAAGCTCTAAGAGTGTGCTGACCCAGATTGCATTGTCTGAGAAGCTAGGCAGCGCTTTTGTTCCAGCTTCCTGCTGAGGGACTAAAAGCCATGAACTATCCAGCGAAGATGAAAGGCAAGGAGACCCTGCAAAACCAGGAGGAGGAGAAAGTTCAAGGGTTACAGGGAGGCAAAACTGGGTCATTACAATCCCCAAGATCCTGGCTGTACTTAATTTTCAAAGGCTCCATAAAAATCCACCATTAAAGACCACTGTAGAGCTGTGGTGTATTTCTGTATTTATTATTTATAGTAACTAAAGTCTTTGTAGCAACGGAATCTGGGAAGCTGCACTATATAGCTTCCATGTTTGTGCTGGCAATAAGCTGGCTTTAGCGTGGAGATAAAAATAGAAGTTTATTTTCCACCCTTCCCTCGCCACCCTTCAGGCTAAAAACTACTTCTCTGTCTCTCTTCCTGCTCGTTGGAATGGCAATAGACAATTTAATATAGTAAATCTCACTTAAGCCTTATGCTTTAGCTTAAAGCTTACTTCCTTGGAGAATCTGTTAAAGTTGTCAGGGTTGCCAGCCTTACCAAATAAAATACAAGACATCCAATTAAACTTGAATTTCAGATAAACAACAAATAATGTTTTCATGTAACTATGACCCAAATATTGCATGGGACATACTTAGAGTAAAAACATTATTCATTATTTATCTGAAATTAACATTTAACTGGGCGTTCTGTATTTCATTGGGCAGTCTTAGTTCAGGGAGCTAACCTCTCAGGTTGCTTCTAGCTCGAAAATGCCAGGATTTTCTAGCTCACGTTTCCAAGGCAAGGCTCCCACCTTGAGGAAGTTATAGTTTTAATTTCACAAGAAGATCAGAACAAACATTCGGCTAATCATAGCAAGCCCTTGGTAGACCTTTCTTAAATGGGAGTGAAGAATGAAAAAAGTAAATTTAGTAAGTTGGATTTACATATGCCATTTGCTTGTTTAACTGTGTTTTACTCCACTGTGTGTAATTCGTATTCCATGGTGAGGGTTTGCTTAAAAATATAATCTAGAATCAAGCCTACATGAAAGTTTCAAATTTTGGAAGCAGAATTGCTAAAATCTACAATACATAATGTACGTGTGTGTGCATGAGTGTGTGTGTGTGCGTGCACGCCACGCATTTATTCAGGCACAAGAGATAGATGTCCCAGGAAGCAAGCCTCTGCCAGATGATTCTATTGGGCAACCTTGCTAGCACTGCGCCAAGGGCCTTGTCTAGTAAGTTGAATTTAGTCAAAGGCCACCTGGTGGCAGAAAGTTACATTAAAGGACAACAGGAAGAAACCGAGCTTGCAAGGGACAATGACTAGGAAGAAAGTCTTCCTCAGATAAATTTTGTAAAAAGGGAAGTTGGTGGGTTCGGGGCACAGAAGGTAGATGGAAATGATAATGCACTAGAGAGCCTGGTGGAGTCAGAGTCATAATAAATATGAGACGTTCAAAAGAATTGAGGTTAAGATAATCTAAACAAAAGTTCCATACCAACAAAAGCTAAACAAGGGGCAGCTCTAGTCACTAACAGTTCAACTGAAATAAGCGCAGTGACAAGAAGCTTGTCGTTTTATTCTGTGGCGGCCTATAGGCAGCCATCCTCCCATTCATCCCACACCTAGGACGGCTGGGCCCCGATCGGCTCTGCCCGGGCCAATCACGCAGTGTTCTCATTTAATATATGAAATCTGTGTCATAGTCATTGTTACGAGCTTTGTTTAGCAATTGATATTACTTCCTATACAAACCAACAGATGGAACGGAACGATACTATCATTTCCATCTGCTGCTAAGAAGCTAACTTCAGGCACGCCACTCGATGGTAAGCACCAGAATGAGGATCCTGGGGCTGGCTGACTACTCTGTCACCTGCACCAGGAAAAGTGCCTGGCACAGAGCAGGCAATTGATGAACAGTGACAGAAGGAGAATGGCACCAGACAGTATACTCCAAATCAGTTAATAAATTCATTATTCTTTAGTACAATTAGTTTTTTCAACCTAAACCAGAGGGGCATTGTGGCTTAATAGCATGTTCCAAATACCAAAAATTCGAATATTTAAACATGTTGTTAGTAAAAAAAAAAAAAAAGCTTTACTTCCAAACACAAAGAAAAGCAGCCTGAGTGTGAATGTCAAATGCCTCTTTAGTAGGAGTCTACTCCTTACAGCCATGGACTATTAATAGTCAAAAGGAATGGGATTTTCAGAAAAAAAAAAAAAAAAGAAAGATGTTTTTCAAAGGGAGAAAAAGAAGGTCCACTCTTTAAACCTGTAGTAACCCGTTTATAGGTTTCAAAGACACCTTCTTATTCCAAACACCCATCTGGAGAGCTGGAAAGAAGAATGTAGTCACAGAGGGAAACAAATAGTGTAAACTATAAAGGAAACAGCTGAAATCAGTTTTCTGCACTACCCTTGATTAGCTATTTTCTAGTTCTAAGAGCCTGAAGCAAAAAGAACTGAAACAGCTATAAACAATGGATGCTTTGAAATAGGTTCTCTTTACATGTCATGCAAAAGGAGATGTACCACATGTCAGCAGTAAATAACCACACGGAGGGTCAACGGGAAGTTGGGACCATCTTTGGGAGAGGGGAAGGAGAGACAGAAAAGGAATGGCAGGGTTGCATGCTCTGGCTTAGTGGGGATTGATGCATTTCTTGGAACCTCCGCCCTCTGGGTGTTTGCTAGTTAAACAACTGAGCTTGTTTAGATTTAAACCAAAAGAGGGTCGGAGGGGGTGGGGAGGAATGGGGGGGAAGTAGGTTTCCTATCTGTAAAATGAGAGCACACAGTCACTGCTCATGGTGCTTGAGAAAACTTGTTAAGGATAGCCACCACAACTCTGTCTCTATAAGGTAACAGGAAGTGCCTGAGCTAGGGGCAGAGGAGGGGGAACCCCTGTAGAAATCTGGCTAATCTGCTCCCAGGACCCACTGTACCTGGTAACAAAAGTGTTGGGTCCTAGCCCTCCCCCCGGAAACTGAATGGAAGTGTTAAAATAAGGGGACATAGGACAAATGAAAGTGTAGAAAACAGCCACCATATTGTTTTCTGGGTCAGGAAGGAAGAGAGAGAGAAATATCTGGAAGAAAGGCCAAGTTCCTCTTTCCTCTGTCCCCCAGCCATCTGCCTTGGGGAGAAAGAAAAACAAAACGGAAAACTTTTGTCAGAGATCAAAAAACTCTGACTTCTATCAAATTTACTTTCACTTTAGGGATTGGTTGGGTTTGCTCACCATGCCGAATGAGTGTTTGGTGCAACTGGGGAATAGGGGCGCTGGTTAACTCTTTCTAGCCACTAGGATTTTTTTAGTAAATGATTATAATGCATAAAGTAGGTGCCCTAGTGATCGGAAAGAATTCAGGACTTGATCTCTAGTAATAATTTACAGACTGGAAAAATGTGACCAAATAAGAACAGTCACTTACTTCAAAAAAAAAAAGTACTAAAAATGGCTGTAACAAATGTAAGAAAAAGAAGAAATTATATGTACACTGTTTGACCAGGCTTACAACTTTACATTTTCCTTCCATTTTTTTCTTCTTTTTAGCACAAGAATAATTTTGTAAGATGAAGGAAAAAAGTAAGAGACTAGCTAGCAAGCTGAGCTTTCAGCTTGGGAGTCATGAAGGAGAAGCAAGCGAGGGGAAAACTGCATTTGAAGGCCTGAGAGAGAAAGAAAAGAAACAAGCAAGCATCTAGGAAGATGCTGTTTCCAGGCAAATGCAAAGTTAAAATGCAATGTTGAAAAGCAAGCAGAAATCCTCTCAGGCATCTGGCTGAAAGGTTTGAAAATAATCTCTGGTTGAATAATTCTGCTCTGTTTCTATTGTTTCTTAAAGGCTATTTTTACAAAATTATAATCATGCCTTAGGATTCCAGCTTTTCTTGTCATTTTCTCTGCTGGCCATTTTCACAATTATCAGTGATAAGGTAACGAAGTGGAAAATAGACCGTGTGTACATGTGCATGCGTGTGGATGTGAACTCCTCATGTGGAAGTATTCTTAAAATGTCTTTAAGAATTAGACCACGAGGACCAATCAGTAATACTTACACTATTGGATGAATGTCCCTATTGAAATAGAAAAATGTTTGGTCTGAAGAAGGCCAAGAGGGAGGCAGGACCTTTTACCTGTATAAATTCTGTGCCACATCATCCTCATTGACTGCATATCCCTGGGGGTCGTCAGTAAAACTGAAGCCTGTGCCCACCTGAAGGTGAAATAAATAAGCAGGTGTAAACAGAGAAGCACAAGCCTCGGAGCCCTCTGGAAGATACCACACTGGAAGGAAATCAACCTTATTCCAAAGGCCAAGCCTCTGATCTTGGATTTTTGCCTCTACCCCATGTGCATTTAGTCAACCTCACAGGAGGATGCTGCATTTCACCTTTTTCCTCTCCTCTCCTCCAAGCCCAAATAAAATATCAGCACTGGGCGCCTGGGTGGCTCAGTCAGTTGAGCGTCCAACTCTTTGTTTCTGCTCAGGTTGTGATCTCTGTTGTGAGATCAAGCCCCGTTGTCAGGCTCTGTGCTCAGTGCAGAGTCTGCTTGGGATGCTCTCTCTCCCTCTTCCCCTCCACCCCCGCCTCTTGCTCTCTCTAAAAAAGAAAAAAAAAAAAATTAGCATAAAGGTCAGTGGCTGAGCTGTCCTGATTCCACTGTGGTTGATTTGATTTGATGTTGATTTAAGGGGGAGGAATTCACCTTTCCTGGCCCCCAACATAGTATCAAAAGACCCAAAGTTGTCTCCTTTCTGAAACCTGGAGAGTGCATTGCTCTGTCCTGACAAGAAGGAACTCTCTAGGCTGGAGATAAAAGATGGTGTATGTGTGTGTTTTGATTTTTCATTTGCGAGAAATATGGCCACTAAGCCCCCTCATATTCAGTAAGTAGGTTTTAAAATAAAGATTAGTTTTAAACTAATATTTCCTTATACCTAGAAGTTCCTAGACAACTAAGCTGTAAAAATAAGAAGCTATCACTGATTTTGCATCAATAATTTGTATAAGGGGTGCACCTCAACCACAACTAAGTATTTTGATTTTGTTTTTGTTTTCCCCAAACACACAAGGGAACAGGACATTTCATTCAACTTAGGCAATATAAATATGCAGTCATAGACTAGGAAAGAGGATGGTTGACAAAACTTGGTATGAAAGGGGGGGGAAATGGGTATGTTGTTCTCCTTTTACTCCCTATTTATCTGTTTTCTCTTTGAACCATCTGGGAAGTGAAAGAAATCAGAGAAATTAGCTAGGAGGTAAAGATACTCCTGCAGCAGAAGCTGACCCTAAAGTTAGTCTCCTACTTTGCTGTTTACTGGACTCAATTTCAGAAGAACTTCCCAAGGAGAATTCTACTTTTTATTCCAAGATGAGGCTCACTGTGATAAATGAGGGAGACCAGTTTTGACTTTTTAAACCTAGAACTCTGTTAGAAAAATTAGGAATTCTAATACTATATAATAATCCATGATATGGGGAAGCCATATAATCAGTGGAAAGAAACTAATCCCTTATCCTGGATGGTATAATGCACTGAACAGGACATTTCATAAGATTTAAAATGAGAGAAGGAGAGAAGGTAGCAAGCAAAATTCCGAAACTCAGATTTAAGGATACATGTTAGAAAAACTAAATCCCAAATGCTTTTTAATAGATTAAATTCTATTTTAAAAAGCAAAAAAAAAAACCCCTAAATTTCTGTTTCCTGCCCCCCATCTCTTAAATATATTTTATAAAAAGAAAAAAGACAAGAGAGGCCCACATTGACATTTCATAAGGTCATCAGATACTCACTGGATTATCAATGTAAAGCATGGAAAGTGTGGTGGTCCAAGCAAAGTCTCTGGGACGCACTAGCAAAACAGAGAAGAGGTTTGAGACTGGGTCTTTAACAAAACATCCCACCTAGGGCCCAGCTTTGTTCAGGAGCCCAACAAGCCCACCTGTCCCCATCCTATCAATGAACTCCCGGTGTCCCTCTGACATTGCCTCATACTCTTGCAGTGGGGAACAGACACCAATACCTTTTTCTTCTCCTCTCCTCTCCTTTACTTTTCCTGGACCCCGAGGGTTTCTACATCCTTTTCTAGGATGAATTTTGGAAACAAGACCCCATGCAACTGGAAAAACTCATCAACTACCTATAGGGTAAACCCATCTGTCTGATCCAATCAACCCTTCTTAATGTCTGATCCTTATGAATCTTCTTCCTCCTAGCCAATGCCAAGGAGAACAACTCCAGCAGAAATGGCAGACATGCTTTTTTACCTAAGTCACGAATGGTTCACCCTCCAAATTCTGGCCCAGGGAAAGTAAACGATCTCCCCCACCCCCCGAAAATGAGATGGAGGTAAACCGGGGTGACAGCCAGATGTGACTCCTCTGCTCCTTCCTCTGCCCCCGCCCCCACCCACAGCATCTTGCCTCCAGGATATCTGATCATTTATGTTAACTGAACCATACAGTGTTCAGTTTGTGTGAATAATTAGGGATATAATTCCATCCCTTAGTCTCATGCAAAAGAGCTCGCCCAAAGAGTAATAGATACCAACTGTTTTCATAAGCCCAGATTGCTTGAGTCAGCAGCAGACTGCAAGAAAATAGCTTAGAACCTTTCACCCAAATTTCAAGGGAGAAAGAAGCCCAGCCAGGACACTCACCCTGGTGCCTCCTCCTTCTTGGACAGACATCACCAGAGAGCGACGGTTTTATCATCTAAAACTATTATGTTATTCCTTGTGGTTCCACGTACACTTTAAATTTTTTCTGGAGCAGATATAAGGTTCAGGTGAAAACCTCTCCATAGGAAAATAAGAGTCCAAGCAATACTTACGGGTCATGTTACTTGTGACAAAATAAGGTCCGTGTTCCACAAAGAGTCCAAACATGGATGAACCTCCGGGCCCTCCCTGCAGCCAGAGGGCCACTGGAGCAACCGTGGGGTCTACCTAAGGGGGACAAAGAAGCCAGGGACCACACAGAGTACTAAGCAAAAGAATACACTCGAGCAAACTTATCCAGATCCCACGTCGTTCACTGCCTTGACTACATCTCCCAAAGCCTTCCCAGACCCCAGTGACTGCTCTCCATTACAAATGAAGTGCTGGTAATCTCTTGCCTTGAATTAGTATATGCCCCATAATGCCAGTATCTATCTTGCTCGGTTCAGTCTTATCGAGCCAATAGCCAGGAAGCCCACTGAATATAGAAGGTCTGCCTCTATATGCCCCTAGAAACCCAGTATATTGCCTAGGGCACGGTTATATTTTAGTGGTTTCAACTTGCATTTGACCAACATACTCCCACAGAGGCACAACCAAGAGTCCCTCCTCCTCAGTGACAGTTGGCCCGCTTCACTGGGAGCCCAAACGGCCTTTCCGATTTGATTCACCAAGAGGGTGTTCACAAGGACAGCAACCACTTCCTTCAACACGCGGGAACTGAGAAGAAGCGCACAGGCCCGGAGTGGTTCAGCCAATACAAACAACAGCAACAAAAACCCCAAGCAAGGTCCAACTTGATTAAGGAGGCAGAGAAGAGGAAGTAAGAAAAGGTCATTGGCAGGGCTGGGGTGACGAAAATGAGCTTCTGGCAGCAAGGTCAATACCATCAACCTCCATGAGAGAGGGGTCTTTACTTCTTTCTTCTTTCTTTACATATCTATTGAGCACCTCCTGGGGGTCAGGCACTGTGCTGGAAGTAGCTACATAGCAGGGCAGTGAGTTAAAAAAAAAACAAAAACAAAAACCACTTCCAGCTTACATTTTCATGGGAAATACAGACCATAAGTAAGTAAAGAAAAAACCCGATGATTAAAGCATATGGAAAGGAAATAAAGGTGATGTTAAGAGAGTGGGTGAGGGGGCGCCTGGGTGGCTCAGTCAGTTAAGTGTCTGCCTTCGGCTCAGGTCATGATCTCAGGATCCTGGGATCAAGCCCTGCGTCAGGCTCCTTGCTCAGCAGGGAGTATGCTTCTCCCTCTCCCTCTGCCCTGCCGCTCGCCCTCTGCTCGTGCTCTCTCTCTCTGACAAATAAATAAAATCTTAAACAAACAAACAAAAAAAGAGTGGGTGAGGGCAGAAAAGAATAATGCTTCCTTTAAACACAAGTGATCATGGAAGCACTCAGTGAGATCCTGAGCTGAATGAGACCTGAGTTCTAGAACCATCCAGCCATGAGAGGAGCCAGGGAACACCACAGACAGAGGGAAATGGGAGGGGAAAATCCCCCCAACACAAAAGAGCTGGATGTGAGTGTGGTAAATGACAGGCCACCTGGCCCTAAGGGAATCCTCCAGAGCTATCTGGAAGGAGCTCAAAGTGGCTTCAGGGAGGCTCACAGTTGGATGTGACAGTGAGCGCTCTCTGGGTGTCGTGGCTCATTTGATGTTCAGTCAACCGGGCTCTGCAAGCAAAGATCTCATTGCTTTAGCTCAGAATGAAATCCTGCAACCCCTTGCTTAGCCCAGTCACACAGACACCAGCCAGTGCTTCATTCGACGGTCTGAATGGCCTGCTGTGTCCCTATGGGTGATGTGGGAAGGCTGTGGGCAGAGGCAGACTGACTCACGGGGAGGTGATCTGGGACACCACCACCAAGAACTTGGAAGAAGAGCTGAGCACAGGGTTCTAGCCGGGAGGACAGATGGGCAGAAGTCACCAGAAGTCTGACATAGTCCTTTAGCAGCTTCAGAAAGGGGACAACAGGGCCTTGAAGAAAGAGGGGTGGTGGTAAGAACAGCTGTAAGCTAGACAAGAGCCTCTCTAGGAGGGGGCTAGCATCAAGGAATTAAATGAGATAAAATTTGTAAAGCCCTTGGAACAATGCCTAACGTCTGATAAAGGCACAAGAAGTGTAAACAATTATTACAATTAAAGAAACAGGTAGAAAAGGTAGGAGGCCAGAGTCAGACTGGAAACTCAGATCAGCAGGGCTCTAACTCAGCCTGGTATAATGGATAAGTGTGTGAGCTCTTGCCCCAAACTGGATTCAAATCTGGGCTTTACTATCCACTAGCTGTATGGCTTTAAGCAAGTTGCCTAAGTTCTCTGAACCTTAGTTTCCTCATCTGTAAAATCAATAATAGTATCAATAATAGTATTATGAAAAAAATAATAATAGTACCTATGCCGTGTGGTTGATGGGAGGACTCAAATTAATCTTCAAAGTTTAGTGAGTAGCATAGAGTACGTGTTCTGCACACATTAGCTATTGCTGTAATAAAGAAACATTCAGAATTTATAGTTTTAATGTAAATGATCTATAAATGAGAGAATAGGAAAAGTGGGTCCTTGCTCCTTTGGCTGATATCTTCCCTGGTCAGTTTTTCACTAGTTAACCCCTTGCCACAAGGGTTGCAAAGGTCCATAAAAAATTCAAGAGACTTGTCTTGTAAGTTGAAGCAGGAAATACTAAAGTCAAAGGCAGCCTTCTAAGGCTGCTGTGGGGATGTAGGGTGAGCCCTGGATCGGTAGCCACACAGATTCTGGTCCTACTTGGCCACAAAACAGCTGTGTGATCCTGGCCCTCCAATCCTTCCAGCCCAGTTTCCTTATCCATCAAATGGCAACAAGGCCCACCTCACAGACATGAGAAAAAGTATCATGAAATGATATTGCAGACTCTGCTGGGCCGATTAAATAGAACCAGCTCTGCCCTAACCTGCCTGGCCCCAACTGTGGGTGCCCTGTTTGAATCAGTGATTTTTAGCTCCCCTCAGACCTTCCAGCTCGCTCTTCAATACCACTCACCAGGACCACTTCCCACTTGTGAGCGTATTAGAGGTGGAGAAGCAATGGATCTCAATGGGAGCAGTTCCAGCCTCCCCGGCGATGTGAGAGGTACTGTGCGTCCACTCATTCCAGTGGACGCCCAGCCCCCACTTCCTTCCTAATGTGCACAGGAGCTTCTAGAAGCCATGGTGTGCTACATGTGAGCCAATGATTCTCAACCTTGGCCACCCATTAAAATAGCTTTTTAAACAATTGCTGCCTAGGCCCAAATCCCAGCGATTCCAATTCAACTGGCCTGGGGTGAGGTAGGCATGGATGTTTTCAAAAGTCCCCAGGTGGTTCTGATGTGGAGGCAGGGCTGAGAAATTTGTGAGGGCGAAGGAAGTTTGTCCTCTTGGGTGCCTGGGCCCTCTGGTCTCTGCCCTATCCTCCTCTAGCTTTTCATGTCCCTTCCTGTGACCTGGCACAATGATGGGACCTCTGGGCTCTCAGAAAAATAGCCTGACCCTGAGAGGCCACACTACAAAGTGAAGTCAAACAGATCGGTGCCAAACATCTTTATTATGCAACTTTGAAGTATAGGACACTGCATTCTTGGAATGCTTCAATAATAAGAGATCAGCATACACACCTCCAACCTCAGCTGACCTTGCTCCTCAAATGTACTTTCCTGAAGGAGGTGAATGAGCTCAACAACCCTTAAGGAAGCCCATTTTTTCAAGAAAACGCCATGCACACATCTTCCTACTTTGATACGCCAACTAACCTATGAACTAACACTCTCCTTATTGGGAATAAAATGCAAAAGTCAGATGCTGGAAAACAAAGGTTTACATATTCAGTGTTAAAATCCCAAGAGTTAGTTACACCACAGCACGCAGACTTTTGTAATATGATATGACATCCTGATGTCATACATATAATAATAATTACATCAATAATAATGGCATAAAGCTATTATGTGATAATTTGCAGGGTGATCTATTTAGCTCTCAATTGTGAGAATGCAGCCCTCTCTCACTCTCCACCCCAACTTAGGAAAGAATAAAAGTAAATGAAGACATTCTGAACAAAACCACATTGCAAAACTTAAGCTCAAATAAAGTAAGAAACAATTGCTCTAATTCATTTACAGATTTACAAAGGCCAGGGCTTTTAAAGTATTTATTATTTTGAAGTTATAATTCAAGAGTGTATGGAACAAGGGAAAAAGGGCATTTATTTTTGTCAAAAGTTTTAGAAATTTTCCTTAACATTTATTGTTATAAAGAAAACACTTATTCTTAACTAATAGTTTTTTAAAGAAGGTATTAAAAAAAATCCCCCTTACCCCACCATCATGGTCCCTAGAAATGATCATGGAGATGGTTTAATCTTCCAAATTTTTCTCTAACCCCCCAACACATACATATATGAATATTTTGTAGATGTCATATAAGCCATGTGTGTAAATACCTTTTTTTTTCTGAAAATAGGACGAGGCTATATGTAATATTCTATATTTGCTATGGTCACTTAATATATTACAAAAATCTTTCCGTAACAGTACATATGATGATTTAACTAAACACTATGGCATTCTGAATTTACCACAATGTATTAATGCAATTAACATGCAACACTGACAGGCACTGTTCTAAGCCTGGGGATGCAGACCAGCTTTCACTCATGGACAGGTAGGATACTTAATGGTTAAGAGCATGGATTTTGGCACCAGACTGCCAAAGTTTGAATTCCAACTACCTTATTTTACAGCTGTGTGCCCTTGAGCAAGTTGCTTAACTTCTCTGTGTCTCAGTGTCCTCTGCTTAAGAATAATAATGCCTATCTTATATAGCTGTGGTACAGATTCAAAGAGTTAATACATGCACAGCACTTAGAATAGTGCCTGGCACATCTATTTAAATGTTAGCTCTGATTATTTCTCTGGTGAGGTGGGAAGATAGGTAATAAATAAGTAATTAAATAAGTGGGTGATGTAAGAGAGCAATGGAAAGCCATTAGATTGAATAGTTAAGGCGTCTGGTGAGGGGCTAACATTTGAGCTAGGACCTGAAAGATGAGGAATCCCCTACTGATAAGCATTTATACATTTAATTAAAAAGAAAATGAAAATCTCTGTTAATGACCTATAGGTCCGAGTAGTGTAGTAGGAACTGGGGACGAAGAAGGGACAAAGAAATCTTAAATATAAGAGAAAGGACATGAGGAGTCATAGATATTTAAGTGAGAAGTCTCTCTACCAACAGGAGGGTGTGCATGCAGGTGCCACAAACCTGCACCTTTTGTTGGCGAGCAAGAAACCAGGGCTTGCCTCAGAAGCCCTTGAAATTCTTCTGGTGACCCCTGGTGGCCAATTCGTGAACTTGGCCACTCCTTCCTCAGGGTTTGTTCCAGAATAAAAAGCCCAAAAGGAAGCAGATTATTCACTTAGTTTTTCAGAATGCCTACAGACGGAAGGTTCACAATGTCTCACATTAGAGCATTCCAATATTTATTCATAACGATGGTGAACAAAGCTACCCTCTGTCTTAATGGATTGTCATATTCCAAGTAAGTGAAACTCACTCATTTGGTTTGACATTCTGTACATAAAAGGATTCTTAGAAACACCCAGTTTCTTCTTTTCTCCTTGCTTCTAAGTGATCACAGAGGAAGCTATGTGAACAGTAATGAAACCAAACCTTCCTGCCCTACCGTTCCCCACGTGGACATGCCCTCCATGGATGGTGTCCTCTCATGCCAAGTCCTCCTTTTCACCCTGCTCCTCATCAAATCATACCCACCTTTCTCGTTCTGTCCTCCCAAGCCCTCTGTATTTCCTGGTAGAGATAACCTTCTACTCAGGCTTTACATGTATCACTGAAGCAGTGAGTTCATATATTGGCGGATGGGAGTGGCACTAAAGACTTGCCAATTTTGGTACTCTGCAGTAACTTGATTGCATTTTATACAAAGGACATATTGGAATGACCCTAGGGAATCTTAGGTATCTCAGCAAGTATTAGGGCAACATTGTCTGCCAATGCCCAGGGCCAGGTACATATTCTAGCCACCCCCTCCCTCCCACTCACCCCATCAGGAACACCATACTTTGTAAGAGAAAACAGCAACTAAACCACTAACAGACCCAAATCAATGGTACCGCTTAAGATGAGAAGTGCAATTAGTAAATTAATTAAAGCTCCCTTCACACTTCTATATGCAGAGGCTGATCATTTGCTTGGCTTAAGTAATGTGTTCTGTCCTAATTGAAGTCATTAGTACCCCAAGTAAATGTCTTGAAATTCCCCCAAGTAGGTTTGAATGGACTCCCATTTTGCCACACAGATCCCAGTTCAGCTGATACTTCAGCTGCTACACTATGGTTTAATCAAGGCAGGGTTTTGTTATTTAAAGCAATTGGTTTTGTGACTAGAATTGTTAACTAGCTAACTAGTAACATTTTAGTTCTACACACACACTCCCAATACATATAAACAACTTGCTTAAGACATTACGTGTTTTTCGGAGGAGTTTTACTTACAGTGGTTGGTGTTGACTTCTTGCTAAACTTCCTTTACTGTGATTGTTGCCACTGCACCATCACACGGAAAACTACAAACATTTTTTTCTGTTTTGAGGTCTCCTTACATCACTATCAAGCTTGCACTGACTCTCCTTGACTTCGAGTCATCTCAATTAAACTGAGCCAACTTACACTCCACCAGAATCTTCTCTACCTTTCTCCTTCCTAACCTTTATACTTGGCTCTCATTCCTTCATGAGGTAGTTACGGCTTCTCTGTTGGTGCCTCCCGCCAGAAAGGTGGAATTTAGAATGAAGCGGGGTGGGGGGTGGGTATTAGAGAAAGGCCTGACTTTCCCATTCTTGATGCAAACAAAGAAATGGCTGAAGAAGTTAGTCACTTTCCTCTCCATGTGAAATGAGGCACATAAAGGTTTCTGCAGTTCGAATATTTCTATGGATGGAATGATCTATAATTTATCATTTTTAGCTACTTTCTTGTTTCATTTCAGCTAACTTCTATTCTTCCAGATCTCTGATGCCATAAGTACAATAATAGCAAAGAGAAGATAAACAGTAAAAGTCTGGGGACAAATGTCTAGGACCTCCAAATCTTTGCTGTATGACTAATGGATCTACAGCCTTCTGTGGTAGGACATATTTTAAGAGATCTGTTCAGTCCACAACCCCTTCTCTAAGGACTCTGCATTTACCAACAGAAGAGACCCATTAGCCATGTTTATATCACAAGAAACTGCACTCTCAGCTTTAGCTGATTGGACCAAGAAAGAACACCTGACCCAAAGTGGGCCAGTCATATCTGCCCCTAGCAGAAGCGCTATTTGATCTCTGTTGATTGCAAAGTTCGAGGACAGGTAAAGGTAGAAACTGTAAGGTAGCCATCTTCTGCCAGATACCTGGAGAAACAAAGCATGCTGATCTCTGCCAAGAGAGAAGAATGAAGCAGAGATGAGTGATCCTGTGGTCTTGGACAGAATAAGGCTGAGACTGAAGACTGGCTGCCCTGGATGCTGATGCCTTTCCAGTTGACCCCCCTTTCTGCCCTTGGTGTCTCTGGGCAGGAAAGAAGGATTTATTTATTTATTTATTTTAAAATTTTATTTATTTGACAGAGAGAGACACATCAAGAGAGGGAACACAAGCAGGGGGAGTGGGAGAGGGAGAAGCAGGCTCTCCGCTGAACAGGGAGCCCGATGCGGGGCTCGATCCCAGGACCCTGGGATCATGACCTGAGCCGAAGGCAGACGCTTAACGACTGAGCCATCCAGGCGCCCCAGGAAAGAAGGATTTAGAATGGGTTATCTAGAGGTGCCTGGGTGGCTCAGTTGGTTAAGCGTTTGACTCTTGATTTCAGCTCAGGTCATGATCTCAGGGTCATGAGATCAAGCCCCACGTTGGGCTCCACGCTGGGTGTGGAGCATGCTTGAGATTCTCTCTCCCTCTCCTCTGCCCCCACCCCCCACCACACACACGCTCTCTCTCTCTAAAAAACAAAAATAAAAATAAATAAAAACTAATACTAAAAATAAATAAAGAATGGGTTGGCTATATTAGTTAGGGTCCAATCAAAAGACAGAAACCACATAGTTAATTTTAATTTTTAAATTTTCCCATTTTTAAATTACTGTTATTTTTTTATACGAAAACATTAACCTTTAATTCTGTTACAAGTTCCAGTGTGTGCTCTGGTCCCCATCCACCATGGGTATCACATCCACTCACTACTGGGCCAAAGTGGGGATGTAATGCTAGAGTGGTCTGCCCCCCCACGAACCACATCCTCAATGTTGGCCAAATACGAGCATATCGGATAGGCTTCCTGTGTCCACCACGGAACAGGGAAATTTTAAAGAGATATTCATTATAACAAGGGATAGCCATAAATATGTAAGGGAAACCCTAAAGAATACCCCGTGCTGAGGGAAAGTGCCCACAGGTGGACAAACATACTGTGGGGATGGGGCTCTTCCCAAGGCTTATACCCCAAGGTATAAGGCTTACATCCCAAGGCTGTGGTCTAGACCTCGCTGGAGAAGGGCTGATTGTACCCACTGGGTGGCTGAGAAGTTCACTGGGTTGCCTGGCTCACTACTGGCCAACAATCCATGGACAAGTCGGAAAGGCCTCCAGGGAAAAGCGGTCTGTGGCTGGCGGGAGAGTCTACTTGTTTGAGGGTGGCACACAGCCTGGGGTGCACAGTGCCCACACTGGGAGGGCTGTGGGAAACTAGCCTTGGGTGCAGGGGGTCAAGGCAGGTGGGAGGGCTGCAGAGGGGTGGCTCAGGGAACCGGCTCACTGGAAAGTACGGCATGTCCTGGGATGGATGGTGCCCATGCTGAGGGAGCTGCAGCCAGGTGGTCACTGGGACAGAGCCAGGACTGTAAGCTTGCTGAGGGTCTTCGTGGTCTGGGAGCCCAGCAAGAACAGGGCACTACTGGATGTCCCCCACACACGCACTGCTGACAGACTGGACAAGGGAACAGGAAGAGAAGCCCATGTCCTCCTGCAATGTCCCTCCAGCACCCTCTACTGACAAAGCTTAATATCATGCTTGCTACACAGGAAAAACGTCTACAGCTCTGCTACCTTGGAGCAAATAAAAGGATAGAATTGGAGCTAGTTCTAGTGGTCATAAGATATCACAGTCACAGCCCAAAAGTACGTGAGAAGAGGCTATAGTAGTTATCTAATGCTGTATAACATGTATCCAAAACTTAGTGGCTTAAGACAACAGTAATCAATTATTCTCCCGTGCTTTCTGTGGGTCAGGAATTCGGGGATGTCTGGCTGGACAGTTCTGGCTCAGGGTGTCTCAGGAAATTACAGTTACGATATCAGCCGGGACTACAGTCCTCTGACTTGGGCTGGATGAACATCATCCAACGTTGGTGCTGACTGGTGGGTGAGGACTCACTTTCTCTCCACCTATGTTTACCCACATGGTTGCTTTAGTGTCCTCCCAATGGCATCTGGCTTCCCTCAGGGGTGAGTGATCCAAGAGACCAAGGCAGAAGTGGCACTGCCCTTGACAGTGGCCTTGGAAGTCACCCACCATCACTTCTTCTCTAGTGCATTGCTCACAAAGGCCAGCCTTGATTCAATACGGCAGGGGACTACAAAGGAGCACGGCTATTAAGAAACAAAGGTCACTCCTGGAGTCTGGCTACCTCACCCTATCCCAGCCTTGCTGACTCCTCAATATGATATTGATCTTCCTCAGTCACCAGATACTCAGATTCCAGGAATCCCAGCCACTCCCCTTGGCCCAAGGAGCAAGATGGGGCCCTTAGTAGAGGGGCACAGGCCTAAGTCTAAATGTCTCTGGTTTGGATTCCATAATATTTGAGGCAAACAATCCAACAAATCATCTCTATTCCCATATCCCTAAGACAAAGTCAAATACGGGATATCTTTTTCCAGTGGGAAGAATTCTAATTGCAAAAAATAATAATCTGTGTGCCTTTTTACCTTCTTAAATATGGAAAACCCCAGTTTCACTTTGTAATTTCTTTCCCCAGTAGCAATTAATCCATACTCTTCGCTGGCTTTCAGCGACTTCCGATTTGGAATTGCCTCCTGTTTTCTGTCTTCTTTAATCTCCCACATTGCGACTGGTTTAGTTCTGCACAGTATTTGTATTAATAACAGGAAAACTAATAATGATAAACATGATGATAATGAAATAATAGCAATAGAAACTCTACTTACTACGTGTCCGGCACCCGTCTAAGGCTTTCCCGCATTCTCTCATTTGTCTCAAAACTGCTCTCAAGTAGGTATCCTGATCCTCACCTTTGGCACACACAAGCCAAGGTTTTATGCAAGCTAGACTAACTCAAGAACTATCATGTTAATGACTGTAGTCTAGCACCTTCCATGGCCAGTTTTCTCAGGATCAACATACAATGATCAGGAGCAAAGATTTCTCCATCATTTAGTTTTAAATTCAAGTTCTGCCAATTTCTAGTTGGGCAATTTGGGGCTAATTATTTAATCTCTGTAATCCTCTTCATCTATTAAACAAGGATAATAATTCCTTCTTCATGTGGTTATTGTAAGGATTAAATAAGAAAATGCACAGTGCTTAGCACGTAGTCAATGTTCAATTAACAATACTCATTAAAATTGTGACATTTTTATTGGCTTCATTATACTTTTTCTCCCATGAAATAAAACGCCTATTATTTCTCTTGCACATTGCATCCCCACTGCACACCAATTTCCAGCTCTAGAATCCATTATGCACTGCTTTGTATACAATAACAGGGGAGTCTCACAGAAATAACAGGAAGACAAAACTAATTTGAGAAAGAGCATCCCCCAAAATACTCAGAGGGTATTACAAGTGTGCATCCTTCCTGGATCTCTCTTATTTTCTCTACCTTCAATTTTTGTAAAGGGCCATTTCTCTCCTGATGATAATATCAGCTGCTTCCCTGTGACAGGCAATGAACTAATCTTTCTGCCAAATGAAAGGAACTCTTCCCTATCTGGGTAATCACCGCTTTTCCTTCTCACATGCTTTCTCTTCTTCACCCAAACTGGCCTGTTTCATAATTTACAGCCCGACTGGCTTGGCAGGAATCATTGCTCTAGGGTCTCAGATGCCAGCTCTGTGTGTGGGCTCCCCAGGTAAGAAAGGCTCAGAACCATCTATCCTGGCTGCCACATGGTGACACTTGTCAGGGGTACCATCTTCTCATCCTGCCTGTTTCTCCCCTGAAGCTGAACCTGTCACTTCCAATAGAACATGCTGTGCTCGACCTTCTTCTTTCCTGTTGTGGCGGCCTCGTGATCATCTTAGAATGTGTTTCGGGCTATAGTCCTGGGCCCCAAAGAGCATAATCTGGCCAGGGGATGCAGACATAGGTCTTCATTTAATTAAGGGGGGGACCCCAACAGCCCAGTCACTGTTTAATGCCATGAAGGTTCAGATGTCAGTCTGGCAACCAGGAGAGGGTACAGAATCTAAGCCCATTTCCCTGACTGGCTTTCCAGTCTTGCTACACCACCTATGTTCTAGAGGAAACTGTACCCCTGCTCAGAGGCAACTGAAGAAAAGAAAGGACTGAGTCTTTGTTTTGTTTTCATTTGACCACTTCCCTCACCATTAATTCCTGTTTTCACAAATCTGGGTTATTACTATTGGAGATTCAACATGCAGAAGTCAATGGGGAACTTCCTGGTATCAGAAATGGTCACCGAAGCAGAAGAGAAAGTAGGAAGCGGGGTTTCTCGGGGCTAAGGGAGACAGAGAGCTCAGGGGAGACGGAGCCCCAGCAGGCCTTAGAGGAACACCGAGCAGGATGAGGAAAACTGACCCCACAGACTACACTCCCTGCTTCAGGCCTACATTCCAGCCCTCGCCCAGGTGGGAGCATGAGACAATACACCACTCCCATTTCCACCAGTTTAGCTGCCAGAGGTGTTTCTTTCTGGATAAAGGGGTGTGGATCACTTTGGGTCCAGAAGCACTAAAAACAGGATGGTGGCCTGTAGGCTGGAACCATGGCTTCTCAGGTGTGGCTCACTTGGTAATTCTATCACTTGCTGGCCTCTCCCAATTTACAAGTCAGTTTCTGGGGAAATTTGGAGATAATTCTTAAATACAATAAACTGTGAGAATCACTGAGAGAGAATATACTAAGAATCGCAAATTTAGACACAAGTATCCATTTGGCACAGAATAAAGCCCCCCACAAGGTGTCCACATCCAAATCCTCAGATTCTGTGAATAGGTTAAGTCACATGGTAACTGGGAATTGAGGAAGCTGATGGGATTTGGGTTATTAGTCAACCGACCTTACATTACAGAGATTACCCTGGGTTATCCAGTGGGCCCAATGTAGTCACAAGGGTCCTTAAATGTAAAAGAGGATAGCAGAAGACAAGAGTCAGAGAAGGACGTGACCGCGTTGGCCAGAGTGACGCAATGTGAGAAGGATTCAGTCCGCCTACTGATGCAGACTGCGAAGACGGGGGAAGGAGCCATGAGGCAACGAATGTGAGCAGCCTCTAGAAAATGCAAAAGGCAAGGAAACAGATCCTCCCTGAGAGCCTCCAGAAGGACCGCAGATCTGCCGACACCTTAATTTTAGCCCAGTGAGGCCTATGTCAGACTTCTGACCTGCAGAACTGTGAAATACTAAGTTTGCGTTGTTTAAACCACCAAGTTTGTGGTAATATGTACAGCAGCAATAGAGAACTAATACAAAGGGGTTGATGACAAATGCCTATTTATTCAATGATATTAAAAGGTGTGATATCAGGCGCCTGGGTGGCTCAGATGGTTAAGCGTCTGCCTTTGGCTCAGGTCATGATCCCAGGGTCCTGGGATCGAGTCCCGCTGAGCAGGGAGCCTGCTTCTCTCTCTCTCTCTCTCTCTGTCTCTCATGAATAAATAAATAAAATCTTAAAAAAAAAAAGTGTGGTATCAAAAATGCAAGTGCATAGTGTGGTTTCTGAAAGGCATAAAGTTTAAGAGATTTCCAAGAGCACACACACACAAAAATTTCCACCTGTTAGAATTTGGTCGTATTGCTAGGCTGAATTCATAGCAATTCTCTTTAAGACAGTTGTACTGGATATTTGGATGTTCCCCTCACTGCTTCTGAAGATCCATTCTCTCCTCTGCTCTGCGCCCTGGTAGACAGAGCTCCAAGGACTGGACTCACTCCCCCTCTGGTTCCCAGCTGGGTTCCACCAATGGGAGGCAGCAGCAGGAATCTGGAGGGCACTGGGTGCTAACACTGCACCTATACAATCCTGAGGGTGAGTTCTTTCCTTTAATTTTATGCTCTAAGCTCCTCACTTGTGCACTCAACAGTAACACCAAGGAAGAAATAAACTGTGTAGGGCCCAGGAAAGTCTTCCCAGAGTAGGTGACAGCCTGAAGACTACTATGAGCCCAACCAAAAAGCATCTGGAATTCCTCACCAGTTTTTACATGCTTCCTCCCATCCACAACTACGCGGTCAACTACGGCAGAGGCCATGGTTGAGAAAGCAAAAACGAGAAGTCAAGAAAATACAACCCAATCATGCCAACAAAAGCAACTTAATTTGAAAACTACCCTAGAGTAAACAATTTTATATATGCAACACTGCTATATGCAAATCACATGCAAATATAAATACTACCCTCCCTAGGGATAGCTTTTTCTTTGTTTTCTCTGGTTTCTAAACCAAATCCAATTTGGAAAATAAAAATAGAAAATTATCCTGTGGTGGGACAAAATTTATTTATGCATCTCAGCATCTCTACCAATATCCACACCCCCCACCCCACCCCAAACAGTACCCATTAGCCTAAAGTGATTTGTTCATGCTGAAGAATTGTGTGACATCACCATGCACTAAGTAAGACTGGTAAAGTACAAGAACATACCCAGTTGTGTGTGTATATGGGCCTGAGAAGGTGAGTGATCTGTCTTCTAGGATGCCATACTAGGTCAGCAGTCCTCTACCTGTCCCCGCAAAGCCTCCCAGAATACGTTCAATTCTCTCTCTTCTGTGTCCCCAAAGTATTACTCAGTGGGTACTGGATGCATGAAGGGGTGAGTACAAAAATAAGAACTAGTACTGCAAAGTCCATGGATTGAGCAGCCATGGAAATCCACCATCAATTAACCTTAGACATGCATTACCTGTGCATTTTGGGAATCTCCCCATTCCTTATCATCCGTTGGCTCCTTAGCGCCTATCCTCACCCAAGGTATTTTTAGAACAAAACAACAACAGAATGATTTAAGAAGACTGTGGCAGGAAGAAGGTGGTAATGTGAATGTTCTGCACAAGGCTGCAAGGAATTTAAAAGTTGGACCTTCCCTGCAAACATTTGTTTCCTGCACATAAACAGGAACACCACACAGAGTCACTGGCACTTATTTTTAGAAAAAAAATCTAAAAGATGCAAAAAAAATTTTTTTTTAAAGTACGTTGTTTGTAGGCTAACATGTCTGCCCTGGGGCAGCATCCTCAGCCCCTGAGGATTAGTGTCCTGTGAGGGCACTCTCGTAGGCCTACCTGAGCCGGGAAGAACCAGAAGAAAAGGTTGCTGTTGTAGGTCTCATTCACGGTGAGGTAGCCAGCATAACTCTTCACATTCGATCCTGGGAAAGGAGGGACCATACTCTTTCTTTTTCCTAGTGGAAGAAAAAATTTACCCAAGGATTAGAGAAATAATACAGTGTTAGTCATCTTCATCTAGGCCCGTCTTCTCCCCCCCAGGGGCCAGGGCTGGGATGGAGTGATCAGAAAGGCTACCAGGGGACTGACACAAAGGTACTTACTATAGCAAATTCCAGCCTGCCCTGGTCCATTCCACATATTCGACATTCACAACTTAGCCAAGGACAAGTGACATTTTTAACCTTTTTTTTTTTCGTCCCCAAATACAGTTTATGAGCTATAATAAGATTTTTTTTTTTTTTAAATCACCGATCCTCAGCTCCACTCTAAAAAGTAAACCATGGTATTCACATTTGGGCCACTGGAAAGGCCAGGGCAGAAGTCACCCAACATGAGGCAGCTGCAAGAGAAACAACATAGCTAAGTAGCTCTCAGCCTCCGGAAGGCCTATATTCTCCACACTCTCGTTATCATGAAAGCAAAAGGCCTGCCACTTCCATTAAGGGAAATGGGCTGACGCATGTGGGCAGTGGGGAAGGCTGGGGAGGGCAGGGTGGGGCAGCCAGTGAGACTAGGGGTGACCTCATGGCTACTCAGAGGAAGCCAAATAGGACAACAGGATAGCTGTAGAGGGCAGAGGTTGTGGCTTTTTTATGGCACCAAAGGGAGAGGGATAGGGAGGGGGAAGGAGGGACTGCTCAGATAGCTTGAGGACACCCTGAAGTAAAAAATACCAAGAGGAGCAAACACTTTATTTTTTCAAGATTTTATTTATTTGTCTGAGAGAGAGAGTGTGAGTGAGGGGAAGAGCAGAGGGAGAGGGATAAGCAGACTCTGTGATGAGCCCAGAGCCCCACAGATGCAGGGCTCAATCTCAGGACCCTGAGATCAGGACCTGAGCAGAAACCAAGAGTCTGACACTCAACTGACTGAGCCACTCAGGTGCCCCTAGAGGAGCTAATACTTTAAAGGCAACAGTACTGAGGGCTTTACGTTATACAGTAGGTGTAATTATTGTCTCCACTTTACAGATGAACTGAAGCTCAGAGAGGGTAAGTAACTTGCCCAAGGTCACACAGCTAGTAAAGGAAAGCTGGGATGCAAACCCAGCAGTCAGGCTGCAGAGTCTGCTCCTTCTTCCACCCTGCTATGCTGCTTCTCGACCAGAGAGTTAGTCAGAAAGTATGGGTGGCAGGGAGTGGAAGGAG
The DNA here is from genome assembly GCF_004348235.1 of Phoca vitulina. Lineage (NCBI taxonomy): Eukaryota > Metazoa > Chordata > Mammalia > Carnivora > Phocidae > Phoca > Phoca vitulina. The sequence goes on along the minus strand of NW_022589707.1, from coordinate 39,643,486 downwards.
GAGCAGTGATTAGGAACAGAATGGAGAAGAACCAACAAATAGAAGGCAGGGTGTAGGGGGAACTGAAAGAGGAGTCTGGGTGAGGAAAGGTTCCTTAGTGGTGACAAAGCAAGTGTCCTCAGTAAAATCTAATGATTCAAGAAAAGCTATTTATATCTGACACATATTAAGTTGGAGACTGGTTAGTAGAGAGGCATAGGTCAGGAAGCTTCATCCTTCACCCATGCCACCAACTAAAGATGCCTTTAGTGGGGTGCTGGAGCTCATAGGCTCTGGAGTGCTGACTGTTAGCATCCCTTCCCAACTTGGCATTCAGCAACATCACTGCTAGCATGCGATGAACCATGGTAAGAATGTTTATATTCAGGGATGGGTGCTGCAAATCAGGGCCCTGCCCCCCCAGAGTTGCTTGTGAAACTTAACAGCACACCATGGCATTGGGGCTGCAAGTTCCTCTTTTAAAAAACAAAGCTGCCTCCTCGAAGGGAAACTCTCACCTAGACAGTACTGTTTCCTTTCCTTCGTTCTTTGCTGATCCTTGTGTTGCTACTGACCGGCCCTGTGGTCCTTTGGGCATCACTTCACCTGTCTGTGCTTCAGTTTCTCATCTTGGAAGGTGGATGACCTCATGGGTCAATGAGAGTAAGAGTCCATACACGCACAACCGTTAGAAAAGAAGCTGGCTCGTAGGGAGCACAGCTATTGTTACCTGTGAAATGCATCTGCTCATTAGGAACAAGGAGAACCTGGGAGCAGAGGAGATGGTGGGACAAAGGCAGGGTTTCAACGGCAGTTTCCAGAGGGTCCTGCTAAGCTAGCAGAACAGGAAGAACATGGGTTTCTGAATCAGGCAGACCTTGGTTTGCAATTCTGACCAGGCTCCCTGACAAGTTGCTTTATCTCTGAGTCTCTCTTTCCTCTTGTGTAAAATGTGGACATTGATTTCCCCCCCCCACCTCCACCCTGGGCTTTCTGCGAGGATCAAATGAAGAAAGCTGCACGTAAAATGAGGGCGCTGGGGCGCCTGGGTGGCTCAGTTGGTTAAGCAACTGCCTTCAGCTCAGGTCATGATCCTGGAGTCCTGGGATCAAGTCCCACATCGGGCTCCCTGCTCAGCAGGGAGTCTGCTTCTCCCTCTGACCCTCTTCCCTCTCGTGCTCTCTGTCTCTCATTCTCTTTCTCAAATAAATAAATAAAATCTTTAAAAAAAAAAATGAGGGCGCCAGCAAGGGAAGGGAAGATTATCACCAGCCCATGGGCAACCCCACCTGCAGTCTGGAAGACTTTGCTTTTTTCTGGCTTAGTCCAGTTCCCCTAGGGAAGATTGCATAACTCAATCCAGCTTCTCTAGCTCTTCCCATGCTCTTCCCAAAGAGACCTAGCCTTCTTGCCAGAAAAAGGCAAAGAAAAAAGAAAGGGAGAGGAGCATTTTAAGAAAAGGAAAAGAGAAGTGTTTGGGGAACGTGGTATGTGTCAGCCCTCCTCCCAGCCTACTCCCTTCCCCCCTGCAGCCTTGCTTTCCTCCACCCTTCTTTGCTTCTGCTCTCAATTAGACCAAAGAAGGATTACCCTCCGGGGCTGGGCAGTCTTTCAAAAGTTTTTTTTTTCTTTCTCTTTCTTTCTTCCTTTCTTTCACCATTTAAAAATTGAGATACAATGGATAGGTAACATTATATTGGTTTCAGATATACAACCTAACCATTTGATATTTGTATATATTGTGAAGTGGTCACCACAGTGTCTAGTGAACACCCATCACCATACCTAGTTCCAATTTTTTTTCTTATAATGAGAACTTTTAAGATCTATTCTCTTAGCAACTTTCAAATATGCAATACAGTATTGTTAACTATAGTCACTATGCTGTACGTTATCATATCCCCAGGACTTAATTTCTTTTCTAACTGGAATTTTGTACCTAAAACACTTTTGACATATTTTCCTCCAAACTATTAATCTTCTCCAAATCAGAGAACCCCCAAAAAGAGGAGAAAGAACTGAAGATGGAGGGGTTGGGAATAAGTGAGATGTGAATCACAGAGAGGTAAGTGAGCAGGAGAGGATTTGAGAAAGAAGACAGAGAAAAATGAGAAAGGTCGAAGTAGAATGAGAAAAAGGAAATATATAATAGAAAGGAGCTGAAGGGAATGGAAGACGGGAGAGAGATGATTGAATCAATCTATCTCTCTGAGGCCAGCCCAGCACAAGGTCCACTGGCCTGCTCTGAAATGACTCAGATGCTCTCCCAGCCCTCCTTTACTGAGGGTTCCAAAGATGTTTGTCTGCTACCTTTTACTTACTCAGGTACATTTCCTGCTTTCCTTCTAGATCAGGGGCTACTGGAAAGCTGGGAAATTGTCTTATTTATCTTTGTACCCATGGGGATGCTGATTTAAGAACTTAAAGACATTCAACACACACCTTTTAATGAATGTTAGCGAATGGATGAATGAATTAATAAACTAAAACCCATCACACTGACAATGCACTAGGATTAGCATATTTCTACAAAAACCTCCTAAGGAAAGCAGGCCTTATTGAGATCTTAAGAATTTAGAATTTTTCCCTGGCTCACAAAAGTGTTTCACCCCATTTCAATTTTTAAATTTCCTTTAATGAAATCATGGTAAAATAATTAAAAGTTCTTTCAACTAAAATGATATTTCATATTTTCAGATATTTGGTTCATCCTTCCAGAACCTATTAATGGAATGTGGAAAATAAACTCCCAAGATGTAGGAGTTTCTTACTTCCTGGAACCATGACTCACAATACAAATGTTCAAAACAGTTAAAAAAAGGAAAAGGTTTTCTTTGAAGTGATTTCACTTCCTCCATATTATTTACTGCGGTCACCAGTGTTTGTGATATTAACACTTTGAAAAAGATTGGAGTGTGACCAAAGAAGGACTCAAACCAGCTAATCAGGATGCACATCACATTCACAAAGACTCCAGTACAAGACAAGACACTGCCAGACCATAAGTAATAATAAAGACCTAATATCAAAATATTCTTTAAAGTTTGTGAAAAGGCAGTGTCTGTAAATATTTTTAAATTTGCCTCCTTTATTCATTTTGTTTTAAGAGTTTATTCTAGCTGCAGAGAAAGTAAACATACAATTACAATTACACAAAACTAAATCAGCTAATTGGGAGATTAAAAAATAAAAAATTCCCTTGTCTTTTTGTGAATTACTATTTATCTCAAGAATATTCCACTGCGATACTAAGACTCACGTTCCTAAGGTTTTGACAGACTCAATAAACAAAAGGAACTTAGGAGAATGAACTGACCATCTGTCCAGAGTTTCCTGAACTTTCAGTAAAGCGGATGAATAAAATTATCCTTAATTATGTTATCAGGGCTGCATTTGAATACCCAGATGTACCAGATTTTGGATCAGCCACTTAAAATTCCATTCAAAAATTTTGACTGTGTAATAGAACTTTAGAAAGTGACTTTACATCAGATTTACTATTTTGGATGTTGTCGCTCATCAGATGGTGATCCATCAGACTTGGCACAGAAGGACCAAGGATGAAAACTACCTCCCCCAGAAGCTTTCTCGGCTACTGCTGATGACCACAATGGTGAAATGCTTGTAGGCAACAAATATAGGAATGGGAGGGATGTGGACCATTTCTCGGATAGGCTTCTCCATATTCTTTTCACTTGGTTCTTCCAGATGTATGATACAGACACACCACCGTGGTCGTTTTCACCAAATGCCTCTGTTGAAACTGCTTTCCTCAGTATACACATGTCCTTCTTTATCTGCCCAAATCTCACCTAGCGCCTTCCAGTGGATCTAGTCACACAGCGCCGTGGCTCATACCTCAGGTTCTAGAGTCAGCAGAGATAGGTTTTAATTCCACCTGTCACTTATTACCTGTAAATGGCCCTGACCAAGATACTTAATTTTTCTGGGCCTCAGTTTTCTCATCTGTAAAATGGGAACAATATGTATGCCTTCTTCACTAGGGTTGCTCTGAGGATTAAATAAGCTAAGGTGTGGGTAACACCCTTGTCTGGCACATATTTGGGCTTAAAACTTAAATTGTACAAATATTTATTGAGTACCTATTACATATAGAAATTATGCTAGGGGGGCGCCTGGATGGCCCCAGTCGGTCAAGCATCTGCCTTCATTCAGGTCGTGATCCCAGGGTCCTGGGATTGAGCCCCAAGTTGGGCTCAAGCTCCAAATTGGGCTCCCTGCTCAGTGGGGAGCCTGTTTCTCCCTCTCCCTCTGCCTGCCGCTCCCCCTGCTTGTGCTCTTTCTCGTTCTGTCAAATGGATGGATAAAATCTTTTAAAAAAAAAGAAACTATGCTTGGTCCTGGGCATATAATTATTAAGTATTAACCATTTGCTATTTTGACTACTACACTATTATTGTTTTCTGGACCAACCAATAGGATAGCTTTCTTCTCAAAATTTCCAGCATGCCTACCTCAAATGTAATACTTTAATGTTTTAGTACTCACTGCCTTATTCCTTAATTGTTTCATGTGTGTGCATCTGGTCACATCAGAAGGGCACAAGAGTCTTGGGGTGCCTGGGTGGCTCAGTCAGTTAAGTGTCTGCCTTGGGTTCAGGTCATGATCCTGGGGCCCTGGGATCAAGTCCCACATCTGGGTCCCTGCTTATCTCTCTCTCCCTCTGCCCCTCCCCACCCCTCATGTGCTCTCTCTCTCTCTCAAATAAATAAATAAAATCTTAAAAAAAAAGAAGAGCACAAGAGTCTTAAACAAAGGGAAATAAATTATAGCAGACATATCACAGAGAAGAAGTCAGAAAATTTGAGTCCTATGGGGTGCCTGGGTGGCTCAGTCGTTGGACGTCTGCCTTCGGCTCGGGTCGTGGTCCCGGGGTCCTGGGATCGAGCCCGGCATCGGGCTTCTTGCTCAGTGGGAGGCCTGCTTCTCCCTCTCCCACTCCCCCTGCTTGTGTTCCCTGTCTCGCTGTGTCTCTCTCTGTCAAATAAATAAATACTTTAAAAAAAAAAAAAAAAAGAAAATTTGAGTCCTAAACGCATCTCTGGTACTCTTATCTGCATTTCCTTGGGCAAGTCATGTAAGATACTGGAGTCTCGAACTCCTCATCTATGGATTGGTAGGGTTGGTTGTGAGTATTGAACTCCTTTTCATCTCTAAACTAAATGATTTGCTTTGATTTATTGTTAATGAATAAAATCTATGTCATCAGTACCCACTTATTAAAGAAGCCAAAATGAATGCATGTGATTCATTTTGGTGGATTTGGATGATATTCTGCCTCTTCATATTTGTCTAGTGATATGAGCCTGTACCATTTTCCACATTAAGTAAAAATGAATCTTTTTTAGAAAAGGACTGACTACATTCTCTAACTACATCATCAAATGTACACTAATGTACACTGACTACATTATCAAAGTTTTTCACCTTTTCTTAGAAAAGAGATAGTGAGACATGGAGTCAATATGTATGTCAGAAAAAGACATGTGACCAGGACTCAAATGCACCCTTAAGATATAAGAATGTGTTGGTTTTAAAGAAAACAAAACAAAACAAAATGATGATATCCTATTAGCTATGGGAATATTTCAAATGAAGAGAAGTTGCTTTATTTTAAAACTTCTTTATGGAGTCCACACACTTATTTTTGATCTTTAAAATGATTATTTCCCTAAAATATCCAATATCACTTCCACACATTCTCATGCTATCAACCAACTTACCAGCCTCACAGCCATTAACTCGGTTTTCCCACCTGTGATTAGAGATAAACTGCAGTCCTGCAAAACAAGCGCCCCCATCTATGTGCCAGCCACCATGTCTATCATCTACTTAAAGAAAGCACTCCTGGGGCACCTGGGTGGTTCCGTCGGTTAAGTGTCTGACTCTTGATTTCGGCTCATGTCATGCATGATCTCAGGGTCATGGGATTGAGCCCCATGTTGGGCTCTGCACTCAGCACAGTCTGCTTGTCCCTCTCCCTCTGCTTCTCCCTCTGCACCTCCACCTGCTCGCTCTCTCTCTCTCTCAGATAAATAAATAAATAAATAAATAAATAAATAAATAAATAAAATCTTACAAAAAGGAAAAACAAGTACTCCTGAAATAGTTGTCCCACCCCAATCAACTCCCCCCTCTGCTGGATCATTTCTATCAGCAAACACATGGTCTCTTACCCTCTTAAAGACCCTTCCTGATGCCACAGCACCACCCCATTTCTCTGATTCCTTTTACAAATAGCACCTCAGAGTAGCTGCCTATATACTATTTTATAGTTCAGGAGCCTACTGATGTCCAGAAGGATTAAGTAACTTATCTACACAGTGATTTACGTAAACATAAAGAAGCATTAAGAGCAGAGACATATAAATTTTAGTCTCTGATGATACTAAATAATACCTTTTTCCTATTAATAATAATAGAAAATCCCATAATGTCTAAATAAAAAGCCACTTGCAGACACTAATATTTAGGGAGCAATTTACAGGTTACAAAGAGTCTTCATGTGCATTTTCTCATCTGATTCTTAACATCCCTGCAACTTGACTAAGTGATTATATCCCCATCTTGTTAATGAAGAAACTGAGGCCTAGGTTTGGGTAGGTTTGGGTAACTTGCCAGGCAAAGGGGCCCAACACTGTGCCTGTGGTCATAGACTAAGGAGTGAGGCTGTCTGGGTGTGAATCCTGCATCTACCAGCTGGTGTCCATGTGACTCTGGCAAGTAACTGAATCTTTTTCTGCTTTAGTGTTCTTGTGTGTCAAGTAGGTACATCTCCCTGGGTTGTGGAGATGCTTACATAAGTTTATGTAGAATCCTTGGGACCAGTAACTGACATGTATGAAGTTCTAAGGTTAGTATTCTCTTTATTAAGTGCCCAGTTGTGGACAGGCACTATGCTAGTTTTATAAATAGAAGTGCAGGGGCTCCACCTCTAGATAATCTGTCCCTGGCAAGCTCTCATTTTAGCTCAAAACTCTGATAACACAGGACATCAAACCATTAATATTTGAAATAAAACAACTGAGTAAAAATACCAGAATGTATTTTGAATCCTGTAAGATAACTGCTTTAAAAAAAAAACAACCTGTTGAAAATATACCAGTGGTTTTCTGATTTTATGAAACTTACCTTCTTCGAATTTCCCAGCTTCAATGTAGGGAGTAAGAAATAATGGCTCTCCTACGTCTCCCTCATGTGGTACAGAAACCCGAGCTTTTTTGTATAAGGAGTGAAAGAGCCCATCACCACCAGGGCTGAACATGAATACAGCCACCAAAACAGTCGCCTTCCACATGGTACCAACCATTCTCTCCAGTCCTAGAATGAAAACAACGAATGAATCCGAAGAATAAATATTTACCCAGCCTTTTTACATACAAGACATTCATTTATTTCATTCAAAAAATAGGTATACTGTAAAAAAAAAAGTATATTGTATGTCAAAGCCCTTTGCTAATAAGCACCTTGGATACCACCTGAATAAAACAGACCCAATCCCTGCTGACCCTGAAGTGATGAGTCTAAGGGAGAAGGAGGCGCTATTCAAGGATTTATAATCTAACTAGAAAAACAATTTATAATTCTAAAACTGTGGTCTGAAAAGTAAATTCAATGCAGGATTAGATAAAACCTCAAGACAACAGGACTCTGTAACTGATCACCAGATGAGTGGTAGAGACATTTATCTACCAGGAAGGGAGAGGATTGAGAACACATCTCAGCCTGAGAGAACCCAGGAAGGCCTTACCAAGGTCACGGATGTGAGTAAAAGGTAGGTGGAGCCCAGATGGGCAGGAGAAAGGGGGAAGGCATCACTGATGGGTAGAACAGCTTGAGCAAAAGTAAGACTTGTCCATGGCACTTTGCAGAGAAATTTAAAATAAACAAAATGGATTTCCACTTACCTCTTCTGTCTCTTACAAATCATAAATTTTGCATCCCAGAACAAAAAAGAAAGAAGGAAGAAAAGGAAGGTCCTACAACTATCTATAGGTCCCTGCCCCTATAGCTAGCTGATAAATAAACTCAAGAGCTACGCCGCAAACTTTATGAACACAGCTTTTTAAGGGCCTTCGAATCTGATGTTTGCTTAGAGTATTCATCTCAGCTGATAATAATAATGGCTTAAAATTATGATGATTTCCCTAAACTTGTATATAAACATATAATTTGTATTTACAATGGGCTTTCCCATGTGTTTTCAGCTGATTTGAATATCTTAATAACCCGACCAGGAAATCAAAGATGATTATCACCAATTTTAGATAAGGAAAATTTGACTCAAAGGAATGTCTCATCCAAGGACATGAGGAACCCAGTCAAGGCCAAGACCAGGTTAAGGTGAGCCAGGGGTACAGGCAGGGCTGGCTGGCAACTTTTTCTAAAATTTTGATGTTTTGTTCATCATGGATTTTTTTTGGCATTAATTTTGATTTTTTTCCCAAACATTGCATTAAAATACTACATATCATGATTATTGAGTTTTTCGGCACTCTCTTAAATTTTACCCTGGGCAAGGGCCTCACTTGACTCACCTTAATCCTTAATGCTAAGTATTATGATCCGACATCAGTGTTATTATTACTCTGCACTACTACTATTTAAGCATGATCTAAATTCTTAGCACTAAAGTCTAAGTAAAGTAAGTAACATGAATAAACACTTTACTCAGGTTTCTGGATGTAAAAAGAAATATACAATTATGCAAATATAATGCCTGCTTTGGACTGTTTAAAATAGTGCTTTAAAATACCATGCCATTAAAACATCTTAAAAACACAAAATGTGTAAAAATCTATTACCACGTGCTTATCATAACCCAAGCTGGCATAACATGAAAATACTGGTTGTAACAAATTTTAGACACATTTCCCCAATAAGATAAACATTTATAATTTGATCAAATATACAATGCTTGTCAAGTCTTTCATGGTTAACTTAATAGAATTCCCCATACTTCATGTAAACAAGCCCAACCAAATACAATCCGTAGCTAAAAAATGGCTTTGCCTATTAGTGACTATAATAAGGAACAAAATGAATTTAAAACCTGAAATTAGTCCCAAGAAGCCCAAGAGTAGTGACCACTATGGAGCTGATAAAACATTTTTTTTTTAATTATATGAACTTGTTACACTCATGTTTTAATAACATAACTACTTTCAAGGAATCCTTAAAATCAAGAATCTTACTCTCTAACTGGTTCAGGAAAAAAAAAATCTGTGGAATTAAAAAAATACTGGAAGAAGCTCTTCCAGTAAGAGGTTTTGTTTTTTCCTGGTGGCAGAAAGAAACTAATCAGGCCATCTAATTTCTCCATCTTCCTGCTGCAAACCTCCAGCTGCCTTTAATGGAAGTCATTAATATTTAAATAACCAGGGTAGTAACAACACTTCCCTTGTAAGCAGATGCTGACTCAAAGATGTTAAAGAAGGAAAGAGGTAAAACTCGTCTTGTTTTAACTGACATAAATTTAATACATAAAAGTAAGAGTTGGGTCAATTTAGTAGATCTCATTAACATTTAATCAAATAACTATTAGAGTCATGGTTTCTCATGCCGGTGAATTAAAGCAACAACATACTTCATTTCATAATTCTCATTTAACCATCAGAATTCCTGAACTGTGCTTGGCTGTCATCTCTCCTCATGAAAATGAAAGCTATTACCATGAATGGAGAAGTGTTTTTTTTTTTTCTTAAATTCTTCTCAAATGTTTTTGCTTATCCTAAATTAGCCTGAATCTTGCAATGTATTGAACATTTATTGAGTACTTTCTAAACAAAAAATCCTGTACTAGAAGCTATTGCCCATAGAAAGTGAAAAAAAATTAACCAATTTATCATGTCTACTTGAAATAATATGAAAACATTGATACTATTTCCAATTCAAATATATCATATTGAAGGATTCAGGCAAACTGTTCCTCCTAATGTTTAGAAACATAAAATCTAAGTAAATACAAAGCAATATTGGCAGAATTAAACAAGCTAAAGGTCAAAAGTATATGATTTACTAAAATTGTCTTACTAAACCTTAAATATTACAGTTGGAAACCATACGTCCAAAGTACAATGTTTTTCTATAAACACAGCTATTTATCACAGTGTTCCTTAGAATAATAAAAACTGTCAACAATGTAAACAATTTAAGATAAGTAAATTGTTGTACACCAAAAAGATGGAATTAGACACAGCAATTAAAATAACAAGAATATTTTGGAAAATATACTAAAATATTAGGTAAAGAAGAGCAGGCTATTATATTGGATACGTGGTAGTTTCTCCTTAATTAACACTTCTTTAAAATGTCTAAGGTTTCTACAATAATTACTCTTATAATTAGAAAAAAATAGTTTTTGGTTTTGCTTTTGTTAAGATAAAGTGAAGCAACTGATAGACATGGCAAAAAAAATGCTTGTTCCTTATTCCTTGTTACTACCTGGTTATGACCTCTTGCGTTTCCTAGGAATAAGGGTTCTGTTTGTTCTTTTAGAATACATTCTTCTTTCTCTAACATTCTATGAGGATTTGTCTTGGTTTCCTAGAGCCATAGAACCTCAAGACTCAAAGTACACTTTCTCTTTGGCAAATTAGAAGCCGCTGGGTAAATGTGAGATGCTGTTATAATAATAATTACTATTCCTATATTGGATTTAATTCTACCTGGAATCAAGTCCATAACAAATGTGTACATAATTGGTATCGGCAAATACTTGTTGAACTGATGTGTCTAAATAATGAGTCATATTTTAGACAGATATGAGATATTAGATTTTCATGTGGCCTCTCATCTTGGAGACTAAAAATGGAGCCAGAGAAGTATGTAAGTGACATAAGTTTACACTACTGGTGAGTAGTAGGCCCAAGACTCAAAGCCAGGATTTATTTATGGCTCTACATTGAATCTGCTTTCCACACTTTTACCCTTGATTACAATTATATTCAGATATTCTGTTATTGTCTCAATAGATAATTAACAGCCTGTAACAGTCCTAAACCCCTTTCACAGATCATTAGAGCATGCAATAAAAAATGACAAATGAATAAGCAGAAATATTAATAAGTCAATTTTCCTAGAGAAATTTGGTTTTTAGAAACAGTTCTGCCAACTCATTCATTCATTGACACTTCAGTGAAACAGTGACTTCTCTGGGTCCCAGTTGATGTGTTAAAACCAGTGGTTATTTTTCCAGGAGCTTTGAGAGCTTGTTTTTCAACAAAGCCATTGTTAAAAATTAACCATTTAATAAGTTTTCTTTAAAAACATAAGTAATAAATACTCAAAACTCATCACTTTATAACTATTTACTACATTTTACCATGACTCCAGGGTTATGGTTTTTGTATGTGGTGGACGGATTCCATAATGGTCAGCTACTGTGCATTTCTTTCCAACTCTGCATTCAGGGAACATCTTGTTGGTATCTTTAAATCAGCCCTGGTGGGAGTATTTACACCACAGAAATCAGCGAAGACTCCCACCCCCAGAGAGCTGGTTTTTAAACATTTACCCACACACGGTGGTCTCATGTTCCTAATTTGAAAAATGAGCTGGAAACTTCTTTCCATCAACTCACACTCCCAATTCCAACTGAAATGATCAGCAGAAGAGACAAAAGGGCAAAATCCTGCCAAGTTGTCCTAGTGTTTGAAAGCAACCATTAACACGGTCAGATTTGCAAGCCTTCTACAAAAGAAACCTGAAAAGGCCACTGGAAACTGTGCAGTCTACCAATGAAAAAAGAATCAAAACCAAAAACTCCAGAATGAGGACAAAGAAACAAAGAGCAGACGTGTCAAGCCGCCCTGTGTTCTCTCCTTCCCACTTGCCTATTTGATATGATAGATTATTATTCCAATCAAAGGATAGGAATTGTTCACGTAAGAAACGCTGTACCTGCAGTAAAATAGCTATTTGGATCCCCCTCCATATTTAACTGGCCTTAGTAGCTCCCAACATAAAAAAAAACATTCCCCCAAACAAACAAACAAACAGGCCAATGAGTAACAGACATTTCCATGGAATCTGCAATGAAAGAAGGTACAAGAAAGTGGTTCCTCTACTTTAAAAAGATGTAAGCACATCTCGAGATTATTCAAGCATATCCAAAGCACCCGAATCCTATCATAAAGAGCTATTGCGCAACCCTCCATAAATACCAACTCTAGTTCTTTTGCTAAAAGATTTCTAGGCAAACAAGTGGTTTATTTGGATAAACAAACCTTTAAGTAAACAAGCCTTTATTTTGAGGGATCCACTACTCGTTTTCCTCAAGACATCATTTTAATTTCTCCAATTGGTGTCTGACGCACTCATGTCCCAAGAAAGACATAGTACGAGACACACAAGGTGAGAGGTGATGGGCACCCTTCTGCTGAGGGGGCACTGAGAACATGCCCATCTCCTTTTCCCAGGCCACCCCTATGGCATCAGACAGGGGTGTCTAATCTTGCAAATGACTTAGTCATTCCCACCTCTGCCATCATATTTTTGGACCCATAGGAAAGGGAGATAAACTTGAGTTATGTGGCAGGTAGAGGATGAAAAGAATCAGGAAGAGGAGGAGTAATATCTGACACAGTAGGAGGAAGCTTTACTTCAAAGTCTCACTCCAACCAGAAGGAAAATCTGAATGGGGGTGGGAAGTAAAAAGTAGACATGTCCCAAAATGTTAATAACAGTTTTGAAACAGAAAGACATCCTTATGAGGCCTCATCATAATAATACCAGTAATAGCTATCAATCATTGAATATACTCTATATACAAGGAAAGGTGCTAACTGCTTTATATTTTTATTTCTGACCTTCCTGGGGCAGATACTATTATGATCCCACTTTAGGGATGAGAAACTGATCCTCTGAGAATTTAAGTTATGGGCCCAAGTTCACACCACTAATAAGTGGTACAGCAAGGAGTTAAGGCCAATCCTAATCAGTCTACAAAGGCTATTCTATAGTCGCAATACCAGCATCTCCCAAAATGTGGGCCAGAGTCCCTCCTCCATATTCAGGTAAATTTGGAAATATGATATATTATATCCCTGCAGAATTAAGTTATTATGTTGCTAAGAAGTTCTGCTGTAAATCAGTCAATTTTTTAAAAAATTTTTATTTATTTGAGAAAGAGAGGGTGAGCGAAAGAGAGAGAGAGAGAGAGAGAGAGAGAGAGAATGAGCCAGGGGCACGGGGGGTGGGGGGGAGAGGAGCAGCAGGGAGCAAGGAGCCCTATGTTGGGCTTGATCCCAGGGCCCTAGGATCATGACCTGAGCTGAAGGCAGACGCTTAACCGACTGAGCCACCCAGACGCCACCCCCCGCCCCGGACTAATAATTTTTGATCAGGAAAGGCTTCTTATTTTTGTGTAATATCCAAAAATTTTATGTAATGCACTCTGTGGCCTTTATTTATTCAATAAAACAGGGTGGAGGAATGTATATATCCTGGGCCCTTCCTGCTGGGCTAACACTTCATTTACAGTCTGGAAACATCTCTGGGTAGAGCCCACCTTGAGGAAACAATGCAAAGGCCCTGAGGTGCAAATAAGTTTTGTTTGTTGTTGGTCGACAGGAACACAGTGAATGAGGAAGGAAGTGGCAGGCACATGATGAGTTCAGAGGGTGGTCAGGGCCAAAATATGTGGAGTTTTAGCTGTATTCATTTTCATTAACATTAGGAAATAATACGGTCTAATCAGAATTTTGAAATGGCAAATGATCACTCCGGCTGCCATCTAGCAAGTGGACTATGGGAGTTAAGGATGGAACCAGGATGCCAGTTAGGAGGCTGATGTAATATTCCAGGAGAAATGGCAGAGGCTAGAGCCAGGGAGTAGTGGTGGAGTGGTGAGAAGTGTGAGCCACATTTTGTAGGCAAGCCCACTGGTATTTATTAATAGACTAGCTATAATGGCTGAGGGAAGGAAAAGAAGCAAGAATGACTCCTAAGTTTCTTTTGCCCAGAGCAACTTCATGGATTGTTATGCATTGAATTGTGTGCCCCCAAAAGAAATGTTGAAGTGCTAACCCCCAGTACCTCAGAATGTGACCTTATTTGGAAATAGCGTCCTTGCAGATGTCATCAGTTAAATTAGAATGAGGTCACAGAGGATGAGGATGAGACTTTAATGCAATGTAACTGGTGTTTAGCAAAGAAACACAGAGAGGGGAGTGCCATGCAAAGCCAGAGAAGAGGGCCATGTGACAGTGGGGGCAGAGACTGGAGTGGTGCATCTAACAGCCATGAATCGCCAAGGCTTACAGCAAACACCAGAAACAAGAAGAGTCAAGGAAGGATCCTCTGCTTCCTCTCCGCATCTGCAGGTTTCAGAGGGAACATGGTCCTGCCAACACACTGATTTTTGACCTCTATTTGAGATAATAAATTCTGATGTTTTAAGCAACCCCCCACCCCGTTTGTGGTCCTTTTTATAGTAGCCCCAGGAAACTAATACCTGGATAGTGGGACCAATATCCAACTGGAGGTTGGGAAAACTCTGGAAGGAGTCAGGATGGAGGATGGAGTGAGTAAGATTTGAACCATCAGGGGCGCCTGGGTGGCTCAGTCATTAAGCGTCTGCCTTCAGCTCAGGTCATGATCCCAGGGTCCTGGGATCGAGCCCCACATCGGGCTCCATGCTCCGCAGGAAGCCTGCTTCTCCCTCTTCTCCCTCTCTCACTCCCACTGCTTGTGTTCCCTCTCTCACTGTGTCTGTCTCTGTCAAATAAATAAATAAAATCTTAAAAAAAAAAAAAAAAGATTTGAACCATCAACAATCAAATGGGAAAGAGAAGTTAAATTGATTTCTTACTGAGATATGTCTGGCACTATTCTTTTTTTTTTTTTTTTTTAAAGATTTATCCATTTGTCAGAGAGAGAGACAGAACACGAGCAGGGGGAGAGGCAGGCAGAGGGAGAAGCAGGCTCCCCGCCGAGCAAGGAACCCGATGTGGGACTCGATCCCAGGACCCCGGGATCACGACCTGAGCCGAAGGCAGCCGCTTAACCGACTGAGCCACCCAGGCGTCCCTGTCTGGCACTATTCTAAACCAGGATTTCCCACAGGATCTTTTGTGAAATATTAGCTCAGTAAGATATTAATAGACTTTAAAAGGACAAAAGTTTGGGAAAATTTGGGTTAAATGAACTTAAACAGGCTTCCTGGTTCCAGAACATCTCATTGCCTATCATTTGTTACTGGGCAACATGTGTTTATTTGACTGTGACACTATTCTTAGAAAGGCCCTGAATCCAGAGGTTTACCTAAGACATATCCAGATGAGGATGTCTTACCTAAGACATATCCAGATGCCACTAAGTCCCAGGTTGAACAATTTCTCAAGTCCTGGGTTAATTTTCTCAAGCCGCCACTTAGCTATTATTAAACAGTAAAGCTGGAATTTGAAGCCAGATCTGTATGATTCCAAAGTCCACGTATTTTGTATATATCACGGTATAAATGACATAGCATGAGAAAATCTGCCGCCACGTAACTTTTTTTTTTTTTTTTAAATATTTTATTTATTTATTTGGCAGAGAGAGACACAGCGAGAGAGGGAACACAAGCAGGGGGAGTGGGAGAGGGAGAAACAGGTTTCCCGCAGAGCAGGGAGCCAGATGCGGGGCTCGATCCCAGGACCCTGGGATCATGACCCGAGCTGAAGGCAGACGCTTAACGACTGAGCCACCCAGGCGCCCCCGCCACGTAACTTTTGACAAAAGCAGAATTCTGGGTAAACTGGATTATCCTGGCACTTGCAAAACTTATAGGTGCTAAAATTGCAAGTGATTTAAGGACATGTTTATCTGCGAAACAATGAAAATCACATGCCCAGATGAAAATCCATTCATAATGGATTTCTAGTGTACGTCCTTCAGTTTTGAAAACAATTTTTTAGGGGTGGTTGAAGCCCTCGGTCCTTTAGGACTCATGGCAAAAGCTCTATGTTCCAGTGAGAAATTCTTTATTTTTCTGATGTAAATTGGTCCTATTCTTTTTAGAATCAGCCTCCTTTTGGCTATCTACTTTGACTAAATTTCTCAAATAAAAAATTAAGATACACAGTGTGGCAAATACAAGGGTAAGACTGGGCACAATGGATGAGAATATTTTATATGAGGATGGTTCTGGGAAATTCTATTACTCCCTGAGGTGACAAGAAACTCCTCCCCGACTCCCAAACAGAGATTATTATTATAGAGAATACCCGCCATGTAATACTCCCTTAGATGAGGCTAGTAATTTGCTCGTCTCTTATCCACACATTGTTTCATTCGGTCTTCAAAGTAGTTAGTGGCTCTTCAACAGGGGCCCATGTTGATGGAGCAGAGCCTGGGCAGACTCCAAGTTCACTGGACCATCCACTCACTTCAATAAACAAATAGAGTTGACCCTTTAACAATATGAAGGTCAGGAATGTGACCCCCTGCACAGCTGAAAATCCAGATACAATTTTTGACTCGCCCCACATTTAATGACTAATAACCTACTGTTGACTAGAAACCTTACCAATAACATCAAGAGTCAAGTAACACATATTTTGTATGTTACATGAATTATACACTGTATTCTTACAATAAAGGAAGCTGGAGAAAAGAAAATATTATTAAGAAAATCGTAAGGAAGAGAAAATACATTTACAGTACTGTACTGTATTTTTCAAAAAAAATCTGCATACAAGTGGACCCACGCTGCTCAAATTACATATCTTCAGCTCCTACTATGTGCTAGACTCCAGTGTAGGCACAGAGAACCAAAGAGACAAAGTGTCTGCCTTCATGAAGCTTACCCTACAGTGGGAAAGAGCCCGATGAGAACTATCAAGAAAATGAAAGCAGGGTAAAGGGGTCGAGAGTGGTGGGTCAAGGAGTGGTGTTATTTTACATCAGGATGGTCAGGGAGGGTCCCTCTGAGGAAGGGACATGTGAGCAGCTCTGAAGGATATGAGAGACTTCCATGTGAATCCAGGGAGAAGAGAGTTCCAGGCTGGAGAACAGGGATCGCAAAGGCCCTATCCCAGGAGGCAATGAGGACGGAACTAGCGTGGCTGGAGTCCAGCGAGTGAGGGGGAATGTGGTACCAAGTGGGGCCAGGTATCAGATCATTCTGGGTGTTGAAAGCCATCATATGTTTCAGGGGCTCCTTTCTATCCAGCCCTGATGTTTCCATCCACTGTGAGGCCGGCCTCTGGCCACCCTGTTGCTCACTCCCAGGAGGCTGGGGCAAGAGGTGGAAAGGTTTATCTGATGGATAAATGTGGGTAAACTGGCATGCTGGGCTCTGTACAGGGAGCAATGCTCTCCTCTCTCCACCCAGTCTGGGCCTGTAAATGGCTGGGCAAATCTGCTCAATGCTGGGTTTCAGTCATAGGAAATTCATTTGCCCAGAACTAAGAGTTTCAGCCCAACCCAGTTTGTCTCAGGAATACAGACACCATTTCACTCTCCACCTGCCTTGCTCTTTGTCTTCTCAATTTCTCCAGAACTCAGGTGAGGGAAAGGAGTTTGCTATTCAGGGGGGCTTCCTCAGAGACCCCAGTAGAATAGAACTTGGGGTTTATTCTGAGTGTAACAGGCTGGAATTTTTTTTCCCCATTGCACCCCACTGTCTATTATCCTTCAAACATTTCATCATATATGTAATTAGGAAAGGCATCCTTAACAGTATCAGCTTCACACACATACTCAGAATCTGAAGTCCCATATAGTCTGACTTGCCCACACCAGCCCTGGAAAGTTATAAGAGTTGATCACAAGAAATGATCTTTAAAAATCAAACTGTCCCAGGGGCACCTGCGTGGCTCAGTCAGTTAAGCGTCTGTCTCCGGCTCAGGTCATGATCCCAGGGTCCTGGAATGGAGCCCCGTGTCAGGCTCCCTGCTCAGTGGAGAGTCTGCTTCTCCTTCTACCCCTCCCCACCACTCGTGTTCTCTCTCAAATAAATAAAGAAAATCTTAAAAAA
Source organism: Phoca vitulina (assembly GCF_004348235.1). Classification (NCBI taxonomy): domain Eukaryota; kingdom Metazoa; phylum Chordata; class Mammalia; order Carnivora; family Phocidae; genus Phoca; species Phoca vitulina. Next base: position 39,625,524 of record NW_022589707.1, on the reverse strand, counting down.
AAAAATCAAACCATCCCAAATACCTTTACACAGGTAATCAAAGGGCAACAAAGTCACGGACTACTTAGCAAGAACAAATAAATACAGAACTGAACCCCCTCGTTAAGTATTTTAAAATCAAGTGTGCACAGTATCCAAGTGGAAACCATAGAAAAAACCCACAGACTTGTTGATCTGGTTCTTCTGCCATGGAATGGAAACACCATCTACAATTTACCTCTGTAGTTTCTGAAAGCAAAGCAAAGCAAAATAAAACAAAGAAAACAAAATAATTTTCACTCTCTTCCTTGCTGCATTCTCATGTCTGTCCATACCATCTTGCCCCAATCATTAATGATCTCCAGGTTCCCAAATTCAAAGGTCTTTGTCTTAATTGCCCTCTCTGACCGGATGACATTACCGCTTTGGTAAATTTACCAATGCCTTGCTTTCCGTAATCTGTGCTTTCATGGATCTTCTAGAATGTTTTCTTTCATGGTTCCCTCTTCCTCTGCCTTCCCCTTAAATATTGGGTTTCCCAGGAGTCTATCCTTGGTCCACAGCTTATCTCTCTCCACACATTCTCTCCAGGGTGGTCCCATCACTCGAAGTAGACCTTCTACTGACACCACTCACATAACCGCTCTTCCCTGAAGCTGCAGGCTCATCTACCCAGCTGCCTGCTGAACATCTTCACCTGATGCCCCATGGGTATATTAAACTCAGCTGGTCAACACGCAACCTAATCCTTCTGCTAAAACACAGTGAATTGAACACATTTGTTTATTTCTGTTCCCTCATAAAACCGCTCTAATGTGAAAGCAAAGACGTCTTTCAAAGGTGTAAATCCCATGGCCAAAGAAGACAGCAAATACGGCAGATCAAAAAATTTTGTTGTTACTGTTAGATGGAAAGTAAACAAGTAGTTTGCAGAGAATGAAAGCAGAATATCAATGAGAAACAAGTCATTCACGTCATTAAACCACAGAAAGCAAATGGTAAGTACCAGAAACCGCAGAAGGCAAGGGACAGCATGGCAGCGAAACCAGAGGGACAGATAAAAGTCTGTAACAGAGGGTAGAGCCTCAGACCCCTCCAGACCTTAGCAGAGGAAGAGACTCCTTCCGCAGAAAATTTATTCTTTGAAAAATTAAGCCATAGAAACTCTAGACTTGAGAATACGAAATACAGGAAAAGTTGGGGAAGAGGCATCCAATTTAAAACTAAGAGAAAGTCTACATACTGATTGCCTCTGGCCCCTCCAACACTTGGCTCTAAGAAAGCTGACAGCCAGAACTATCTGCCTCTATCTCTCACCCTATGCAGGAGAATGAAGGATTCTTCTCTGGAATACCTGAATCCACCAAGAGAAGAGTCCTATACATACTTACTTGTCCTCCAATGAAGTATCTTGGACCCCACCAATCAACACCAGGGAGTCAGTGAACCGCGGGCAAATCCCTTCAAGACAATGGAGTTTCCAACCAGCAACTTGGTTTCTCTCGGTATAAAACTAGAGTCAAAGAAGCACTGGACATTGGAAGAAAGCCTTTAATTTGGAAGAAAGAGCAAAAGAAATTACTTGAAGGGGAAAAAAATCAGAAGAAACAAAAACAAGGAGTGTAATAACTTTTCAAAAACAAAAAGTATATATATCTTTAAGGAGATAAGAGAAGATATTATGTTCATTTAACAACAGAATACTGCCTTAAAGGGGAATGAAGGACAAGGACATGTTCCTGAAAACTAAAAATAAGGTGGTAGCAATTTTAAGATTTTGATAAAAGAGTGCAACAGTAAAGACACATAAATCTCCTAGAAAATATAACTAAAAGAGAAAAGGGCTTAAAAAATAGGAAGGAAAAAGATTAAGATAATTAAGAGAGTGGTTCTGGAAGATCAACATCCAACTAATGGGAGTTCTAGAGAAAGAAGGAAGATACAATTCAAGGGAGGAAATTGTCAAAGCAATAATACAAAAACATTTAGCAAAGGTATAGACCTAACTCTCAGATTTAAAGGGACCGCCAAGTTCCTGGATCAAGGAATGAAATGACACAGAACAGATTCCAGAAATAAAGAGACTGTCATTAACTTTCCAGAGAGAGAAAGAGAGAGAAATAGAGATCATGAAAGAGAATCAAGAACCAAGATGACATTAAACTTTTCAATAGCAGCAAATGCAGCTAAGAGATGCTGGGAAAACATGCCTCCAAAATACTAAGAGGAAAATAACCTTCAAGTTAGAATTACGTGCTCAGCCAAACTATCAAACAAGTGTGAGGATAAAATCTTCAGGTAGATACAAGGCTTCAAACAAATTGATTTGTATACTACACGACTCAGGAAGCTACTGGTAGATGTGTTCCACCGAAACAGGGAAGAAAACCAAGAAAGGGAAAGACGGAAATTTCACTAATAGGGGAACTAATGCAGAAGAGAAAACCCAAGACGACAGCTGTGCCTAAAGAGTCACCAGTACGGGTCGGAGCAGTAAGTCAGAGCAATCCACAGGCAAGATCCTCAAGAAAATAAAAATATGAATACCGCACGAGTTTTTGTAAAAAATCATATCCATAAGGATAGTACAGTTCTGTCTGCAGCTTTGGACAGAAGTCCCGATAGTGTCACAGAAAACTAAGCAATCCAAAAAGAGGTAGTTACTCACTCGATGAAGAATATAAAACTGTACAAGAAAGGTAACACAATTAGAGTATACTACTTGGCTCAGCAGTGAGTAATACTTGCATAAAAAGTAAACATCAGATATGGATTTAGCAACAACCAGATATTCTACAGCCATTTGAACAGGATTGGGGACAGGCAAGTTGGGACATTAGGTAAGAGTGCTAAATTCCCACCTTGGTTAATAGGAAGTCCATAGAAAATATCTCAAATTGAGAAAAAAATGCAACTCTTAAACCAGTAAGTCAAGAAACAGACTAGGCAGATTACTTAGAAATTTGGAGTTAAATACTAGAAGAAACAGATAAAAGAGTCAGAGGAAACCTTACAGATAAGTGGGGAGTGATGGGGAAGAGGACTAAAATTTTTTATGATGAGAAGTGTAATAGGACTTGGATTTTTCACCTACATACATGAATTAGGTTGACAAAATTCGAAAGTAATTAAGAAAAAACCCAAACACCCCACTTTGTATCTCTTCCCTAAACATGTCCCTACTTCTCTATTTTCTGTCTTCATTAGAAATATTCTCAAAGTGCTAATGCCTTATATTTTAACCATATCTCTGTTAAGCTGAGAGTCTGAACAAAGGGTGGGAATTTAAAAAAAAGAAAACCACAGGCCCAAAATGACATCACTTAGGCCAAGTCCCCAAACCAGGACTTAATGCATAATCTAATTGTAGTTTCAACCTTCCCCAGAAATATAGTCTTAACTAGTCAGTAAGGAATTTCCTGATGGGTACCAGTGAGTCTACCACAGTGGCCCTCTCCACCCACCATGAGAAGATGAGGTCATCTGCATGATAAGACCCCTTGCTTTTTCCCCTAAGATGAACAATCATTTTCTTTTACTAATAACTTTCTTGCCCCACCCTCCTATAAAAACCTTCCTTTTTTTTCTTTTTTATAGCGCCTCAGAGCTTCCCCTCTACTTGCTAGATGGAACGCTGACCAATTCAGAAATCACTTGATAAAGCCAGTTAAATCTTTAAAAAATAAAAAAAAAATTAAAAAAAGGAAAGGAGAGGAGAGGAAAGGAAAGGAAAGGAGAAATACTCTCAAAGCACTGAAGCTAAAACCCTGGATTCTTTCTTGATTTCTCTCTCCTTGCTGCCTTCCCACAGCCAATCAATCACCAACTGAATCTCTTAGCTGTCTTTCAAATTTGCCCTCTCCTCCTTAGCACTACTCCCATGTCCTAATCCAGGTCCTTATCATGACTTGCCTGGACCATTGCAAATCTCCAAGCTGATTCATGACCCTGACCTTAACTCCTAGTTAGATGAATTTCCCCCCACTCTTCATTTGCTGTTGCCTTTCCTATTTTCTTGGGCCAGGGGTTTTATACCTTTTCAAACTCTGTTACATGGCAATAGATAACCGATACACAGGCAAGATATCAGCATAAAGCAGGAAGTGGATAAATAGCAGGATGGAAGGGAGAAGTCAATAGAGGGCAGATTGCAGAGAGCCTGAAAGCTGTTCAGAAACTTTATCCTCTAGTGACTAGAAACTACTGAGGGCTCTGTATTTTGTAAAGACTATTATGGCCATAGTGTGAGGATGGATTTAAATGAAAAGAGAAAAGGCACAGACACCAGTTAATAGGCTTTCCAGTAATGCAGAATTAAGACGAGGGAGCCTAAACCAGGTAAAGGCAGTAGTAAAGGTGTGGACAAGGCAGACTTAAAAATAATGAGAAGGTAAAATTAGCAGGACCTTGTGAGTGATGAGATATTATATGTTGAAACAGAACAGAATCTAGGATGATTCCCAGATCTGACTTAGATGGCTGGGCAGATGGTGGTATCATTAACTAAGATCTCCCACTGATGTAGGAAAAGATGTTAGGGTTTGAAGCCGATGGTCAAGAAAGAATTCTTGAGACGTCTTTGGTGCAAAATGGTGGTTTTATTAAAGCACGGGGACAGGACCCGTGGGCAGAAAGAGCAGCACTGGGGTCATGAGAAATGGCCCATTATATACTTTCAAGTTGGGAGGGGGTTAGGGATAGTGTAAGTCTCTAAGGAATTTTGGAAGCAAGGTTTCCAGGACCTTGAGGGGCTAGCTATTGTTGGGATAAGGTCATTTATGACTGTCTAATAAAACCTGAGTCATGAGACCCTTCAGATGTGTATGGGTGGGTCATATGCTTGGGGGATGATTGTCAACATGTATCTTGGGGGGGGGCTAGAGATAAAGGAAGTTTCCAAAGGAATTTTTATAAGTTAAAGTAGGCTTATAGGATCCTGGGGGCTGGACTAAGTTTGCCTTTTGCCCTTAGTAAAGTATTAACATCGAGGCAGTTGAGTCCCTAGAGGAATGTCACTCTGCCCGTTTCAAGGACTTGTCAATAGGCTACAGATAGTAAGGAAATTGAATAATTTTTCTTCTGCCTTTGTTTCCCACATCACCACTACTCAATTTTGCCATGAATTTAACTAGCATTAGTGCTTAACAGGTGTGTGTGTGTGTGTGTGTCTACGCACTGAGTATGTGAAGGGAGGAGTGGAGAATCTAAGAAATTGAAAATCAACCCTTCTGGTAATCACATAGCAATGTTCCCAACAGAACAGGGGCAACGTTTCTACATGCCCAAGGCCACACTGCAGCTGCAAAATGACTGACAATCCTTTCTTCTGGGCAGTTACTGCTTTCTTAGCAATGTCTCCCTAGTCCCACTTTGTTCCTCCCACCTCTTGAACCAAGACTGCTGCAAGTCAGTTGCTAAACTGCCTTGAACACCCCCCACCCCCACTTCCCTGATCCCTCCTTTGCCTCAGCACAAGGCCAAACCTTTCAGAAGCTTTGTCCTATGTCCCCAGTCCCTTGGGTATATGTCCTCCTGTGCTGCAGTTAAGCGAATAAAACTAATTTTGCATCACTACAAGTGAAGAGAAGTTAAGAGAGACCAGAGCTGAGGGCTCTATATATTATTATATATATTATTCTGTGACAAGAAAGCAAGACTCTGCCACAATTTCTGAATGTACAACATTGATTATGAAAATTTTCAGATTTTCAGAAAGGGTGAAACAATTTTACAGTATATACCGCTACTGAAATTCTATTATCATTCAACTGGTATTGATTTAATGCCTACTATCTGCCTGGAGCTATGCCTACCTGTAAAGACATAAAAAGCAGAGTGAAGTTAGGGAACAAGGGAGGGTTTGATTTGGCGGGAGCACAGAGTTTGTGAGGGGGTCATGTGACTTTGGTCTGTGCAATTATGTTGGAGTCACATGGAGGACACTGCATTTCACGGCACGAAGTTTATACTTCATCCTGGTTGCAGTCAGGAGCCACTGACGGCATTTAAGGAGGGGAGTGTCTTGTGCTTTAGAAAGCTCATTTCCAGCATCAGTATTAGGCTGGAGTGGAGAGCACCTGACATCTGAGAGCTAAGTTAGGAGACTCTGCAAATGTCCTGGGACAAGTAAAGGTTAAACTGTGAACAGAACAGATTGCAGAGAGAGAAAAAGGAGAATCGATCTCTTGGGGGCTGGGTTACCTACTCCCCCAAAGAACCATATAGTTACACAAAGATATGTCCAGTGATCTTTCTGAAAGTAATGGAATATGGAGTCCCAAAAGAGAAAGGAGGAAGGGCTAGCCTGGAATGCCTACATAAATATTTTGACCTGTAAATAACCCTAACAATTTAAAATGAACCACTAATTAGAATCAGAATATGGAGAAAAGGTTAAGAGATAAGTCCCAAGGATATTGGAAAGATAAGATGCGAAGAATTTGCTCTTTCAGGCCAATAGATCAAAGGACCTAGAGTTATCCCCTCCCCTCCCCAGCTTACTTCCCAGGTTCTGGTTTAAAGCAATAAAAGAAAAAACATGTGGTTTCATGTACAAGGCTATTCCTGCAATATCTCTGAGGGAGAGAAATCTCAATACTCTGGTTTCAGTTCAGTTATGCTTAGTAGTTGTGTTTTATGATTAAAGTACCTGATCACTGTCCTGTGAACTGAGTCCACTATTGCTTAAATCTTTGAACTTGCAAATATATAGCATAAAAGTTTAAACTCTGTTCCTATTTTTGGCCAAGGAACAGTTCTAGCATTCTGCCCAGCTTATCCTCTCCCAAATCTATGTAGATATGAATGAGTCATTCTTCCAAAGGTACCTTCCAAATTATGAGAAACTTACCTACTTTAGTTCTTTTAAATGTTCTTAGTTCAGCCCACGAAAATCCCACATTATTAAACCCCTGGGAATGCTAAACTGAAATAATCGCATTTGCTCTTTAAAATGAACTGTACTTCTTATTAAGAATGGGTCATTACCTATTTACCTTGGGAATTTCAGTGCTAATAAATGGATATCTGATGTTATCTGAAGCAGTAATTAAGCTCTTCTCTCACTATCTTACTTCGGTGCATACCAGTATTGTATGCAACACTCAATCTTTCCTCTGACACATCATATGCCTTCTAAAACAAAAACAAAGTCATCAACAAAATACTGTCATGCTGTCTGCTTCTTGTTTTTATTTTCTCAAGGGGTATGAACTGGTAAGTCCTTCGGACTTGCTTAACACTCCTCCAAGTTACTTAAACTACCTGTCAGTCAAAACCCACTTACTTCCCAGGCTATAAAATCAGTCTCAGAGAACCCCACTATAAATAAACTGGTTTATAAACTAGACTCATATATCTTGCGAGACCAATTATGCCCTTCCAAAAAAACCCAACTCCTAAAAAAAAAGAATGAAACAGCTTCTTGCTAAGAACACTTGCATTACATTATAAAGGGTTTCCCCTGGACTTAGAGGGGCCTGGAGTACAAATCTAGAAAGCCCAATGGGCCAAAGGGTGTTGACAACTGTACAGACTTTCACACGCCAACAAAGCCAGTGTGATCTACTTCCAAAAGTGTAAAAATTTCTATTTTGAACAACTTTCTTAAAAGCTGTTTTTCAAATTAGCAAAATACATTCTGGTTGGATTTTTTTTTTCTTCCTTACATCTCCGTTTTTACTCATCTCACACCAAAGATTGTAAAAAGTTAATTGTACATTTAAGGGGAGGAGAAAAGATAAGTGTCTTTAAAATGGGGAGACTGGGGCTTAGTAAACCTAAAAAATGTGCTCAAAGTCACCAACTAGTAAAATGCATTGCTGGGATTTGAATCCATAAAGATACCAAAGCCTATTCTTTTCCCATGAGACCAAGGTGACCTAAAAGGTATTGGATGCTTCCATTTGTCTCTAGGGGTCCCACTGGCTCCTAGTAACTTCCCTGCAAGGGCTGAATCCACTTGGCAGGGAGGGGCTTCCAGCTGTGCTGTGCCCCTCCCCCTCCCCCCCCCCCCCCGTTTTCTCCTAGTCCTATATTCCAGGCCTTTCTTCTGTGCTTTCTTTCCCTCTATCAGGCCAAATCTCCTTTTGTGGGGCGCTCAAATCGAAGGCATTTCTCGCTTCCACTCTTCCACAGCACCCACAAAATCAAAACATCCCAAAGAGACTTGTTGAGGGAGGCAGGGAATGTGTCCCCACCTTGCACCAAGAGTAACGGGGGACCCCACAGCCCCGGTGCGACTGCCTCGGATTGTGCCAGGAGCCTTCGGGAATGTTCCCCGGGCCGGGCGCACCCAGAGCCTAGTGCCAAGCATCCCCAGTTCCCCAACGTGGAAACTCCAAGCCGGCCGACACGGTGCTACCTCCCTCCTTGTGCGCACGGCTCCTGAGACACCCGCCCGGCGCTCCCCGCGTCCCGGGACCAGGGCGAGGGAGGACCCGGCGCGCAGCGTCGCACTCACCCGAGCCCGTCGGTCCGCGCAGCGAAGGCCCAGGCGGCGAGAAGTGCTGCAGCCCGGCCCCTCGCCCTGCCCGTCACGCCTACCCTGCAGGACGCCGGCTGCTGAGCGCTCCTCTCGGCGGCCCACGTGACCTAGACCTTTGGCGCCAAAGGTAGGTCCTCACCTCCCCTCCCCGTGACCTGGCCGCACCCGGGAAAGCCCTCCATCCTGGGAGAAGCCGGCACCCCCCGGAGTGGAATCCTGAAAAGTAACGGAGAAAGGTAGGCTGCGGTGCAGCTCTGCTTTGTTTGTGCCTTTGTGTTTTGATTTTCCCTCCCACTTTTTTAAAGCTGCTATCAGAATTTAAACATTGTATTTAAAAATCATTCCCCACACGGGTGCTTGCAATCCTGGTGCTTGCAAGCCCTGTCTTTGCATCTGGAACCCGAGGGGTATTTTACTGCCACTGTTTAGGAAGCCCACTTGCGTTCACCCAAAGTCTACATTCCCGTCGCACTAATCCTGAGAGCTCACCAAGCGCCCATACTGTGTCAGGTGCTTTCTCTGCAGGAGTGCTTGGGAATCTTACCGCAATCTGGTAGGTTCTGTACTAAGATTATCACCATTCTGCAGGCGGGAAAACTGAGACTTAGAAAGGTTAAGTGTCCCATTCAGGGTCACATCTCTTGTAAGTGACCTCAGTAGGTATTTTTAACCTCCCTCAGGTACTGGGCACTGAGCCAGACACTGAGGGGAAGACAGGGTCTAAAAAGGTAGGGAGATTACAAGAGCAAGGTAAGACAAAATACAGGAATGTCATCATTCCCACATCGGAATGTCCCCAAATGCCCTGTGGTTCAGAGATGGTTATTTAGAAGCACCCCAGGCAGGCCACCTGGCGTGGCATTCTGGCTCTGCTACTTAGCTACTAGCTCTGAGCCATTACTTTTCACAAAGACGATCAAACCAACCACCCTGCTCCTTTGTGAGGTGACTTGGCCGCTCTTCCCATCAAGAGGTAGAGTCTGTTTTCCGGCATCCCGTTGGATCAGGGCTGGCTTTGTGACAGGTTTTGGCCATTAGAATGTGGGCAAAGGCTGGTTGCTTCCCAGAAATCAAAAGGCCTCGCAGCTTCTGCTTTGAGGCAGCTGCTTCATGACCACCGTGCCAGAAGCCAGTGTGTGTGGCTCCTGAAGAGTGAGAGGTCACATGCAGGAGGACTGACGCGTTCCAGAGACAGCAGGACCCTCTGAGAGACCAGTAAGAGAAGCCAGAGGATTCCAGCTCAACCTCTCCACTAGCCGAGTGCATGAGTGAGGCCCGGCAAAAACCAGCAGCAGGATGGCCCAGCAGGTCCGCTGAGGAGGAAAAAAACCTAATTTATTTTTATTTTATTAAGCTGTTTATGTTTTGGGTGGTTTGTTATGCAACTAAGGCTAACTATAGCACTGATTTTGTAAGCTGGAACAAATTACTTAATGTCACCGAGTCTCCGTTTTATGGAGAAGCCATCTGGGGATCCTGGACACTCAGAACAAGGTTTGGGGAGGTATGGATTTGCAGCAGGAGGTACACAATGGACTTAGTCCCATGGATGCCTCACTCTGTGTGGAGGAGTACAGCAGTGGAGGGCCAAAGGGGGCCTTCTAAACTGTGGGCCTTAGCACAAGGACAGTTACTGGCCAAGGAATACCTTTACCCAACATGGAGCCACTTAAATGAAAACCAAACTGAAGTTTACAGTAAAGAGAAAATGAATCATACTCGAGCATAGGTCTTCAGAAACAGGGTGTCTCCAAAGTTTTACTGCAGTTTTAATAACTTCAGAAGTATTAATGCTGCAACTTACAAAAACATCACTTGAAAGCTTAATTACATTTATTTTACACTTACTCAGTTTTGTGAATTTTGAGTAACACATTTTTCAGTTTTAATTTTTGTTTCATTTCCCCTGAGTGAAAAATGGCATACATTGATTAAAAGAAAAAAAATTACATCTATTAAAATAATTAAAACTTAGAGTCAAAAGAAGTAAACTTTCAAATGATAGTTTTGTAAGTTTGTGGCATTTATACTTCTGAAGTTATTAAAGCTTAACATTACGCTAACATATTTTGAGTCACCCCATATTTGAGTTTGTGGTGTATCAGGTTTTGTACTAGGTACTGAAGCTTAGATTTTTTAAAAAGGAAGAAAGAAGAAAGAAGTGGTCTTCTATGGAAACTTGAAGTCTAGTTGGAGAGAGGAGCCACTTAAGTTGATCCCATAATACAATATGATAAAGGCTGTCACTGGGACCTATAAAAAGTACTGTCCTTACAGAGAACAGGGACCAAGTGACTCTGGCTAAGGAGCCAGGTGACATGAGGTGACATGAAGCTGGGCATTATAAATGAATAGACATTGCAGGGAAAGGGTATAACACAGGCAAAGAATATAACCATGTGTGAATTGATGCTGTGTTCTGGGAATGATTGACTATTTGGGGCTACTGGATGCACTCAGGATGGGTTAGCAGTTGGCTAAAACAGATATACAGAAATCAGAGTGGGAGAAGCTTGAATGTCGAGCTACAAAGACTGATGTCATTCCCAGTTAGTAGATTGGGAAAACAACTTTTTTAATGAAATAGGGTAGAATAGAATAGAACAGGTATTTTAGTTTCCTAGGGCTACTGTAGCAAAATACTAATAACTGGGTGGTTATAAACAATAGCAATTTATTGTTTCATGGTTCTGGAGGCTGGAAGTCTGAATTAAGGTGTCTGTAGGGCCATGCTTCCTCTGAAACCTGTAAGGGAAGGATTCTTCCCTCTTCCAGCTTCTAGTAGCCCAGGTCCTTTGTGAGTTATGGCAACATAATTCCCATCTCTACCTGTGTCCTCAAGGATGTCCCCATGTCTCTTCACATTATTTTCCTTCGACATGTGTCTGTCTCTGTGTCCCAATTTCCCCCTTTTATGAGAATACGAGTCATATTGGATTAGGACCCACCCTAATGACCTCATTTTAACTTCATTACCTCAGTGAAGACCCTCTTTCCAAATAAGGCCACATTCTGAGGTACCAGGAGTACCAGGAGTGGGGGGTGAGGACTTCAATGTATCTTTTTTGGGGGACACAGATGAATCCATGAAAATATAGGAGATGAAATGTTGGAGTAAGTCATGCTTTGTGACACTTTCTGTTTCAGCATACGTGTGTGTGTGTATGTGTGTGTGTGTGTGTGTGGTAGGTCATTGTATCAGTTTCCTATCGGTAGCATAACAAATTACCACAGAATTAAAGGCTAAAAGGAACACATTTATTCTCTTATGGTTCTAAAGTCAGGAGTCTAAAATCAAGGTGTCGGCAGGACTGCATTTCTTCTCCAGGCTTTTGGGAAGAATCTGATTCCCTGTCTTTTTCATCTTCTGAAAGCTGCCCACATTCTTGTCTCCTGGCTGCTTCCTTACATCACTCCAACCTCTTGCTTCTGTCTTCATATCTGTTACTACTCATGCTGATCCTCTAGCTCTCTCTTAGAAGGATTGTTGTAACCACATTTGTCCCACCAGATAATCCAGGATAATCTTGTCATCTTAAAGTCCTTAATTTAGTCACAACTGCAAAGTTCCTTTTGCCGTGCAAGGTAACGTATTCATAGGTTCTGGAGGTTAGGATGTGGACATCTTTGGGGGGCAGGCATTAGTCAGCCTACAACAGTCATAATGCAAACAGTATTTATTACTATGAGATATGGTCAAAATAGCTTGAAAGCCACTACACTGGAAGTCTGAATTTTTTGATTAAGATATATTGCTTATTTTCTTAGTATGAGCATAATACATGATCATTAGAGAAATATGAGGCTATACAAAAAGATCAGATAAAATTTTTGATGTGATTCCTCAGAGATAACCACGTGATGTATTTTTGTCTACTCTTTTATCTGTACAAATATATGTTATACACAAAAGATGGAATCATATTATATGGAGTTATTTATCCTGCTTTTAGAAGTTAGCATTATATCCTGATTATTTTCACATGTTGTCAATTCAAAAACATAATATTTGTGGCTATAATGTTCAATCCTATGAATCCACCATAATTTATTCAACCATTTCCAACATCCGGTCATTTGAGTTGCTTCCAATTTTTCCTTATAATTAATTCACTAAGAAATATTCTCATATAAATTATTATGTGCATCTAATTATTTCCTTAGCAGAAAAATCTGGAAAGCAGAATTACTGAGTCAGAGGGTCTTCGGAAGGTTATCCAAGTTCAAAGAAGATAACTCTGTTGGAAAAGTAAAGTACATGGGGCAGGGGTGTGGATGGAGGTGACAGCCACGGGAGGAGCCGATTTGGAAGAGTATAGTACGAAGTACAAATAATCTCTGCAAAAGATGATGAACTCTTGGGCCAAACTGTGTGTGGTAGTCCCTGTATGAGTTTCCTAGAACTGCCATAACAAGTCGTCACAAACTGGGTGGCTTAAGACAGCACACATGTATTCTCTCACAGGTCTGGAGAAGTCTGAAATCAAGCTGTTGGCAGGGCTGCTCTCCTTCCAGGGGTTCTGCGGGAGAATTTTTGCCTCTTCCAGTTCCTGGGAATCCTCGATGTTCCTTGCCTTAGAGCTGCATTTCTCCATTGTCTGTCTCCATCTTTACGTGGCTTTTTTTCTCTGTGTTTTTGTATGTTCTCTCCTTTACTTTTCTTTTTCTTTCTTTTTTTTTTTTTTAAGATTTACTTATTTATTTGAGGGGGAAGAGGGGCAGAAGGAGAGGGAGAAAGAGTCTTAGGGTTTGATCTCATGACCCTGAGATCATGACCTGAGCCAAAACCAAGAGTCCAATGCTTAACTGACTGAGCCCCCCAGGGGCCCCTGTCCTCTCCTTTTCTTATAAAGATGCCAGTCATTGGATTTAGAGCCCATCCTAATCCAGTATGACCTCATCTTAACTAGTTACATCTGCAAAGACCCTCTTTCCAAATAAGGTCACAGTCTGAGGTTCTGGGTGGGCATGAATTTTGAAGGGGACATCATTCAACCCACTAGAATCCCTGTGGAAAGAAGGATACAACTGTGAGAGGTATGTAGATGCACTGAGAAGATATGGGGACAGCTAAACATGGGATGGGCAAAAATGATGAGTCTATATATTTTCATTAAATAATACCCTGTTTTTCTTAACATCCATTCTTCAGCGGACTTTGGCATCTGAAGGGGCACATCTGGTGAACCTATGCACAAATTCTGTTCGGAAGCCGCCTGGCAACAGAGGAGATCATCTGTGCTTCCAGCCAGACTGTGCAGGTACAATTGTCAACAGCATGGGAGAGAGATTTTAATATGTATCTTTCCTTAGAGACAAATATATCCCTTCTCTTCACTGCTCACTAGCTTATCTTCGCATAGTTGGCTAAATGTTTCTAATACTTTGAATAATTTTACATTTCTCCTCAAATGACCATAATTGTAATCAACTTAAGAATTGAAGAATCAAAATATAAAACTTGCAGAGGAGAATCAAACTGCTGAAAACAACATTTTTAGCCTCTTTTTTGTATTGAGTACTCAATAGTGAGCAAAAGAAAGGCCTTGCAAAGAAATTAAACTTTCTTTTCTGATTGGCTTTTCTGAAAACAGAATTTTAAAGTTGTCAGGTTGGTCAGATGAATGGATAAAGAAGATGTGGTATATATATACCATGGAATATTACTCAGCCATCAAAAAATGGAATCTTGCCATTTGCAACTACATGGATGGTTGATTTTGATTAAGATATATTGCTTATTTTCTTAGTATGCTTAGTATGCTAAGCAAAATAAGTCAATCAGAGAAAGACAATTATCATATGATTTCACTCATATGTCGAATTTAAGAAACAAAACAGAGGATCATAGGCGAAGGGAAGGAAAGATAAAATAAGACCAAATCAGAGAGGGAGACAAACCACAGGAGACTCTTAATCATACGAAACAAACTGAGGGTTGCTGGAGGGGAGGTGGTGGGGGGATGGGGTAATTGGGTGATGGACATTAAGGAGGGCACTTGACGTAATGAGCACTGGGTGTTATATGCGACTGATGAATCACTAAATTCTACTCCTGAAACTAATAATACACTATATGTTAACTAAATTGAATTTAAATAAAAATTAAAAAAAAAAAAGTCAGTTGCCTTATGACCACTTTTCCTAAGCATGATGTAATGACCACTGGGTGTAGTATAAGACTGATGAATCACTGATCTCTACCTCTGAAACTAATACATTATATGTTAATTAATTGAATTTAAATATATATATTAAAAAACAAACAAACAAACAAAAAGTTGTCAGGTTGTGGTGCCTGGCTGACTCAGTCAGTAGAGCATGTGACTCTTGATCTCGGGGTTGTGAAATCAAGCCCCATGTTGGGTGTAGAGATTACTTAAAAATAAAATCTTAAAAAAATAATAAAATAAAATGTCTTCACTTTGAACTTAAAATAATTTTTAAAAAAAAAAGAAAAAAATTGTCAGGTTGATCAGTCCAGGTGATTTCAGGGTTCTCCCAAGCCCTTGTGTTCTCTGCACCCACATATTCTGGGGAGACTCTCAGTTTGTTAAGCCCTAAATGGTTTAGAACATGAGTCGGACCCAGGTTCAAATCTAGAACCTGCCATCTGGTGACCTCAGCAAGTGACTTCGTCTCGGTTTTCTCATCCATACATGGCAAAAATAGTATTAGCTCCCTTACAGTATTATTAAGAGGGTGAAATGAGATAGGGTACATAAGTACTTGTCAAACAGAATGGGCTCAATCAATGGTACCTGTAACAATAATAATGATGATCACGCAGGCTATGACTATCATTTTTTTCAACTGTCTCACCCAAGATACTGAATTATATTCTCTCCCCCGCTGTTTTTCAGTGTATCTGGACAACACAGAAAAGCGTGCCCCTCCCTGACCTATGGCCAGAGCTTTGCAGTGTGCCTTATATTCCAATTAAGAAGACACAGAGAGGAGCCTGTTTACACGTCTCCAGCAGGTAAATACAATTCCAATTGTCTAGCATCAGAGCTTTGATTTCACATTTGTAGCTGCTGCCACCAAGATAAATGTGGACCTGTAATGGAAACAAGGGGAATTGATTAATCTTGTAGACAACCACACCTCTCTTGGAAGTGTCTGTGTCTCTCCCCTGCACTTGTCAAGGCTTTTGCCATTGTTCCTTTTAAGTGTTGTTACCTCTCTTCGACGGGCATCTCACGGCTTTGAAAACATAGCTCAGGGGCACACCAGAAAGAGGAGCGTCACAGCCTGCACAGTGTATTAACTTGTTCAATAAACCATAAACCACATTGCTTAAGAAAAGAAGCTAGATATGTCACATTCACAAACTCGCAGGAAAGTCACTGTGCTATTAAAAAGAAGAGGAGAAGAGATGCAGCTGATATGACCTCACAGCTGTTCTGCACCTTGGCCATGGCCTTGAGAAGTAGACCCAGAGGGTGGTGATCCTGCTGTAGGACACAGATGCACACCCTGAAAACTTAGGGAAGCGCTTCAGTCTCCTCACGCTTAATAAGGAAGGGCCACCTCCTAAGACTAGCCACGGGCTACAGACTCAGGGAAGTTGAGGCTAATTACATGGTAATTATTTATAATAAGTGCTTCTGCTCCCAGCATGATTATCCTCCCCTGGGTTGCTTGCCTCCTTGTGTCTGGTTTATGTAGGGAAACAATGTCCAAATTAATCTAAGTATTTTGTAAGTGAATCAGTCTATTCTCTGATGATCCAGAACCCTTTGGCAGCAGGTGTTAAGCCTTTCTAACAAAAGACATATTTTCCGTTTCCCTTTGGTTATGCTGAAAGCCAAGCACACAAGACTTTGGTGGATTAAGGATGAATTATGGGATTAATATAGACTTGGCCGCTAAGGACAGTAGAGCTAGCCCTGTGTAAAGCCGTGAGAAATAATCACACTGAACCTTTGCAGGGCTTCATGGTTTGCCTAGCACTTTTTTCCCCTATATATCATATCTTTAATTTGCACAGCAGTCCTGAAGAGTATATATTGATATTATGATGAACCTGCCCCTGTGCTCAGTACAATATCTGATTAAGGGCACAGTAAGGCTTTAGGAGTAGACTGGTAGGGATTTGAATTCCGGCTCAACCACTCATTAGCTGTGTGACCTTCACCATGTTAATTAACCTCTCTAAGCCTTATCCTTCTCATATATGGAAAGAGGACAGCCCTATAGGGCTGATCTGAGGATTTAATGAAATTACATGTAGAGCTGTTAGCACAATGCATGGCCCATAACAAGCAGGGCATTCATTGGTTGAAGGCAAAAAATTTGCAAATGATAAACAGAGATCAAAGGAACTAAGTAGAGGAAATGGCATGTGGCATCTCTTCTTTTTTCTTTTATTCAGTTTTATTTTATTTTCCTCTAATGCAAAGAGTGGTTAGTCCAGGTGCTCTACTTACTAATAAAATATTGTGCGTATGATTCAAAGCAGAGTTGACCTAGAAAAGTGACTTTTCTGGTTATACCTATCTATAGCCTCTTGAGTCTGTCAAGAACTTCAAGAACTAAGTAATCTCACCAAATAAAGGAATACAGATAAAATAGGTGAAGGATAGTCCTTGGTAGGAATACTTAAGCAATTACCTAAAACCATATGTTGTCTTTTACGCGTGGTGGCTCAGGCTGAACTGCTCAGAACCTCCTGCTTGGCTGACTTCTAGGGATTTAAAGGACTCTCCCCTGACCTGGAGATGGCTACACATAGTAGCACACGGCAGCCGGGGGGACAGGAGGCACTGGAGGACCAGCTCCCATCTCTCTTCCTGTTCTAGTCTCTGTCCCTGGCTACCGCCTTTCTCTCAACCTTGGCTTCTTTATCTGAAAATGGAGACTGTGACAACTCTCCTCCTCCATCCACCCTAACCACCCTCCTCGCCCCAGAAGCTGGTGACGCCTAGGCAAGATGAGGGGTGTCAATGCACAAGGCAGACTACGTGGTGCGTGTTGTGTGTGACACAGCAGTCACCAATGTGATGTAAATTGCCTCTGCTCCATTTTTTTCCCCTCCAGCCTACCCAGAGATCTCTCAGTAAAAAGAGTAGAAAAGGAATGATTCCTTCCCTTTCTTAGAAGAACTCAACACTGAATTCTTCAAGTCTGGGCTTCTTTGCACCAGGATGGTTGGAAGAATTTTAACTCCACCTTTCCTCTCTCTGAACAACCAGTTGTTCATTTCTCTTGGGAAATTTTTGATAAAAAAATAAGCAAACAAAACAAAATACGGTCCATCTTCATTGTTTGTGGATTCTGTATTTGCAAATTTGCTTCCGTGGTTTGGATAACAGGGCCCTCAGAATTCCTCACCCACATGTCTACAAGCCTGCTTCCAGAGCCTGCATAGATCCTTTCTGCACCTGGGGGTGGGGGTGGGGGTGGCCAAGAGGCATACTTATGGAGCATGGATGTGCAGCTAGGCCGTGCTGGAGCAGGACAGGCTAAAAGGCTATCTAGCTCAATGTGACCTGTTCCAGCATAGAACTTCAAGGAGTCTCAAAATTCTAAATTCAAATCTGGTTTTCCAGGTTGTTATAATGACATATTTTTCAAGGTAAGAGGGTAGAACATATTTCATGTAATAGTTTATTACCTTGGTTTATAACTTTTAAATATTTAGACACGTGGCAGGTGGGCCTCCATTTATACTCTTATCCCAGGCCTCCCAAGAAAAAAGCAGGCTTAGAAAGAGATAAACTTTTGTTGATTTAAGCTCCCAATGTTCAGGACCTGTTTGTTACCGCATCATAACCTAGCTTATTCTGACTTTTATACCTGGGGAGGAGGTGGTGGCTTTTTCAGTTTCAGAAGCTCTTAAGCCATATGTTCTGGTGTAGGAACGTTAACATGGACACGAGGAGGGACGCAATCCAATGAACAGTCTGGGGAGACTGAGAGCATTCCTGTGGTCTGTGGTGCACACTGAGTGAGGGATGTCTATGTAATCTGCCTGGGACAGGATACCAATGGACAAGTGAGGAGCATCAGTCAGCTGCACTGAGTAAGTGAAGGAAAATAAGGGCAAGGGAAATTGTGAATCTTGAGGCTCAGGCCCCTTCCCATTTATATGTGAGGAATCAGCTCCTAGCATGGATGTCAGATCTAAATGAGAAAGGGGATCTTTTCTTTCCCTCCTCCCTACCCTCTGAACTGATCGATTTTGGACTTCTTGCCAAACTTAGCAAATATGAGCTCAAATTGGATTCTTTTTCAAAATATAAAAAGGCATGACATTTCTTATGCTCTAAGTATCACAAAATAGTACACACCTGACCAAAATATAAAGTGCTATTGTTATTATCTAAACTTGGTTTATACCATTTCAGAGAAAACAAATACATTTTAATAGCCTAAGGGAAAAAGCAATTATTGAAAAATTAAATCTCTTTCCAAAGCTAGAAGGAAAAACAAGGACAAGAGAAGAGAAAGGAATAAGAAAGATGTTGAGCCTTCACTATTGGCCAGAAGTCATGCTGAGTATATCACACGTGTGATCTCGTTTAGACCTCACCATAACCCTAAATAGTTGTCATTGCATTCTTACTTCCAGAACAGAAGTAACTGAAAAACAGAGATGTTCAAAATTTGTCCACGGTCAAAGAGCTACTAAGTTTCAGAATCTAGATTCAAACACACCTATCTCATACCAAAACCTTCGTTCTTTTCAGAAGCTTCAAATAAAAAATTGGATTGTTGACATTACCACTGTGCTTCTCTGTTTCCAAATCCTGTCCCTTTGGCAAGGTCAGCAATGGGCAGTACTCCCTCATCTGGGACCAGGAAGGTAGGCTGGCTGGAGGGGACCAGTTGACAAATCTTGTCTTCATGGTGGCTTTCTTATAAAGTGCAGGGCAACTGAAGAGGACAGTTCCTAAGTATCCTCTGTGTCCAGACAATATTAGGGCGTCCTGTCAAGGTCTGGGCACTGGGTGATGAGGCCTGAACTAAGGGGCCCAGAAGAGGCCACGTGCTCCTACAGAACACACCAAGCACTTACCCATTGGCTATTTGTTAGAAGAGTTATTTTTACACTCAACCTTGTTTTTCTCCTCTTAAATCTAAAGAGGCCCAAGGGATAGAATAGCAAAGCATGATGAGATGGAGAAAAGTTTAAATAATGCGTGTAAGGTTATTCCTAGACCTCAGAGGGGGGCAATTTGAAAATCATGTATTTACCTTGAGTTTTTCTGACTTCGAGACCTTTTCTATCTTCCCTTCCCCCACTGGACTCGTCTATGTTTTCCTCAGTTTGTAAATCCTCATGCGGCACGTCACCTTGCAGATCTGTGGCAAAGTAATCACATCTCAGTGTTAGGTTCCATGTTCTAAAAATATCAAAACAAATCTCAATGATTAAATGCCATGAATTAAGCTTGTTACTTACTTCTCTAAAATTGATATGAAGGATACATTTTAATTAGAAAATTATAAATCTAAGCTGCTGTACCAAGCCACCTCCAAAATCTGTATGAAGTTTTAACTCCAAAAAAAAAAAAAAAAAGCTAAATCCTATCTAAAGGCAGCGATCTTGTTAAATAACCAGCTGCATCTCATTTCATTTGGGTTGAAATTTTACCCTGAGCCATGTGAGGGTAAGATATCTCTTATAAAGGTCATCTCTGAGAAAACCTTTGAATTTTTTCTCTTTAGATGTCTATAAACTCTAATTAAATATGCATTTGTTGGTGTGATTTTTGACCAGGGAGCTTTTCATTAGTATGGAAGTGACCATTACTCTCCGACATAGCTTACACAGAGCATTACACTAAATTTTCAGATCTTTCTGTTCTGTGTAGCTAAAGATGAAGTCCAAGAAGTCATCATTCTTTATCAAAACTGACAATCGTTTTATGCATCTGGGGATTTGTCCAGAGAACCCTGTTATACGTTTTCAACATTAAAATCCTGTGGCAGCCACTGGCCCCATAAGTTGAATTTTAACACAAGAAAGGATGTCCAGCAAACATCAAAACAAAAGCTACCCTTCAAGCTTAATTTTCTTGTTCACACATTTGGCCACCATATCCCCCTTGATGTCAGCAGGACATAATCTCACCTATGGAAAAGAAGACAGCACCCTAACTGTGCTGACAAATTGTAGGGAAGTGAAAGGCTTAATGATTGCTGAGTTTTATCTCTTTATTTCCAGAAGAAGAATAATGAAGAGCTTTCTTTGCTCCCACTTAACATCCTAATCGCCCATATCTTCAGTTTTTACACTGCGGCTACCCACACTTCTGCAGGGGGAAAAAAAAGAATGAGATGCGACCCCTTCCCCACCCTGCCACACCCATTGGAACCTGTCGCTATCGCATCCTTAATCAATCCCCCAAATTGCTGTGGGACTCTACAGTCCTCCCCCATTCAGTGCCCAGCCCCTGCTGGTGTAGGGAGCTACACAGCTTGTGGTAAACTGCTATCCATTATTCCTCTATATTTAGAACTTCTCTAGAGAAATGGCATTATCTCAGTCACAAAGCCGAAAGCTACTTAAAGTTAGTTTTTCACAGTTGTTTATCCACAGTGTGCTTGCTTCATGCACCGTTCATTCACCTTGCTTAAAAAACAATTCAGATCGATGCCCAGCTACAGAAACCCAAACTACTGAAATATCACCTCGTAGAAAATTGACTATGATTTGCATTTTGCTAATGTTGGCATAGGTCAGGATGTTATTTCTCTCTTCTCAATAATGTTTCATTGAAGGTAAATTCTACCCCCTTTCACCAGTGAAAAGCCGCTCAATGACCTGAATAAGATCCGGTGATAGAAAACATATTTTCAGTGATACTGAAGTCATTTTTCTGCCAGAACAAATTAGTCAGTAGCTATCGAGTATGTCACAGAGGTTTTCAAGAGGCACTTAGGAAGATGCTAAAAAAAAAAATTCTTCTATGTAGATTATTAAAAATGTCACGGTGCTAATGTAAAAACGCCGTGGTAACCTTTCTGTTTCACTCTTCTCTGTGAAAATACCATTTCTTGCTTGTAATTCTGCTCCTAAAAGAGAAAATGTCATTTGAAAATGGTTGCAAAGAGAATGAGAAAGAAAATTTTATAATTTAAGCTGGAAAAGGCAAGATGGAGGGGCAATCAAATCACAGAGGCAAAGACACAACTGAGCTATTTCTCCGGACTTCCCATCCCCACCTAGAACTGAATAAAAAAAGGGGACTTGGGCTGGATTTATAGGGAGCTTTCCTGAGAAGGAATTGTGTTAAAAACAGAATTAGGTCCTGAATGAATGGATGTGTAAATGAATGGGTGAATGGAAGGCTATGATCAAGGATTATCTTCCTTCAGTGCTCTTTGGCATTTGAGGGGAAAGCAGTTTACAGCACACACATAACATCTTGGGATCTCAGTGCCATTATAAAATAGAGCAGACAACTGCTACTTTTCTGGCCTGTTGAGACAACTAAATAAGATAATGTGAAGAAAGCGTCTAAAGTGATGTCTCGTCCATAATCATAGAAAACTAGGGTGATATGTCAGGCTATGATGCATGTGTGTGGGGAGGGGGTAGCTAAATCCTGAAAATTCAGGCAGAAAGGCCGACTTTCTTTTACTGTGTAGCCTGGTCTTTATGTGACAGCATTCCTATCAAAGTTTGCCAGAGAGGAAATAGGAACTCCCCAGCATCCCCTACATGGTCTGTCCATTTTCTCATTCACAGAAATTCTCATTGGGTGCTTGGATGGACAATTTAGGCATTTCTCCCAACTCTGCTATAATTTGATATTAGATATGACCATAGAGTTAAAGTTTAATATCGAAGTATTCTCTGGAATTTTGCTGGTTCCTTCTGGTTTCTACTCAATCTTAAAAGAGATTATTAGTAGTAGTACTTGTGATTTCACCATTTTAAATATTTACAGATGCTTAACTCTTAGTGAGATACTTTGACATTCTAACAGATTTAAACTCTAAATATAAAACATTCCTTTGGGGACTTTTATTTTGCTCTGATAGTAAAAAAAACTTTCAAAGAATGTGACTTAAATCTGATTTCCAAATGAGATATCCTCCAGCAATCGAAAGATCCTGTGGGTTTATTATCCCACTGGAAAGTACGCCTTACCCTCGGGTATGTGCTATAAGTGAAAATTAAAACCTAGCCGTCTATATGAAAGCCCACTAAGTCATTTGGTGGCTCTTCAGTATTTGTGAGCTTTGTTCTCCTGCGGGGCTACAGGGCACAAGGAGCCCTCCCAAAGCTGGTTGAGAAGGGCCTCCTGCAGCATCCTGTAAGTGGCTCTCTTTATCCAGGAATCACAGAGTTGTGATCTGCAGTAGACCTTGGGCATCATTCTCTTCGGTTTTCTCAATCTGCAGAATAGGAAACTGAGCACAAAAGAGCTTAAATGATCTTTCTAAGATCCACAGCTGGTTAAAGAGTCAGAGTTACCCCCCATATCCCTGCAACATTCTGAAACTGCAGAGCCCACCTGGTCTTGAAGGGGGAGGAATTATTCCAGACAGGTGTGCTTTGGATGATGGAATTAGAAAACTGTGCCGGTTGATGGTTGCTTCAGATGGAATAAAAACCTATTTTTGTTAAAGTAGACTATTTAAAATATGTTTTACATTGTAACGTATAACGTACTATCATTGATCCTGGGTTCCACAGGGATGTGATGTACATTTAATCTGTATTTTTTATAAAAAACAAAACAAAACAAAAAAATGACCAATGATCACTGTCTTAAGATGAACAGTTTGGAGAACAAAGAATTCAAAATTATTAATTCAACTCTTTTGAAAATGCATTTCGGGCCACAATAAATATCTCCTTCAAAGAAGCAGGAAGTGGTATCTGCATGGCTTGATGAAACTATTTAGAGTCAAAGGGTCTTAGAGCCAATCTATCAATCTCTCAATCAATAGAGCAAATCTATCAGCCTATCCAGCCTTTTATAGAAAAGAAAACTTAGGCCTACTGAGTTTACCAAAGTCACACAAACCAGTAAGTGGCACAAATGGAACGTATAGACTGTTCTCCTTTCTTATTTAATTGAAAAAGTCTCACTTAGAGCAGGGTAGAATCATGACTTCCTAAACATTTTCTAAATTTTTATAGAATTTATAACTTAAATCTTAAATATAGCACATTGGTTCAGCTTACTTGTCAAGGACTGATCATTCCCGTGGCATTGTCCTGATTACAGTTCTTACAAATAAACATTAACTAGAAAAGACATATTAGTGTGACAATAACCAGCAGCAGTAAAATTAAGGAGATTCATCCTTAATTACTTAAATACAAGTGCTACATTTTGGTGTCAAATGTGAAATGGCAGTGGGATATGAAATTCATATCAATGGGAACATTGGAAATAGGCATACAGAGGTCCCCAACTTTGTTTCCAAGAGAAGTAATGGCTGACTTCCTTGCAATATAGAGATATCTCAGGGAAGGGTTGGGAGACTGATGTTTCTAGAGAACTAGAGACAGGGAAGGTACCAATAATAAAGTTCCTCTGTAGAATGAAAAAATGGGGTGTCTAATATTAGGCAAAATCTTCCCACAGTGTTCTCAAGGCTCTCCTTCACTCCCTTCAATATTTTGCTCAGTTCTTACCTTCTCAGCGAGATGTCCCTGACCACCCTATTTACCTATCCCACAGCACCCAACCTAGGACTACTGATTCCTTTGACCTTGCTCTGTTTATTTCCCCTAGTACTTAATCACTTGTTCATTTATATGTACTCACTCATTATTATGCTAGAATGTAAGCTCGTGACCACAGGAAATTTTTGTTGTTTTTGTTCACTAATGGAATAGAGGTATCTAGAACAGGGCCTGACATATAATAGGTTCTCAAAAATATTTGTGGAAGGAGTTAATGAATTGTCCCCAAATGGCATTCTTTGGGTTGTCAAAGGTACACACCTTTTTCTTCTTCTGATTGGTGGTTACCTTCTTCTTACTGGACATGCCCTGTCTATCAGCACACCGTAAGGATAGACAACCAGGCTTCATTATTATCTACTTTACTGAAAGATGAGCATTGTTTCTCTTTGGCTTTCTTAATATCAGTGTGATATCTCAGCCCTCATAAATACTTCCACATGTGTAAATCCTACTCAGTTTGCCACCTTCTATATTCAGTTATTTTAAAATGTGTACTGAGCACTCACAATGTGCAAAGTTGGTGCCAGACATTCAGTGGTGACAGGCAGACTTGAGGGGTACATTGCAGGAATTTAGACTGGTGTTGCATAAAGCTTCCCTAATTTCCTGATGTTCCCCCTGTTGATTCTTTTGTACTTCTCTGTGGCAGACAAGGTTACTACATGCTTATTTTAGTCATTCTTCCTGTTTGCTATCTCAATTTAGTTTGGGCAACAGTGTGCCCAGGTGTTGAATCATGTTTGGCCTCAGTCAGTCATGGCAACCACTTTCGTTTTTGCCAGAGATTGTTTTACAAGTGGGTATATAACCCAGTCTTGGTCAGTGAAATGGAATGAGAATTCCACTGGGAAAGATTTCTCTCTCATCTTTTTTTTTTTTTTTTATCTTATTAATTTATTTTTTTGAAAGAGAGAGAGGGGAGAGGAGCAGAGGGAGAGGGACAAGCAGACTCCCACTGAGTGCAGAGCCCAATGTGGGGCCTGATCTCACAACCCTGAGATCATGACCTGAGCCAAAATCAAGATTCAGATGCTTAACTGACTGAGCCACCCAGGTGCCCCAAGATTTTTCTCTTTATAGACTAATTGTCATTAAAATGTTCATTAGAAGATCAATGAGAAATTGTGATATACATCCAGTAATGTGGTCTTCAATGATGTATAAATACATTTTTATAGACAGCATGACTCAGGTGCCTCTGGTGAAGTGATACTTGAAATTTTTTGTTGTAAGACAGACTTAACATGAATATTTTAAAAAAACACATCTTGCAGATGTGTTTGGGTGCTTGTATGGGCTTTGTAGAGTTGTGGTAACCCTAGATCAAGGCGGAACACAAGTAGACATTTGAGATTCTCCAGGCTGGTAAAATCAGCATGAGTGATTCAGAATTCTGAGTAGTCTTTGGAATTTCCTGCTGTCAAGGAAAATCCCAGGGCTGCCTGAGCTGGAGGTGTGAGTGGTGCTTTGGTTGCACTATAACTATTTAAGCAAATTAAATATTAGAGCTAGAAGAAGCTACAGGGGGGCATTTGATCCTGTTCATGGTATATGGAATATCTCTCATGGTTGTTTTATTTTGCCTTTTCCTTCTTACTTAAGGAGAGTGATCATCTTTTGACATTTTGTTCACCACTTTTTAGTCTTTCATAAATTGCCCATTATAGCTTTTATCTATTTTTCAATTGGTTTCTTTGTCTTTCATTTATCATTTTGTAGGAGTTCTTCAAATATTTTGGATTCTCATCTTTTGTCAGTTTCATTTCAAATTTCTTTCCCTAATTTATGTTTTTTCTTGTAATCCGATGGCTCTTAAAAAACCTTTTTATTTTAGAAAAATTCAAACATACACAAAAATAGAGAGACCAGTATAATGGACCACCATGCAGCCATAACCCAGTTCCCACAATTATTGACTAACAGCCAATCTTGTTTCACCTGTAATCCCCACTCATTGCCCTTACCTGTGGATGATTTTGAGGAAAATGCCAGACATCATGTAATCTCCTCTGCATGTCTCTGAAGATAAGAACTCTTTGTTATTTGGAGACTCAGCTTTGTGTTCCAATCTATTTGATAAAAATCAAAGTCCTGGTGATTGTTAGAACATCATGAGGAAAATTAACTCTAATTGTGACTTGATTTTCACAGATAATTCTATTGACTATAAGAAGAAATTTATCTCATAGGGAATAAAATGTGGGCTTTTTCCTGTTCAACTCATTTCAGTTTTCTTTCTTATGTACCTATTCTAGGTAGTGTATGCATTGTAGGTTCAGCGCTGTTGTGTTTTAAAGGTACTTAACTCAAAATACATGGTTGTAGTATGGATAAAGGCACTACGCTGGTGTTACAATTACAGAAGAATCTGGAAAGAACATCCCATCATTCAATCCCTTCGAATGTATCATCTTATCAAATTACCTCTTGTAAATTATTCATGTAGAGTGTACTGTGTCTCTCAGAGTTTAAATATTTGATTTGCATACCTCTCTAAAATGGTGTTTTTAATTGTTATTTTAAGCAACACTTCATTAGCGATTTCTGTTTTTATAAAAATGTCTAAATACAATGATTTTCTGTTAATCAAAAAAATAAATGTAACTGCTTTATTGTTATATTATCTTCCACTCAAAAAGAAGGAAAAAAAGATTAAGTAGCTGACGGTATATGGAAGAGCAACTGAAAAAGACCAACACAGGATCACTGGCTTTTTCTGCCTTTTCTCCTTTGGTTTCATATCTTTGGAAGGCTGTGATTGTTTGCAACTCTGTCTCTTTTCCTCAGGGCCTGCTTGACACACTGGATCCCGAAAATCTCCTCCCTTCCCTCTGATGCTGCTTGCACAATCGCTGTGCCTAGAGCTCTCCTTGGCCTTATTTCAGGGTTGTCTGGCAGGACTAAGAATTGTGTCCCTTTGATCCTTGTGTTTGACCTTCTTGATTAATCTGGCACTCCCAGACTTCCAGCTGAGCCCATTCTCTGGAGTTGTACTGCTGCAAGGAATCTTATGGAGTAGAAGGGCTTCTCAGAGCTCTCAAACCTTGGCCACGTGGTGCTTTCTTGGCCACTTTCTGTTCAGCAATTGACCACTGCTGATCTAATAAAACTCTTCTTTTGTTTTCATACCCGGCATATTTCTTTCCAATCTTCATCACCAAAGCAACTCTAGGGAACAGAGAATCTTCAAACAAGATTTTAATATGCCTTCTCTGTAAGTCAGGGTTCTTCAGAGAAACAAAACCAATAGGATCTATGTGTAGATTTGTTGAGAGGAATTGGCTTATGCAATTATGGAGGCTGAGAAGTCCCATGATCTGCTGTCCGCAGGTTGGAGATCCAGGAAAGCCAGTGGTGTAATAAATTCTGAGTCCAAAGGCCTGAAAGCCAGGGGAGCTGATGATGTAAATCCAAGGGCGGTCCGAGG
This sequence comes from Phoca vitulina, assembly GCF_004348235.1. NCBI lineage: Eukaryota > Metazoa > Chordata > Mammalia > Carnivora > Phocidae > Phoca > Phoca vitulina. The sequence continues at coordinate 39,597,972 of NW_022589707.1, read as the reverse complement.
GCAGAAGAAGATAAGATGAGATTCATCAGTTCAGCAATGAGGCAGGTAAAAGGGGGCAGATTTGTTTTTCTTCCCCCTTTTGGTTCTGTTCAGGCCCTCAGTGGATTGGATGATGCCCAATCACACTGGGGAGGGTAGTCTTCTTTACAGAACCCACCAGTTTATTTTTATTTTTTAAAGATTTTATTTATTCGTTTGCAAGAGAGAACGTGAGGGGGGAGGGGCAGAGGGAGAAGGAGAAGCAGGCTCCCTGCTGATCAGGGAGCCTGAGGGACTCAATCCCGGGACCCTGAGATCATGACCTGAACTGAAGGCAGACATTTAACTGAATGAGCCACCCAGGTGCCCCCAGAATCCACCAGCTTAAATGCTAGTCTCATCGGAAGCACCCTCACAGAAACACCCGGGAACAATGTTTAATCTGGGCACCCCAGAGCCCACTCAAATTGACACAGGAAATTAATCATCAGACCTCCCTTCACACCGATGTTCCTTTTATCTGTATCCCTGATAAAACATTTGTTCTATTTGATCCCAGACACTTGTCTTTCCTTTAATTAATTTTGGATATTGTAAATATTAGTCCCCCTCCACCATGCATTGTTCATATTTTCTCCAGTTATTCATCCAATGGCTCATTTAAGCAACTTGTACCTATCCCCACTTTGTAATGGCTTTTGCATATTTAGTGACTATTTTGAAGAAAGACCATCATTCATGACAAATATGTGTCTTCTAGCACCTTTGTTCGCAGGCTCCATGGAATGCTTCTGAGTGACTTTCTATAGTATCTAACCTCAGGCAAAACCAACTTACACTGCTCTGTGACTCAGCTGGTCCATTTCTCTAATGGATACAAGCCCACATTTCTCTTTTCGAAAATGGCTGTTTATGAGGTTTGTCAATCAAGATGAAGGGTGCTGAACATAATGAATTGTCGGTTTGGTTCCCAATTCTGACTCTTGATTGCATAGCCCTGCTACCACTTACATATGCACTGCTTCTTCACGTGAAATAACGGACTGACACCACCTTACAGGCTCCCCACTACGTTCTTTCTGCCACACTCCTGGAAACTAAAAAGCCCTTAGGAGCACCCAGGGGATCTGACAGATCTGTGAGAAGAACAACCTGTTAATTGAGCTTGGTTATTCTATGGGGAGATCATCCAACATAATACATGCATAATGGAATAGCACAGAGCATTAGCCAGCTCCGAGCCCTCAGGCTGAGCTTGCCAGAAGAAAGAGCACCATGTCATGAATAAGCAAAGAGGGTGGGGAATCCCAGAGGGAGTGGAATTTGCCCAGAATCCTCCTCAATTCAGCCCTGAGGTTTTTATCAAGGGTCTTCTGTGTACAGAATATAAGGTCAGAGACTTTTAATATTTCTTTCACTTGTGGGCAGGGAAGACAAGCTCTAAGACCTTACGGGATCCATTTAATCAAACTCCACAAACTAAATATTTACCAAGAGACAAACAGTTCAGAGCACAAAATTTGTTGCAACCAAATTCAGGCATGAGACATAATTAAGAAAAGGACCAGTGTGTCTTCCATATAAACACATGCCAGAAAGGACTAGGCCAATAGCAAGTTCAAATGCCAACATTGCTGTTTTAAAGATGGCCATCCTCCGATTTGGAAAATATAAATATGGTCCCTTCTCTCACATGGTGATTTTCTCCAGTGTATATAGTATGACAAATAGTGTGACAGGAAAACAAATAGGATCTGCAAACAGTGTAGAATAACAACCTGGTGTCCGTCCTTTTCCAGTCAGAATTATAAGGTTGTTGTTTGTTTTTTTTTTTAAAGTGCAGATATATGATCAGGACCCACTCTTCTGAATGAGTGGAATGATAATTTTCTGAAGTATAATTTAAGGGGTACCTATAAAAGGACACCCAGTCCAAAATGTTCTCTCCGTATTTATATCACAGTACCTGAAATTCACCACACACTCTTAGGAGCTAGGGTATCTCTCAAGTTTCAGTCCCTAATAGTTTTAATGAGAAAGGTAATCCATGAATACATTAATCAACATTATCATGCTGTGTAAGGTTTTCCATGGAGACATGCTTCCTTTCAGTGTCCTCAGAGTTTGAGACTGGAGACAGGAGAGAGGAGGATTCACCTAGAGCATGAGGTTTTCCTTGGGAAGGACAAAAGATAAACTGGTATTTGAGGTCTAATATGTTCCAGGCATTGTGCCTGAGGCCATCGTGATCGGTGCAACAAGTTTCCCTCGCAATCCGGGGACGCTGGTATTTTCTCAGCCAAGCCTCTTGTGGTGGCAAGGAAAGAAACAACCAAACTCAAACGAAAGGTTGTCTTTGTTTTCATTTTTTAAGGTAGATAACTAAAAAGTCTAGAGGTTATTTGTTTCAGATCTACCTGGATCTGGGTGCTTGAACTGTGGCCTTAGAGTCTCTTTGCTCTTTTCTTTTTCTTCTGAGGTATCCTTATTCTCAAGCAGGTTCTCTCCTACACAGAGGGTCTTCCGGTTTACAGGTCCAGTCTTTTGGTTTGTCATCTCAAGTGGAGAAACATACTCTTTCTCTCAATATCCTTCTCATTCCCAAATGGGACTTATAAGGGACTTGATGGGCCCTGCTTAGCACCGTATTCACCTCTGTGGTGGGGCTTCCTGGACCAGCACAAGAACCCAGAAGGCACCAGAATACCTGGGTGGAGTCAGTACTGAGCGAAGCATACGGTGGGCAATAAGGGACATGAAAACAGACTGTGTTAGTTTTCTAGTACCGCTGTAACAAATTACCCTCATGTCATTAAGCAACACAGACCTATTATTTCATACTTCTATGGAAAAGTCTGATATGATTCTCACCAGACTGAAATCAAGTTGTCTACGGGGATGCATTCTTTCTCAAGGATCCAGGGAAGAATCTGTTTCCTTGCTCACGCAGGTGAGCCAAATTCAGTTCCTCATTTCCTTGGGGGCTGCTGGTCCTGGTCACTCCCAGCTTCTAGAGCCTCTGCATTTGCTTTCTCACGTCCTCTTTCATCTTCAGAGTCCACAAAGGTGGGTCAAGTCCCTATTTTGTTTTGAATCTCTCCTGCTTCTTCTTCCAGTGGATTTCTCTCACCACAGTTGGGGAAGGTTCTTCGTTTTTTAAGTATTTATTTGATTAGATTGGACTCACCCAGATAACCTAGGATAATCTTCCCATCTCAAGATCTATAACTTTAATCACATCCACAAAGTCCCTTTTGCCACATAAACTAACATATTCACGAGTTTTAGGGGTGAAGATGAGGACATCTTTGGGAGGCCATTATCTACTGCCAGAGAGCGGTAGGAAAATGCCAAAAATAAACTATCAAATCCATCATTTTTAAAGAAGGAAGTAGTTGTAACTGAAGCTTTCAAGCATGCCTTCGCCTATAGTTCCTACAAATGGAACTTAGCTGATTTAGCGGGAAGCCCCCACTTCCTGTATCCTTGATGGTAAAGAACGATCAGTTCTATCTGAAAAGGTTGTCCTCCTCAACTGAGTACTTGATGTGCACGGGGGGAAACCCTTGGAATGATGAGGGAGGAAGGAGACAACCACCTAGCCAGCCAGAGCAGCCCAATCGGTTCTAGAGTCAGCTGGATCATGTTAACATACCTGGATAACATTGCCACCTAAATGGAACTCAGAAGTACATAGGGTTTTTGGGGGGAGAGGGGATTCCTGCCATGATTCTGTCCTTCAATGAAGCATCTTAATGTAAATCATTAAAACTTCGCATCATCTTCTCTCCAGGATGCAGCCTCACTGCGGTCTTAGTAGCCTAGGTGCTGTAGGCACTTGGCTGGTTTCTGTTATTTGATTGGTTACACCTAGTTGATCAACTTTCTGGCTCAGCAATCCTCTGACATCTAAACTCAGACTCACCTTTGGTTATGATAAGATCAGTGTCTAAAGTTTACATTAGTATACTATAGCAACAATCTATCAATCTATATGTCTATCATCATGTAACCATCCATTCATCATTTGTCAAAAAAATTTCTTTAAAAATACCTAAGCTTTTGGATTCAGCAAGACCCTCGAAATCAATTTTATTTCTCTTGCAGTTGGAAAATGAATTTTAAATTATTCATGTTAACACCCTCCAGAAAAATTGAACTTTTAGAGTATTTAAGAGTATTTAAGAAAAGCTTAGTAAAGTCAATCTTTTACATTAATGGATTCCATTTTTAAAATATTAATTTCACATTAACCATTGCTTTTTTACTTCTGCAGCCATCTCATCAACAATCTCAAGAATCATTAATGTTAATAAGTAAAAAAGTAAGGTATTAAAATTTTAACATTATAAAACATTTTTTTCAACTTTTGTTCCTGGCTGTATGACTCACTAGCTGTCTGGAAGAGCCTTTCTGTTACAAATCACCTAAAAAATGCTGGATAAGATAGCTTTGTAAAGAAAAAAACACATCCTTTTAAGTGCATGCTTGAGCTTACAGAAAAATAAGGGAAGTCATCCCAGGTCAGCAAAATAAGACAGCAGGAACCTCGAGAGGCAGCGAACCTTGCAGCTGACATTCCCCTGAAAGCATCTTCCAGGAGCTAGTAGCTTTGAGCTCCTGCACGGTCTTCGATGGCCACGTAACTTCTCCCCTAAATCAGACTGTTCGCGAGGTGAGAGGTGGTGCTGCTCTTAATAACACTAGGAATCCCGTTTCTTGCTTAGGATACAGAAAGCTGCAGGAGAATGTCACTCCCATCTTAATAAGAAAATGCTGAACGCTGTACAAAATCCTAACTTTCCTGAACTCATCAGAGAGCTGAGGCTACAAGGCAACCAGGAAACTGAATTTCAAAGGGTAAAAAGCCCCCTCTTCCCTACCCCCAAGAAGAGTCAGGATGCGTGAATTGTTTTGCGTTTGACAGTGCATGGGAAGAAGAGGCAGTTGCCATAGAGTGGGGGAGAAGATATTTTTTAAAAAATGAATTGCTAAAGGCTGAGTATGTAACAGTGTATCAGTTTAGAATAACCGGGGCCCCAGACACCCAGACACAAGGGAAGTTTAACCCACTCCCAAGCTCCCCTGGGTGCTCTTGAGAAAGATCGGGATTGGCCAAAAGGCTGGAGAAGACCCCCTTTTGGTGGCACAGGATGCTGGAGGAGGTTGCTTTTGGGGAAGAAGGAGCAAGCCTTCTGGTCTTCAGTGCTGCTGAGGAGGGAAGAAGCAAATCCCCGTGCCTCTGGAGGAAGGACTGCACACCCTTTTCCCCATATCAGTATTCAGACAAAGATCTACTTATTCCTGGGGAAAGGATAGAAGCAGAAGCCATCTGCCCTTTGGCAAAAGCAATGAAATTCTTTTGGGTCTGAGTGCTGTATAGGAAGCGAAGGTCTGCTAGGACTGGGGGAGAAGCAGGAACCTCTCTGGACAAGGGACCCCATCCGTGTAGTCCAGCGCTCGACCTGTCGGGGCACAGAGCAGGGTGGAGCACGGGGAAGAGTGGATTTAGAAGGGGCAGAAAGAAAATGCTCAGCACCATGATTAAAGAATGTGGGAGAAAATCAAAAAGTATGTTAAAGGAACACGAGACTATGAAAAACAGTCCAAGAGACGAAAAATAATGAAATGAAATCCTAAAAATGAAAAATTAAAGAATTGAAGTTATATATTCAACTGGGTTGATAAACAGCAGATTAGATAAATTGATATTTAGTTGATGGATAACCAGCAGAAGAGAAAATTAATGAAGGGGAAGATAAATCACCCACGAGAGAGCACAGGGAAACAAATAAATGAAAAATATGAAAGGCAGGTTAAGAAGCCTTGAATGGGGAAGTTTAACATATGTCTAAATCACTGAGGTTTTTGAATAGGTAATATTCAAAGAGTTAACAGCTATTTTCCAGAAATGAAAAAAGACATGGCTCCTCAGATTCATGAGGCCAATGAATCCTGAACGGGATAATGTCACACCTAGACACACTGTAGGAAAACTTCAAAACCACCAAACAGAGAGGGAAAGAAAAAACTTTTAAAAGCAATGAAACAGAGAATATAGCCAAAAAAGGAATAATAATTAGATTAATAGTAGACTTCTTTTTGGTGAGAAAACATGTCAGAACACAATGAAATATGTTCAAAGTGCTGAAGGAAATTAACAGTCAGCTTATATTCTATACAAACCTAAATTTTTATTCAAAAGAAAATACAAAATGAAGACATTTACAGACAAAAATCGAAAGGGATTACTACTAAGAATTCCTCATGAAGAAATTTTAAAAGCATATGCTTTAGGAAGAGGAAAAAAGAATACTGGAGGAAAGTCCAAAGTACAAGAAAGAATTTTGAGCAAAGAAAGTCAGAAACTTCTGTTTAAATCTAAACAGTAACAGTGTAAAACAACAACGATAATGTCTAATTTCCTGTGTTGAAAAAAACAAGATTGAGCTAAAATACTGGAAGGAAGAGCAAAATATAGGGAGCCAGGTAACTAGAGTTAAAGCAGACTCATGCCCTGCCTATTGACGGTCTGTATAGTAAGGATGTAGATTAACATTAGGCGTTGTTAACTCAAATGTGTGTCTAAAAATGTCTATGGCAATTTTTAAACAAATAGCAATAGTTATAACTTCTAAATGAATAGAGAGAAAAATGAAATGAGAAAAATTCAATTAATGCGAAAGAAACCACCAAGAAATAAAAATGCATAGAACGAAGAGGTAAATATAAAAAATTATCTCCTTAAGGTAAATTATTTTTAGCTTAGTGAACATTGCCTTCAAGCACAGAGACACTAAGAAAATGTACTCACTGGAAAACTTATTCCTTTCTCATCTTCGGATTGCTTAAAGTTATTCATACCATTGGGGTGCCTAAGTGGCTCAGTTGGTTAAGTGGCTGACTTTTTTTTTTTTAAGAATTTATTTATTATTTGAGAGAGAGAGAGCGCACAAGTGAGGGGAGGGACAGAGGGAGAGGGAGAAGCAGACTCCCCACTGAGCAGGGAGCCCCACGTGGGGCTCAGTCCCAGGACCTTGGGATCATGACCCGAGCTGAAGGCAAACGCTTAACCCACTGAGCCACCCAGGCACCCCAAACGGCTGACTCTTGATTTCAGCTCAGGTCATGATCTTGGGGTCCTGGGATCAAGCCCCATGTCGAGCCCTGAGTCAAGCCCCATGTGGGGCTCCACGCTCAGCAGGGAGTGTGCTTCTGGATTCTCTCTTTCCCTCTGCCCCTCCCTCCATTTGCTCTCTCACTCAAATAAATAACTAAATCTTAAAAAAAAAAAAAGTTATTCATACCATTTAGGAGACCATATTCTTTTTCTAATTTACTTGCTTTTTCTCTCTCCTCATTTCCTGTCTCACTCTGTCTTCATCTGTCTGTCTTCCATCATCCATACATTTTTCTCTCTATGCCCCCACCCCTCTTTCCTATAACCATGCACCTGCCTGTCCATCCATCCATTTCTTCATCTATCCGTCTTTGTAACCCAAATCTCTTTCCAAGCCAGACCTCTCTCCGATCAATGCTACTTGGCATCTCCTTAGAATTTTAACAGGCACCTTAAACTTCACATATCCAAAATACAACCCCTGATTTCACCCCCCCCACCAAGTTCATCCCTCCCTCAGCCTTCACCATTGCAGCAAATGGTACCACCAGCCACTCAACTGCTCAGCCAAAAACGTGGGAGCCATCTTGATGATTCTTTCCCTCACCCCTCATATCCCATTCATCACCAAATGTTGTCAGCTCCACCTTCAAATTATATCTTAAGTCTGACAGTGTCTCACCATCTCCACTGCTACCATTCTCTGTCTGCACCATCAATCTCTTTCTTCTAAACCATTGGAATAGTCTTCTACCCACTTCTCCTCTTGCTCTTCTTCCTATCCTTTCTCCACAGCAGCCAGAGTGATCTTGTCAAAGGGTGAATCAGAGCATGTCACCCTCTTCTTAAAAGCCTCTGTGGCATCTCATTGTGTCCAGAAATAAACAGAAAATCTCTGACTTTTATGGCTGTTAGGATCTGGCGCCTGCTCAGCCTTCTGGCCTGATTTTCCTGGGCTCCCCATTTCATTCATTTTGCCCCCAACTCCACTGATCTTCCTCTTCCTCCAATACGCCCAGCTTATATCTGATTCAGGATTGTGGATCTGATGCTTCCTTTACCAGACCTGGTAAAGATCAGGTCTCCCCTGAAATGTCACATCCTCAGACAGATGTTTCTTGAGCCAATTTATGTCCATCTGAACATTCATTTCCAATATTTTCAATATTTGGAGTTATTTTTTTAAATATTGAAGTTATCTTTTTAAAGTTAATCACATCTCCTACTAAAGCATGACCTTTCTGAGGGTAGGGACCTTGTCCACTATTATGTCCTCAGGGTCTATAATTATGCCTGGCACATAGTAGGGGCTCAGTTATTATTTAGTGAATGAGTACTTGGTGTTAATTAATTCCACAGTTGGGGGTAAAAAGTTACATTATTTTCTTTTTAATAATCTAGTAATCTGGAACCCCCTTAGCAGAGCTAACAAGGATTTCCACCCTCTCAGTCATAGTTTAGTGGTGCCCCGACTCCTTAGGGTTGCAGAGAATTCAGGGGTCTCTCATGGGGTCAGGAAATAGGAGACCATCCTCCAATCTGGTGCTGACACATGTATAGTCCTTGTGGTCCTGTTGAAAGTTGCACGTCCATTTTCTTTTTCCAGGTCTCAGCATGGGTCTTCTTTGTGTTAGGTCACACTGCTATCTGAGAAGACCCTTCGGAAATTTCCGTCCCCCAAAGAGCACTGCATGGCAGTGGACATGGGTTGCCATCCTTAAGAAGCACCACCCCTGCCCCAAGTCCTGAGGAAGTTTGGTCTCTTCACTTCCTGGTAAGACCAGTTGTGCCTTCCCCCCACCTAGCGTCAGTTCTCAGTCAGCCTTGATGGAGACAGAACTCCTGAATGCTCTGCTAGGAAACTTCAGGCTGAAATCTTGACATACAAGACCTGTTTGACCACCCTCAGACATTCGGGGACCCAAGAACCCAGACTCAACACAAAGATTTCATGGGGTAGGAAAAAAAAATTCTCACACTTACCCAAGTCTCCCTCAGCAACAAGAACAAGGCAGACATTAATATCTCAGTAGCTTTTTACATATATATCCTTTGCCAAGTAGAATTATTCTGACATATGTAAATAAATCCTTTTCTAAGGAGAAGGACCAGAAATAATTACTATGTATTCATTTCTCAAATTACAACACACAAAATACTTAACGGCTATTCTATATAGTATAAATGGAAAGCACAGTTAAGAACTGGAATTGGTAGGGCTTTTTTTGTGCTCATTAAGTTTATTTTTTCTTCTACTTTATAAGATTTTGAAGAGTTAGTGCACATGAGGACTTATTTACTATTTCCAGCCAATTAACTTAGGAATTACAAACTTACTCTAATCACCATCTTATTTTGACAATATTAGAATAATTTACATTGTTAAGCATTTGATTGATTTTCTGTTATTTGTGTTACATTTTCAGTTTATTATTTTTCCCTGCAGACAGTGGAAACACTATTGAGGATTAAGATGTCCCTTCATTAAGAATGATGTAGTTTGTTTAATTTCCAGATATTCACGTATCATGGTTACATGTGTTCCATTCTTAATATTCCAAAGTCAGTCTTTACTCCAATAGTTTTTTTTTATTTAGAAAGGAAAATATCATTTCACACTAAGCATTTTAATAATACCATGATTCACATTTTAAACATTTTAAAAATATGACAGAGAGCTCATATCATTAATATACAAAGAAGTCATGTAAGTTAATATGAAGACTTAAATCTATAGTACATCACACTAAGGCAAGTAATGAGCCAAGAAAAATACCTTTGCCACAAATTTGACCAAAGTTTATTATAATTACTATATAAAGAGTTATGACAAATCAATAAGGACATTGACATACCGATAAAGGAGCACTATAATCCAGTGATAAAGAGCTCAGGCTCTGGAGGTAGAGCTTTGTTCAAATCTAAGTCCTATCAATGGCTGTGAGATCCTGAGCAAGACCTGCAACTTCCATTCACCTCTTAGAGTTCTAATTTATAATACAGAGATGTTTAAAATGATTGTTGCAGTGTAATTGGGGAGAATAAGTAAAATCACACACCTACAACTCTTGGTGCTGTCATTGGGACTCAGTACTTATGGTTATTTTGGCAAAAGATGTGAATAAGCAATTTGCAAAAGAAGAAATAGAAATGATTAGTAGACAGGGGCGCCTGGGTGGCTCAATCAGTTGAGCGTCTGCCTTCGGCTCAGGTCATGATCCCGATGTCCTGGGATCGAGCCCCGCCTCAGGATCCCTGCTCAGCGGCGAGTCTGCTTCTCCCTCTCCCTCCGTGATCTCTCTTGCTTTAGTTCTCTCTCAGATAAAGAAATAAAATCTTTAAAAAAAAAAGAAATGATTAATAGACATAAGCAAAAATTTAAATCTCACTATTAATCAGATGGATACAAATGAAAACAGCAATGAGTTACCATTTTTTCCTCACAAATTTGAATTTAAAAATATTTCTAATTCTCAAATTTGATACATGTGGGGTGAGTCCTGGGAATGAGTATAAATTGAGACAAGTTTTCCAGAAGGCAATTTGGCAAATTTTATCAAGGCCTTTAAACATTTTCATAGCCTGTGACCATATCTAGTCATTGTTCTCCTCCCGCAGACACCACTTACATTGTGTTTTACATTTGCACCATTTATGCAGAATGCACTGTGTCTGGTGCTCTGTAGGGTTGTCCAGCTGCTGGCCCTATCACTGACATATTCAATATACAGCAATCAAGCCTAAGAAAATAAACAGAAAGGCGCCATGGATTTATGTGCAAGAATTTTTATCCCGATATGAATCACACAAAGCAAAATCTGTGGAACAATTTAAATTTCAATCAATAGAGGAATAATGACTTGAATTATTGTAGATTCATACAGTGGAATTTCAGATAGCCATTAAAAATCATATTAAGAATATATAATGACATGGAGAAGTTTTAATACTTCATTCCAAAATGAAGGTAGGTTTCTTATTGTTTCCAATGATAAAAGTAAAATATAATCATTTAAAAAATTACACAATATAGAAAAACTAAAATAGTTATAATAATTTCAACACACAAAGGTAGGCGCTTTTGATGTAGGTCCTAGTAAGGTTTTTTCCACATGTATGTTCATATTCCTACATAACATAAAATGCAGAAAGCAGACTACGAAACTGCTAATCCCCCAGGGAGAAAAGTAACAACCACAGCATTAATGTATTTATGCATGCTGGTGGGAATATGGACAATTTTTATTTTTACTTATCTCTCCTTTACCTCTAACATGCCTACAGTTAGCATGAGTATGTACTTTTACAAGAAAACATTTTAAATAACATATAGACAGTAAGTGATTTGATATTAAGCTAACATAGGACTATTTCTTTCAGTGCTTTGAACATAAAATATAGACATATTCCTTCTGTGAAATGAGAAATAACACTCATTAATCACTTTGCCATCTTCCTCTTAATGAAAACATGCAAATGCATATGCAAACAAGCTGAACTTCTATTATGAAGCTATGACAGGAAGCTCTGAAAAAGAGAAGGTAATGATACAGTTTGAAAAGTAGGAGGGCAGAAGAAGGTTAGCAGCGGCAAAAGATTTCGACTCTGAATGCCTTAAAAGAACTGTATGAACCTGATAGTGTTCTAACAATAATAAAATAAGATCGCAAACAGCGTTAAGAAACTAAAGCTAGTCATTATGGTATGACACAGAGTGTAACAGAATGGAGACAGGAAGACTCAAATCCGAATGAAAATGTAGAAAGTTGTAATATTGCTCAGACCTTTTCCTAAGTCTTGCCAGATCATCATATTCAACTACTTGTCAAGTTCAGTCAGTATTACTCATGTATAACTCTAGGATATTTTTATCCAATATCACACATTTGGGTCAGAAATGAAAAAGCCATTTCAACATTGGAACATTTTGTCTACACAATTCCATGTTCTCACATGTCAGGAAATACAAACTGAGCAAACTCAGTGTTCCCCAAGATCATAAATGTTCACTAGGAAAGGCCTTAATGTCACAAGAGGGTAGGAAGCATTAAGGTTCTCCATATAACTGTCCCAAAGAGAATTGGAGCTAGGCTTATAGAAAATTAAATTCCTTGGACAGGGCAGAAGACAATATCAGACAGCATCCTATTGTGTTAACTCTGCTTCTGCCCTTTTGTGTGGATAATCAGGATAGCCTGCCGTCTTCAGATGGTTTGGGAAACCAGAACAAAGATAAACAATTGGATTCTACGAACATTTTTGAAATTCTGTTACAGGAAATATTCTTGGGTTAGGGAAGGGAAATGCAAAAATGGCAAAACACCCTTGTTGCCCTCCAGAATCTTCTCATCTCATGAGAAAGCCAGGTGGAAAGACAACTGCAAAACACAGCAGAATTTTTTAAAGGGCTGAACTGGGGGTGTGTAAACACAGGAAGAGAGTAAAAGTCCCTTAGAAAGGGGCTGTGATCTCTATTACAATGATCATAGACCTTACCGCTCAAAGCAGGATTCTCGGAGTAGCATCACCCAGGGGCTTGGGAGAGACGCAGACACTTCTCTCTCAGCCCTGGACCTCCTGAATCAGAATCTCTGAGGGTGGGACCCAGTCTTAACAGATCTCCAAGTAATGTTTATAGGTTCTGAAATTTGAAAAGCAGCATTGATCTAAAGTACAGACGCTTGTGATGTAAGAGGACATGAGCTTTCCTGTTGCTTGTTTAATAATGCATCGTTTAAAAATCAATGATTATATATGCTCATTATAGAAAAATCAGAAAATCTGGAGGGATACGAAAGGTGAAAAAAATTACCCTTATGAATTATTAGGCTTCTTCAGAGAAATAGAACCAATAGGGTATGTGTGTGTGTGTGTGTGTGTGTGTAGATAGATACAAATATATGTATATATTTGTGTGTGTGTATATATATATACATATATATATACACACACACACTCACACACACGCATGCTCATGCCAATATATATTGGCTTATGCCAATTCCTCTATATATGGAGGCACATGCTTACAGAGGCTGATAAGTCCCAGATCTGCAGTGTGAGTCAGCAAGCTAGAGACCTAGGAGAGCTGATGGTTTATTTACAGTCCAAAGGCCAATAGACTTGAGCCCCAAGAAGAGCCAGTGTTTCAGTTCAAGTTCAAAATCAACAGAAAAGCTGATGTTGTAGTCTGAGGGCTGTCAAAAAGAGTTCTCTCTTACTCAAGGGAGGGTCAGGCTTTTAGTTCTAGTCAGGTCTTCAACTGATTAGATGGGGCCCACCCACACCAGGGAAGGCAATCTGCTTTACTCAGTCTACTTATTTAAATGTTAACCTCATCAAAAACACCCTCACAGAAACACTCAGAATAATTTTTGATCAAATACCTGGGCACTGGGGCACCTGGGTGGCTCTGGTTAAGTGTCTGCCTTCAGCTTGGGTCATGATCCCAGAGTGCTGGGATCGAGCATCACGTGGGGCTCCCTGCTCCATGGGGAGTCTGCTTCTCCCTCTCCTTCTGCCCCTCCCCCTGCATGTGCTCTCTCTCTCTCAAGGAAATAAATAAAATCTTAAAAAAAATAGCCAGCCGCTCAGCTGCTTCTCCCTCTCCTACCCACTCGTGCTCTTTCTTGCTATCTCTGACGCTATTTCCGTCACTATCTCTCTCTGTCTCAAATAAATAAATAAAATCTTAAAAAAAAATTACCTGGTCACCCCATGGCCCAATCAAGTTGACACATAAAATTAATCATCATAACTGAATTAACTGCTCTAAACATTTTGGTTTATTTAACTCACCACCTTATAAGTTTCAACCCTGAGGAATGGGAGTGTATGTGGATGAGGATAAATTCTTCAGATATAAAGAACCAGCTAAAATACTCTTTGTCTCTCTGCCGCGAACACCATTGGAAGTGGAAGGCAGGTGAATTCATCTGTGATACCACAGCTTCCTGTCCAAGCCGAGAGTTTCATTTTCATATATTCATAACACATAAGAAGTTGAGGGTATTTTTTTCCCCAAAGCAATTTTTTTTTTAGCTGTGGTGTGAAGTATTTCTTTGGCATAAATATCACCCTTCCACCCCATCTGAGCTGAAAATCCCATTTCTAATCTTCTTTCTGATTGAGAAATGATAGAGTGGATTTGCCGGCAAACATCTGCCTCATTGGCAGCTGGCTGCTCTGGTGGGAGTGGTCCTAAAGTAAGCACATGGTGTTTATGCTGATTCATTGAGAAATATATTTTTAAAATCATAATGGGTATTAAGGAGGGCACGTATTGCATGGAGCACTGGGTGTTATACACAAACAATGAATCATGGAACACCACATCAAAAACTAATGATGTACTGTATGGTGACTAACATAACATAATAAAATAAATAAATAAAATCATAATGTGGACAAAATTTGAAGATAAATTGTGCCACATTGATTAAGAAATCTTTGTGCTAATGTTAGCTTATATTCTATTTTCTCACATCACTAGGGCTATAGTTAATGGTCTTATGAAAGGTCTTGACAAGAATTTGATTCTCTCTCCTTCCTTTATGACCAGAGACAGTCCTGGCAAAATCATGGAGCAACATTAGCCCTTGCTATTCCCCACTGACCTCCTTGACTTTATAATCTCTTCTCTCCATCCCGTCTTTCCTGTCAGTGCTTCCAAATCTTAGCAGTACATTAGAATCATCTGGAATTTTTTAAAAATACTGATGTTTGGTTCCCACCTACAGGGATTCTGATTTGTTTGTTCTGGGGTGCAATCTGGGCATTGGGATTTCTAAAAGCCTTCTGCGTGGCTCTGACATGCACCCAGAGTTGTGAACCGTTATTCGAGGACACTTGTTACTCATGGTGATGTACTGTTGGCATCATCTGGAAACTTGTTAGAAATTCAGGGTTTGGGGCCTGCCCCACACCTGCTGAATCTGAGTCTGTATTTTAACAAGACCCCCAGGGACTCTATAGAAGTATTAAAGGTTGCATACCCTTGTCCTATGTGTTGGTTTTCCCCTTGGTATTAAAATCAGCTTTTGGGACAAGGAAACTTACTTAGGTGAAAGTAATTATTTGGTTTAATTTCTGAGGTCCCCCAGAAGTGATTGATTATAACATGTGTTCACAGCATTGTTTAAGTCAAAGAAGTGAAAGTTCTGATTTTGGAACTTCCAGTATCTGGAAGCTGGATAGGAAAGAGTTGTTTTTTTTTTTTTATGTTATGTTAATCACCATACATTACATCATTAGTTTTTTTTTTAAAAAAAGATTTTATTTATTTATTCATAAGAGACAGAGACAGAGAGAGAGGCAGAGGGAGAAGCAGGCTTCCTGCCGAGCAGGGAGCCCGATGCGGGACTCGATCCCAGGACCCTGGGATCATGACCTGAGCCGAAGGCAGACGCTGAACCATCTGAGCCACCCAGGCGCCCTACATCATTAGTTTTTGATGTAGTGTTCCATGATTCATTGTTTGTGCATAACACCCAGTGCTCCATTCAGTACGGGCCCTCTTTAATACCCATCACCAGGCTTACCCATCCCCCCACCTCCCTCCCCTCTAGAACCCTCAGTTTGTTTCTCAGAGTCCACAGTCTCTCATGGTTCGTCTCCCCGTCCGATTTCCCCCCCTTCATTTTTCCCTTCCTGCTATCTTCTTCTTCTTTTTTTTTTTTTAACATATAATGTATTATTTGTTTCAGAGGTACAGGTCTGTGATTCAACAGTCTTACACAATTCACAGTGCTCACCACACATACCCTCCCCAATGTCTATCACCCAGCCACCCCATCCCTCCCACCCCCCACCACTCCAGCAACCCTCAGTTTGTTTCCTGAGATTAAGAATTCCTCATATCAGTGAGGTCATATGATACATGTCTTTCTCTGATTGACTTATTTCGCTCAGCATAATACCCTCCAGTTCCATCCACGTCATTACAAATGGCAAGATTTCATTCATTTTGATGGCTGCATAATATTCCATTATATATATATATATATATATATATATATATATATATATATACCACATCTCCTGTTCCATTCATCTTTTGATGGACACTTGGCTCTTTCCATGGTTTGGTTATTGTGGACATTGCTGCTATAAACATCGGGGTGCACGTACCCCTTCGGATCCCTACATTTGTATCTTTGGGGTAAATACCCAGTAGTGCAATTGCTGGGTTGTATGGTAGCTCTGTTTTCAACTTTTTGAGGAACCTCCATACTGTTTTCAGAGTGGCTGCACCAGCTTTCATTCCCATCAACAGTGTAGGAGGGTTCCCCTTTCTCCGTATCCCTGCCAACATCTGTCGTTTCCTGACTTGTTAATTTTAGCCATTCTGACTGGTGTGAGGTGGTATCTCATTGAAGTTTTGATTTGGATTTCCCTGATGCCGAGCGATGTTGAGCACTTTTTCATGTGTCTGTTGGCCATTTGGATGTCTTCTTTGGAAAAATGTCGTTCATGTCTTCTGCCCATTTCTTGATTGGATCATTTGTTCTTTGGGTGTTGAGTTTGGTAAGTTCTTTATAGATTTTGGATACTAGCCCTTTATCTGATATGTCATTTGCAAATATCAGGAAAGAGTTTTTGATCAGGGAGCATTCTTGGCTCCCTGAAACCCCCTCACTTGGGCAAACACCTTCTTATTCTCCCTAACACTATGCCTCTTGCTCCCCAGGCCCTTAGGGTCAGAACACAAGTCCTGCAAAGTCTCCAGAGTCTGGCCTGCCCAATGATTTGTGCTTTAGGCAAGGAATGACAGTATCCTTCCATGTTCAAATAGAAAAACATGAGTGTTTAAAGCAAAGAAGATGTATTTTAAAGATTTCATTTCTTTCTTAAGTAAAGGCTGAAGCAGGAAAATAGTTACCAAAAAAGCAAAAAGAAACTTCAGCTAAAAGGTAATTTCTTTTTTTGTGGGGGGGGGGGGGGGGGGCATGCTCTGAAAAGAATCAGCCAAAGCTGGGTTCGAATTAATGCCTATAACCTTGATAAATTGCCCTCTCTCATTTTGGTTTTCTTAAACAAATAAAGTGAGGATGATAGTACCTACCACCAGGGTTGTCCCGCATTTTGATTAATATGTAACCCAAGGTTTTTGGCCTCAGTTTTCCCAAAAGGAAAATGGAGATCATGATTCTCCCTTCAGGCTGGTTGTGAATATATGAGAAGGTAGACAGAGTGCTGAGCCTGGTCCTGGCACACAATAAATGGTTATTATGTGGCAAGTGATTTTTCTATATCACTGGGTGGCGGTGCTGAGACGGATAATAAAAGTAATGCCAGGGGGCGCCTGGGTGGCTCAATCGATGAAGTGTCTGACTTTGGCTCAGGTCAAAATCTCAGGGTCCTGGGGTCGAACCCTGCGTTGCGCTCTGCGTTCAGTGGGGAGTCTGCTTCACCCTCTCCCTCTGCCCCTCCCCCTTCCCATGTGCTGTCTCTCTGTCAAATAAATAAATAAAATAAAGTAATGGCAGTAGTAGCAAGTCGTCAAATGTTGGTTTTCTTCCATTTATCTTATAGGAGCCAAATTTGGCAGAGAGATTAAGTAACCTGCCTGTCCTCTGTCACTGTACCATACTTTCACATTCTACCAGGATTCTTACTCAAGGAGACTGGTAGGGAAATGTCCCCATGTGAGGCATTACCATTTTGTGTGGGGTGTCTGTGTGTGTGTGTGTGTGTGTGAGAGAGAGAGAGAGAGAGAGAGAGAGAGAGAGAGAGACAGAACCTGAGTGTGCTTTCTTTTTTTATATTCCACACACTACTCCCTGGAGATTCTGAAACACAATCCCCTAGCAACATCCATTCATTCCCCAGGAACTGTTATAGGTAAAAAGTACTTGTTGTACATTAATATTATTTAGTATACTCCTACATTGTCTTTTACATAAAGATGAGGCATTATTATCACCATTTTAACAGATAAATACACTAAGAAAGAGGAAAAACAAAGTTCCTTGTCCAAGGTCACCAGGTGGTATGCAGCAGAATCAGGATTTGAACTGGATTTATCTCCAAAGCCCAGGCCTCTCTCATATGTCTTGCTGTTCTCTCATACAAGTGATGTAACACAGGAGGGGTAGGTGGAGATGAAAATTACTTTTGCATCAGACATTATTCTCCCAGCCTGCTCTGGGGAAGTAGGTGTAGATATACCATGCTTGGCTCTGAGGCACAAACACCCAGAACTCCTAACTGGGCTTTTATGTAGCAGACACGGTACTACATCTATTATGTCATTTGGTCCTCACGAATTCTGTGAACTAGGTATTATTACCCCATTTTAAAGATCAGAAAACTAAGATTAAATAACTTGTTCAAGGTCACAGATATAATAAATGAGGAACTAGGATGGAAAGGGGCCTGTCTGACTCCACAGATATACATTAAACTTTTCCAAAATCACTTCTTCATGCCTCATTTTACAAACCAATCCAGAATAGTTGCAAAAGGCTAAAATATGTTTCCCTGTACCAGAAGATTGACCCAGATATGGTGTCTCTTAGCTTTCCTCCAGTGCCCACTTACTCTCCCTCCTTAAAACAAATTAAAAAGATTTTTCTGTTTTGTTATGAAATCTATAACTGCCACAGGGAAAGAAATGAAAATATTGATTCAGAACTTTTTCTGGGGGGTGAAGGCTCAGCACATTCTGAGTATCTGCTTGGTTCTCTGAGCTGACAAGCTAAAACCGTGGATGAAAAAAAAATGCCAGTTATCTAGAAACAGACTTTGAGGCGTGGTTTTAGAGGTTTTATTTTTAAAAATCTGCTGAAAAGAAAGTCGATACCAAAATGGATAATACATGTACTTCCTAATTAGAGATCATTTCTATAGCTTGAAACCTTGTTCCAGCAGAGATGTAAATGTCCAGAAAGAGGTGGAGGGGATCATGTTGTCAAATACCCCAGGGCAAGGATGTAGTTTTCCTGTTTCTTTCTTCCTAGGGCCCACTACACTCAGACACATAGTGAATGTTCAATAAACATGACTGAATGAATTAGTGAATGCATAAATGCATGAACAGCAGAGAATAAATGCATCGAATACCTTTATGAAAGCACATGTTGATAGTACAAGAGCAGAAAGCCATGGGTACCCCCCAGATGACACGAGAAACAAACTCACTGCACACTTTTGCCCAAAGAAGACTTAGAGCACTCTTCACTTATTTTATCTTAGATATTGAAGGCAGAAAGGATTTTTGTAATCTAAAATGTCGGAGAACAAAGCCAGAAGATGCAGTATGCAGAAAAAAACATACCTCATGAGTTTCTGCACTCTATCATGAGGTTCTAAACTGATTTTTTTTTTCCCTTCAGAAAGAAAAAAACCTCTCACTTCTTTCTCTGTCTCTGTCTCTCTCCCCCTCTCTCTGCATCTTTCAAGTCCAAGAGGTTGTAGCTGATGGCGTGATACGTGTGTGTGTGCGCGCACCCGCGCGCGCACATGCGTGCGTGTCTGATCCCCCCCCAAGTTAAGTGGTTAAATAGGAAACTCAGGGCGATACCTCAGGACCCCTCTGCACTTCAGTGAGGAGATTCAGGAACACCTGTGCTTGTGGCACGTGTGTCGCCACTAGGGGTCCCCAAGCAGCAAGCGATGTGAATTGGGAATTGGGTAGCAGAGGCAGTCTCCCTTTGTCTGCACCCCAGGTGTGGACTCCTTTTGTTCAGAGGCTGGGCTGCTACCTGCAGCGTCGGAGCTGTCTGCTGGCCAAGCGCACCCTGGGCTGCCTACACACCTCTTCCGAGGAAGTGGAGGGTTTCTCAGCTTCTGCCTCTAGTTATGCCTGGTGTTACCCCCGAAGAGCCCATGTTTTCTCTTTAACAGGACCAGGAGTCTTTGTATTAGAAGCACAGCTTAAACTACAAAGGGAAATGCTTCTCCCTACAACAGAGTATATCGATGTTGAGAAATTGATGGCAAAAAGACCAATTTCCAGGGTACAGTAGAGTATTTGCCATAAAATATTTAAAGCTAGTTGACAAATAGCCCCACTATTCTTCCTTGAATGCTGGCCACTGGATTAATCTTGAAAGTAAGGAATATTTCATTCTGTGCTTAGCACAGAGGAAAGGAATGACCTTCACAAAGAAACACCCCAGAGGGCCTGAAACATGGGAGCCCAGCTCCAACCACAACAGCCACTTCACCCTGTGGTGTTTTCTTGGCTGCTTTTAGACTTCAAAGGAACAGTAGAGCAAAAATAAACAAATTACAGCAACATAAGAGCTACTCTGTAAACAATAAATTGTATCAGTTGTAACAGCCGGTGATTGGGGGTGGGGATTACAAACACTTGCTCCATCAAAATTGTATTCTTATATTTTCACCATTTCAGTTTTTCTTATTCATAGCAAAATAGTGTCATTACATGCCCATCAACTTCTTTTTGTGCTCCAGATATGTTATTCATCATCTTGTTGCCTGGTGGTCAGATGGGAAAAGTCACTGGCGAACATGAGAACCATTTATGGATTTATTAGTTCCTTAGTTTACTCACTTATTCTACAAATATCTCCTGAGCACCTATTGTGTGTAAAGCCTGGTAGAGAATACAAAAGCTGGCCAGACAGAAATCCTGCCCCCAGGAAGCTTTTAATAGAGTAGGGAAATGAAATACAGGTTCCAAAATTACCATCAAAACAAAACCAGAGCATCTGCCAATAGAGAGGTACAGGGGAAAGACTAGAGGAATTCAGTAGACGGAAAGCTGGTTTCTGGCTTGGGGATCAGGGAAGATTTTCCAAGAAGGTGCATTCTACTTACCCCTTCACAATACAAGATGCTCAGCAGGGAGGGCACGGGAAAAGGCCTGTGCTGCCAGCCCTCAGTGGTACTGGGCACAGTGAGAAGGGGTCGCATGTGTGAAGGGGAGAACAGGAAATATATTTGGAGAAGGAAGGTGGGAAGGCTTTAGATGCTAAAATAGCTTTCATGCTAACAAAATGGTAATTGTTAATAATCCTTAATAGACCAAATTATTAACAAAACTCCTTTCGTCCCATAAGTCTTTTAATATTTGAAGAAAGAAGGTAGACATATCTTTAAAAAAAATCTTACTTTTCAAACAGGCCTAAGATTTTTGCAGCACCAATATTCCCTTTTCCACTGACAAATAGGCATTAGCTGGAATTAATGCCTATGAATGAATGAATGAGTGAGTGAGTGAGTGAATGACATATATGAATTAATATCCTTATTGTTTCATTTGGAGAAATGCTTTGGAAGGTCCACAAACAGGTGCATGAGCCTACTGAGGAGGGGTTAGCATCTTATTTCAGCCACCTCCTGCTAATTTACTGATATTATAAACATTTTTGCAAGGAACAGCCAGCCTTTAGGGCTCTGAAGCTAAGAAAAATGATAGGGAGCAATCATGCCTGCTGAGTTTTCTCCATTTGTTGTGGCTTTAACAATCTAAATTATTGATCAACTTTCAGATTTTAGTTCTGAACCTGGAGCTTTCCATTTGTTCTTCAAAATAATAGGCCCTGGAATTATGGTTCATCTCGTACCAACAGGCTAAGCTTCCCCAGTCATCCTGTTTTTATTCAGTAAGCATGTTTGGTGGCCTTGTATCCTTCTTCTGGTCTCTGAACCCCATGGGAAAAAGTTAGTCTCTGTTTCATTCCACTTTTGTACAGCACAGAATGGCTGTGGGGTAGTACCCTCACAGCAAATTCCCCTTTGTCCCCTCCCTTTATATTATGTCCAGTCAATCCGAGATAATAAAAGTAATCAACTTCACAAGGCCATGCTTTACTTTCCCTAACTAAGGACTGCAAAGTTCTGTGAAGGTAAATATTATCATCTGACTACAGAAGTAGAATTTGATATCCTTTTGCAAGACTTCAGAGATGAAAAATGGAACCTGTTGTGTATTGCCCAATTTGGGGCAAGAAAGATATAAACCTTGGGCCAAAGATTAGATATGTCCCCTGATGCAACAAGTCACTGCTGATTAGTTATCTCCAGATGCAATGGAGAAAGCAGAAGTTGTTCAAATCATAGATTTGGCCTTTCAGGTGCACAATTTATAATCACAGAGCACAACTGTATGCCAGGTACACTGTGGCTTTATACACATGATTTCATTTAGTCTTCATAAAACCCTATAGTATCAAGATTTGGGTGGCAGGTGGAGAAACTGAGACTCACTGAGTGTAGGTAATTTGCTCAAGGTCATGTAACTCATAAGTGGTGGAACCAGAGTATGAATTCCTGTGTTGTCTTTCTTCTTCGAAGCCCAGAGGGTGTCAATCCTACTAGGTGACATAGCCAGGTCAGTCCACCATCTAAAGGTCTGGAGGGATACATAGGTTACTAGTTAATCAAGTAGATGTGCCTTTGATCAGAAGAACTTTGGGAAAACAGGAAGTTAGTTCTGATGGAGGGATTAGTGTTGTGATGGGCCATATATCCCTGATGGACTCCAGGTTGGGCTGCATCACGCCTGCATGGCACAGAAGGAGAGAAAAAGGAGTGTGTGTGTTGCGGGGTTGGGGGTGTGTGTGCTCGGGTCTCTTTATACCAGGCAGGGGTGTTCCAAGTTCCATGTAGATGAGAGTCAGGAAGACTCAATGTGGTTGAGGTGGGCTCATGAGCCCTCAGCTATTCAGAAAACTGCTTTTTTTTAAAAAAAAAAATGAGCCTTATTGGGAAGGTGTGTTGGGATGGCATCCTGAAGGGAATTTTAAAAAGTTTAAATCAACTAGAAAATGTGACATGAGTGCATATTATGATTATTCAACACTTATCCTTCACTGTTCATTGGGTGCGTGGTTGATGTGAACCCCCTAGGACTGTCTGCTGTGCCTGTGTCACTCCTGACAATTTTTAAATTGACTCTGTCCTTTTAACCATGTTTTTAAAAATTGAACTACCCCAATGTGAACACTTTCCACTTTGCTACATAATGAGAGTACTTTCATTCCTTTAATGTTTGCGTTTTCCTTTGATCTAACAATTTCTGTTCAAATTTCACAGTTTTCTGTTGCTTCAGGATTGAAAGAACCGATTACCCTGCTGGGAGTGTGAAACAGATTTAAAAAAAAAAATCTGTATGATATTTCCTCCCAGTGAAATTAATTTAGGCTTAAATACAGGGGGAAGCTACACACCTTGTGCTCAAGTCTCTTTCTCTCACATACCTAAGCAATTCCTTATCCTGAAAGGGCACAGTTGGACCTGCTGCCAAGTCTTTTGTGAGGTTCCTTTACCAGACGAAGTCAGAGAACCTCTTTCTCTTGACACCCGGCTTTGTGTGGGCCTGATGACATGTTAGGAACATCTCTATTTCTTTGAAGGGCAACCTCAAAAGCCCAGTGGACCCGTTAGTCACTGTCCTTGGCTGGGGGTACTTAAGTGCCTCTGGACGGGTCTTGCTAGGTGTTTTGAGGGTGTTTTGGGAAACACACCTTCTTGCAGGGTAGGAACCATCAGCTCCAGAGTAACAAAGGACAATTTGGACGGGAGTGGAAGAAGCTCTCCAGAGCCTCTCTGGCATCCCTGACCCCCTTTTAGCTCGCACTCTGTCCATAGTGACCTCGCCTTCGCCCTCTGGATCCCCCACCCCGGCTGTCTTCGCCGCCCCTTAGCCTGGCCACGGACAGCGAGCCCCACCACCTTCTCCCCACTCCCCACTCCCGGTTGCCTCCAAACCGTGGAGCAGCGCTGCGCACCGCAGCCGCGCTCGCCCCGCGCCCCCCGGCGGCCTCCCCAGCACCTCGGGGTCTCGCGCCCCGGTCCAGCGTCCCCCCGCCCGGCAGTCCCCAGCCTCCTCCTCCAGCCCCAGTCGCAGGAGCTGTCAAGCCCACGGCAGCTGAACCAGCCCCCGAGCTCCCGCGTCTCCTCTCCTTCCTTTGTGTGCGCGCGAGCGGAGTTGGGGCGGAGGGAGAAGGGGGAGGTCGCTCTGTCTGTCTGGCTCCTGCCGCCTTTGCCCGGGCTGCTCGAAGTGCCGCCGGGGAGGCGGGAGCCCAGGGGAGGGTGCAGGAGCTGGCGGGGCGCCTCCGGGCCGCCCGGGCGCGGTGGTCCCAGCCGCGCGCGGGGGAGCTCGGCCCACAGCTGGGGCTCGACTGGAGGCACGATTAGTCCGCTCCGGCCGCCCCTCGGCCTCCCTCTGCTCGCACCTAACCCCCGACACCCGGAGAAGAGCGTGCAAAGGCGCCGAGAGGGACGGAAACCACAAATAAATAGCGGCGGCAGCAGCGCGTCATCTGGTGGAGCAGGAAGTGCCGGCGGAGTCCGGAGGCTGGTGCTTTCTGCGCGTCCCCAGGACTTTGCCATGGGCTGGGGGCCGCGAAGGCTGCGAGCGGTCGCGCGAGGGCAGCGGCGGCGGCGTCCGCACCGGGGCTGAGCCAGCAGCGACGCGCGGGCCGCGGAGATGGCAGCGTCCAGCAACTCCAGCCTGTCCGGCTCCTCGGTGTCCTCCGGTGAGTTTCAGCCCGTCGGACGCAGGCTGGGTCTCTCGCCCCCTGCCCTCGCCCCGCACCCCGGGATGGGTAGAGCCTACCTGTGGCCGTCCTGCCCCCTGTCTCGGAGTGAGGGCAGGCGCCCGGTGTGACACTTGTTTGGTTTTGCCAGCACCCGGGGCGCCCACAGCACCTCCGCGCCTGACATCTGACAGCACAGAGGTGGGAGAGCGGTGGCGCCCTTAGTGTGCGAACGCGAGTGTTCTGGAGACTTGGGGAGCAGCAGGCGAGAAGCGAAAGGAGCAGGGCAGGCTCGCACTTTCTGGCGCCGCTGGAACCTGGGCTAGCGGGGCGCGGAAGGTTGGGGAGACGCTGGGCGCCCGCCGGGCTGGATGCCCAAATCCAAGGAAGAGGAGCGAAAACCCTCGCTCCTCACAGACCTGATTTTCTTTGTTTGTTTCAGAAATTAGCTCCGTGGAGACACAAGCTTGGGGCATGGTTTGAGATAGAAGTAATGAAGGGATTCTGTGTTTCTGGTCCTGATTGAAGCGAGTTAGAGGAAGGAAGGTCGAGCCCAACCTCTGACAATTTGCCGGTTTACGTGTGTGTGTGTGTGTGTGTGTGTGTGTGTGTGTGATTTTCCTATGTGGCCTCTTGGACATTTTCTTATGATACTCTCTAATTTCACTTTCCAGGCATACATTTTGTTTTCAAGTGAGCAAAGGGAGGACTTCTTTCAGCTTTTTTTAAGGTTGATCAGCAGGTCTCATTGAAGAGAAAAAACTGCTAATGAATCTGAAGGAATAGGAATCAATAGAAACAGACCCTCTGGTTTCTGAGCATGACAGGTTTCTAATCAGAATGATGCATTAGGTAGAATTCTTCTACCTCTCTGGTCACTGAAAACTTTAATGACAAACCCTAAAGGCATAGCTGATAAGACATTTAGTGTAGTATACAGTCTGCAGGGGTCAAGAGGGTCTTGAAATCCTAAGGAAAATACTCAATATGTTAATATTGTATTAATTCCTATTGTGGGTTTTTTTATTATTATTACAATTACCCGGACATTAAACTCAGAGAACAATCACCTGGTTGGGACCATTGGACAGCAAGCCTGTCATAAATTTGCCATATCTATAGATGTGTAACTAATTTAATCATAAATACAAGGCGAGTTTGACTAAGGTGCGATTGTGATGTGGCACAAGGTGATCCCTTGAAAGCCATCTGTTATCTTTTTTGGCAGGTTCAGTTCCTGGGAAATGGCACCTCCTTTCTTGATCACTGCCAACTAATCAAAAGCACAATGTTGTTAAGCATATGATATAGTTCAAGTTGCTGGTAGTAGCAGCCAATGGGGCAGAACAGTCATATCTTATTAAGAGCAGCAACAAGTTGACTGCCTGTGGTTTTAATTCTGAGAACTCAGCAAATGCTACAGCGTATTTTTAGTACCCCCAAACCACTGCTGCTGCTTTTCAATTCATTTTGGTCGACTAACATTGAATTTAAAATACAGTGATGTTGGCTTACGATTAGCATATGGTTAGCCCTCTCAGAAAACTGCCCACTAGAAAAGGGACTGGTGGGGGAGAGGTGGCAACGGGAAAGAAGAATGGAGAAAAGACAAGAAGGCAGTATTCTCACATGATTTACTGATGGCATAAATTACAGATGCTGTGGCATCTGAACTTTCAGATCTTGGTGTAGCTTAGGAAACCTGATCGAAAAATTGAATTCAGGCTTCAGAAAAATACGTGGGTTTGAAGTCACACAGTATGAGCTTTAGATGATGGTAATTGCTTTGCAGATAGGATGGAGATGCTTATGATGGGTCTCCTTCCTGCTTTAGTTACCACTATTTTAAATCTCAATGGGAACTCGGAAATTACGTGAACACCGAAATTCAGAAAGTGGGCATCGATATACTATTTGATGTAGATCAGACTGGCCCATAAACTTATATTGCTCAATACACCAATTAATCAGACACTTTGTCTTGAAAAACACAAGAAGCTGTAGTTCTCTTTTTAAGCACACTTACCCATCGCATGGATCATGAATAATTCAGATGACACAAGCAATTCACACCTGTGAGAGGTGTTGGGCACTAAAGAATAGAGCCTGTTTGTGGTGGCAGCTGCGTTCTCCCAGGCAAGGGCCAGAGTCTGAGAAAATAGGGCACTCCATCAATCTATTCATCATTGTTTTCACATAGGGCCTACTATGTGCCAGGAAGTAAGTATTATAAGCCTCAGTTTCAAGGAGGCTGAGTGAGGAAGATAATTTTAGGATTCCTTCTAGTTCTGAAGTTCTGGGATTATTGTTCTTGAGTTCTGGCTGCCGCATTGACCAGTTGGGTAATTTGGAGTGAGTTACTCAACTTCTCCAAGCCTCAATTTCCTCATCTGTAGATAAGGTTAATGTTAATAACGGGACTTACTTATAGGAATGCTATGTGGATTAAATGAGATAATGTGTGTAGAGCAGTTAGCCCAGGGTGTGGCACTTAGTCGGTGTTTGCTGTGAACAAATTTTGCTCCTTTGAGGAATGAAATAGAAGGCACTTCATGGCTCAGCCTTTAGGTGCAGAAATAAGTCCAACACACATAAAATTTGACTGTTCCATTGCATGTTAAATTTGACCTTGAGGTATGAGGTCCTTATTAAAGAAGCAGTCATTAAGTGTATTTTAGGTTTCGGGCATTGTCCCAAGAGTTTGGAATAGAAAGATGTATTAGGATCCTTTCCCTCACCATCCAGTAGCAGAGATGGACGACAGATAGTAATCTATATTCCAGTTGGATAAAATGAATTATGTGGAAGAGAGTACAACGAGGGGAGTGATGCCCTCAGTAGGCAGGGAGGGTCAGAACTAGTGACCTATGAGTTGGGGCTTAAAGGATGAGTGGGATTTTTTCCCCAGAGAGCAGAGAGGGGGAAAGGCATTTCAGGAAGAGGGAAGAGCTTAGGCAAAGGCCTGGAGATGGGGAAGTCCATGGCCTAATGTTCAACTTCCTTTCTTAGGGCTCTTGATCCATTTTGTAGGTGGTGTCTTTTCTCTGGACGGTTATGCTTATAGATCTATTAGCAGCAGCGTGCAGAGAGATGCTAGATCACTCACTGTTGCTGCTGACGTGGGTGGGAGGTTTTCTTTCTGTTCAGGTAGCAGTGGGTTTGATGGAACAACTCTCTGGAAGCCTTAGGACATACTTGGGCAATTGAGCAGTAAAAAAGGAACTGTTGATTCTGTAGTGAATAACATATGGAGGTGTGAACTCGAATAATATGGGTTAAACCTCTCTTGGAGGAATAGATGTGGAAGGTTTAGGTTTGGTTGTGTTTGCACAGAGAGTAAAGATCTAATAATTCACTCACTATTAAGCTCAAAGTTATCTGATTTTCCTGAGAATATGTTCTCACTTGCTGTTGTTGAACCGCAACACCCGGGTGTGTCATTTATTCTGCATTACCAGCTGAGACATAACAAATGAAATAATCAGGTTAAAATTAATTTTTAAATACATTTTCCAAGAACTGTTCAGAAATTTTCTTCTGGAATATTCAATTATGTGTAGAAGAAATTGCTTTGCCTTTGTTTTAATGATAACTGCTAGTAATTAAATTTCACAATCACCTAGATTGGCAGGAAGGTTTGATTACCTTTATTATTTTAAGTGGAAAAAAAAGATCACTATCCTTAAGCTTTTACTCTAGCCTATGGTACTTGATTGTATTCTGAAATAAACAATTGATGTACAGAATAGTTTTCTTAATAATCATGGGTTATGTTGGCTTTTATAATTGAGAGAAGACCTTTTTGCATTTTAGTGATGTGATTGCCAAATGGGTAATTTCACAGTGTTAAAAAAAAAAAAGAAAGAAAGAAAGAAAAGAAATCAACTCAAGTAAAGTAATAAATAAAAAAGCTATGAACTGAACAAGGTAACTGAACAAGGTAAAAATTAAATATTAAAGGGACCCCCAGGATAAGAAGTTAAGATTTTGAGAACATAAACACGCTGTATTATAGAAATGAAATCAACATAGACTTTTTAAATTAAAATGCAAATGGAAAAAGGTAAAAATCAGTATTTGTGTGTAGAGTCATTGAAACTTTAATTGGGAAAAGAACATTCCTAAATGGATTGTATAATTTCTCCAGATTGTATACAATAGTAATGTGGGCCAAATAAATAATGCTATTTTCTGCTGTCACACTGGCTTGATCCTACAAATGATAAATAGGGATTTTCATTACTTATTATTGGAGGGTGAGAACCAGTGACATATACAAATCTTTCATATCCCTAGATGCAGAAGGTAAAACTGAACTATAATAATGCTGCCAAGACATATATGTGTAATTAGAAACTCCATGGATCTAATACTACAAAACAGGGTATCTTTGTTGAAACAGACATTCACACTGAGAAGTCTTCTTTTGGACCCCTGAATTATTCAGAAATACTCGATTTTGTGTAAAAGAAATGTCTTTACCTTTGTTTTAGTGATAACTGCAGGTAATTTAATTTCATAATTACCTAGAGAGTCAGGATGATTTGATTACTTTTGTTTATTTTAAATCACCAAAAAAAAAAATTGCAATTTCAAAAACATTGCAAATAAAAAAATCACAAAGCTAAAACTAACGCCCTGAAAGAAATCATTCATTCAGATGCGGAGTATTGTTCTTTGCTATTTTTCTGGTGACCTTCCCACACCTCATTTTAACTTATTAGATTTTTCGCTGGTCCTTTGTGGGAACCCAGATGAACCCAGTGACAGAGAATCTGAGAGGAAAGACATTTCTTAAGCATGACTGCGTGTTTGCTGTGTTTGACAAGGGCCCACTGATATGCGTACTTTAGCTAAAATGCCAGATCCCCCCCATCATTCCCACAAACCCTGTGAAGTGTTTTCAAAGATCCTGCCATTTGTTCAACTTTTGGGGGACACAAACACCAGGTATTTTCTGAGGTCAGTCCATGTGGCATTTAACTGGACAGCATGTTCTCTGAGCTGCAACCTGGGGCTTGGCCCGGGTGTCACTCCTGCTGAGGGCCGTATGCGGCTCTGCGGGGTCTCCTGTTTTTGCACAATGGTGAAAATAACCAGACACTGGGTTTGGAAAACCTATACATGAGCAGTGTCACATTGGTATGTTTTGGAAAAGAGTTTTCTGCCCGAAGATCAAGATTCTTGCCAAGATGGTTAGAAGCAGAGAAAGAGAAAGGGACCTAGTGATAGACCTATGATTAATAGCATCCATCTATCACCCACCAATCATTTATCTTTTATGAATGTATTCACATTTCATGACTCCTGATGTGTGTCATTTAATTTTCAAAATGAATGGCTTTCTTCCTCTCTCCCTCCCTTCCTCCCTCCCTTCCTTCCTTCCTCCGCTCTTTCTTTCCTTCCTTCCTTCCTTCCCACCTTCCTTCCTTCCTTCCTCTCTTCTTTTTACTTTTCTCACCTGTTATTATGTTGGTCAGATTCCTATTTAGATTTTTTTTTCATCAACCCTGCATTTGGTCTTACTTGACTATTAGTTTCCAAATCCTCTAAGTACCTTCCTGCTTCTCTTTCCATTCGCTCAGTGGGAATGGAAGGTGGTATTCTGTTGCTCACATGGATTCTGGTCAGGGGATCAAGACGGATGCCTGTAGCTCTGGTACCGCCTGGTTGGTGTGACAGAACACACTCATGTGTCTCAAAGTGACTAACAAAAGCAGAGGTTTATTTAAAGTCTCCATGGCTAGAGGGAAATCCAGTTAGGAATGTGCTGGTCCCACAGGCAGTCTGCTCTGCAACGGGGCCCATGTGTCTGTTCACTGGGATCTGAGGCTGAAGACCTGGCGCGTGTGCATTGCCAAGTGGCAATAAAACTTTGCAGCTCTGTACCCAGGGAGAGTCATCCACCACCTGCTTGTGCAAATAGCCTGCTTTTCCCCTCATTTATTATTAATCGAAGACCTTTGTGGGGGCCAATCTTTGAATAGTCTTTACACCATGTCTAATTACAACCTTGCCTTGCTTCAATAGCTTGGCCTATGTCACCCGACCTCAGCCATATCAAGAGTTATTTCAAATCATCCAATGCCTGAGTTCCCATAGACATTCTCTAATAAAGGTGTTCAGTGAATAGACTTATTTAAAATGTAATCACCTCAGGTCAGAGGTTACACTGATAAGATTCCTGGAGTTGAGACATCGTCTACACATTGTGCAGCTGCCAATCACCCCTTGCCTTGGCGGGCCTGCTAGGGAGAACACTTTTTCAACAAGAAAGGCTCCATGCCACTTGCCTAGCAGAATCCACTAGATCTGGACAAACAGTCTGCTTCCTTGAGCTGGCAAGAAATCTCACGTTCTGAAATGTGTCTTCATTAGATGTTGCAGGAACAGCCCTAACCTCAGAGTCAGAAGATCTGGAGACTGAAACCTTTAACCAAGGCACTGACCAGGGCAGCTAAACCCTTAACTAAGGCTCTTAAAGAGGCTTTAAGCCCTAACTATGACCCTTAAACCATGAATCAGGATTCTTGAACCCTTAATGAAAGTTCCTAAACCATTAATGTAGACACTTAAACCAGATATTTACTTAAGTCCTATAACTAGCTAACGATGTGACCTTTGGTGAAATTAGCCTTTCTGAGCTTTAAAACCTCACTGCAAACTGCAGATATGACAGCCTGTTTCCCAGAATTGACGTGAGCATTAACAG
The DNA here is from genome assembly GCF_004348235.1 of Phoca vitulina. Lineage (NCBI taxonomy): Eukaryota > Metazoa > Chordata > Mammalia > Carnivora > Phocidae > Phoca > Phoca vitulina. Next base: position 39,566,711 of record NW_022589707.1, on the reverse strand, counting down.
GGTGATGGAAGCATTGTTTCCCATAGGCCTGGCTCTCCTATCTGCTCAGTAGATGCCGATTCCTCCCCCTTCCCTCTCTCCTGCCCTGAATATCTTTGAGCCTCCATTCTCTTGTCTTCTTTTTTAAAGATTTTATTTATTTATTTGACAGAGAGAGTGAGAGAGAGCACAAGCAGGGGGAGCGGCAGAGGGAGAGGGAGAAGCAACCTCTCCGCTGAGCAGGCAGCCCAATGTGGGACTTGATCCCAGGACCGTGAGATCATGACCTGAGCCAAAGGCAGATGCTTAACTGACTGAACCACCCAGGCGCCCCTCTCTTGTCTTTAAACCAGAAATAGTGATATCTGATGAATTTATCCCACAGGGTTGTCATTCCTGAAGTATACCGTTTGGGAAAATGCTTAGTAAACTGGAAAAGCAACTAACAATACTGAATGGTTGCTATGTCTCACTCTGTTTACATGTAATCCCTTGGGTATTTCTCTGAGGTGGACCACGTATCCCCTTTTGCAAACAAAGACATCGGTTCAGAGAGAGCACAGAGCTTGGATTCGAGGTGCTAGGATTGGAGCAATGTCTCCTTAATTTCAAAGATCAGTTTTTTTCCTCTTGAAACATAAAGGGTGGGTTTTTGATTCTTTCTCGTTTTTAAAGTGTCTGACATTAAAGTTTAAGGCTGAAATGCATGCTCATTGTCAACAGAGAAAGTACAGTAATACAGTTGTGCTTTATTTTGTTGCCCTTGGTAGTTATCCAGACCCACATCCAACCTGACCAAAGCTTATTCTCACTAGCGTTAGGAGCTGAGTGATGTTTACCAAGTGAATGTTCTGTAGAGAGATCACCTAGGGGATTGGGCTTATGGATATCTGTACTTAAGAACAGTTTCACGAGGTGAAGGGTATATAGGTGTTCATTGTACTATTCTTGCAACTTTTCCAAGGTTTGAAAATTTTCCAAATAAAAGAAAAAACACCGAGGGGGAGAAAAAAAGAATAGTACTACTTTGCATCCAGTTGATTGTCTTCACTGGAGTCTTAAAAGCATTCCATTTTGTGTGAGCTTATCAAGTCTTGTGATCACCTCATGAAACTCCCAGATTCTGAATCCACAGCAGGAAGAATATGTATTTGTTAGCTTATATGTTAAGTTAAAAGTACAGGAACTGAAATTACAGAAGGCATTCAGGTAGACCTTATGCAACACTTCCTACCTGAGAATGTTTTTTTCCTCCCGAGCTGGTTTGACTTCACATTTCATTATAGGTTTCAAGTGAGGAGGGGACTTGCAGGTTGTTTTAACAGATTCCAGAATTACATAAGTAAGAGAATCAGGTTCAGAGGAGCCCCAAGAACTGCCCGGGGCCGTTCAGCTAGTTGGTGGTGGAGCTAAGCTGGAACTGACATCTAGGACCCACGTTTCCAGAACATTAATTCTTCATCCCCTTTCCTGGCTCATCCTAAGGAGTAGCATTATCCTTAGAGAATTTCTTACAGGTGTTTTTTTTTCCCCCCTGTCTGGCTTCATGGAAGCTGTTCTATTTAATTATTTAATATTTTCAAAAAAAGAAGTCCTAAAGTGCTTTGTATTTTACATGAGCCTTAGATGTCAAGGCGGATGTTGTGTCAATAAAGGCACAAAGACTTCAGTGACCTAGCCTCTGCCCTAACTATATATAGCTGTGCGCTCCAATGTGGTAACCACTAGCCACATGTAGCTGTTTGCAAATTTAAATTTAAATTTAAATAAATTCAGTTCCTTAGTTGCATGAGGCACATTTCAAGTGCTCAATAGCACATGTGGTTGCTGGCTACCATATTAAACCATGCAGAAATAGAACATTTCCATCGTCCTGTAAAAGATCCTGTTGGGCAGCACTGGTAAACAGGGAAGGTAGTTCTAAGAGAGGGACACTACTAATGTAAAATTAATAAGCTATGGATAGAAACTTTGATAGAATGTTCTCCCATTCCTGTATTTTTCATGCTGCTTAGGTTATACTTCACTAATTTTGCAAATTGGCTTTTTTAAAAAAAGGAACTTTTTTCATAACTTTGAGGATAACTGTGGAATGACAGCTGGAGGATGATGTTGGGGAGAGCAATTAAAATGTTTATAAACTCCTCCAGTCTTGAAACTGGATTCAAGCTTTTGAAAAAATGGTCTATAGTTTCCCTAATGACAGCTCCCATTTCTTTTTAAAAAATCCTACAGTGAGTTATAATTTCATCCTCAAAGAGGAAAAGAAAACATCCATGTCCAGAAGTAGTTTGGGTCTTATAATTGTATCTCTTCCAAAACATCATAAAGAAAATAAGAAAATTGTGAATGTGTGGACTGAGGTTGCAAGCAGCATATCCAAGCTGTGCTATTTAAGGGAGATTTTCTACCAACTTGGCCATCAGCAAACCATTCGCCTAGAAGTATTTACTACTGCAAAAGGCCCACATATGGGGCAAAGCAAATGCATTGGTTTTTAGAAAATAAAGTTAGCTTTGGGAATCTTCAGCACATTTAATTGGAAGAAAATGCATGCAAATAAGATGCAGGAACATGACATTCCTAAGAAAAGGAACCTGCCCTCCTCGTTGAACTTCTGTTACCATCTTCAAGAGCAACAAGCAAATGGAAAGGTAGATGGTATCTTTAAAGGGTCAAACAACTGTCAAGAAAAAGATGGATATTAAGGCTACTGGGTTCAGACATAATAGCGAGAGGCCCGTGGCCTGTACGGCTTAGTCCTTTTTGACATAACTCAGATCATACATTTAGGGCAGTGTGAATCACAGAATCACTTGGGTGGGTGATCACCATCTGTAATTCTTTTCTCATCAGAGACCCCGTAGCTGGACTTCATCTTGTCCTCTGTACCCTCAGGACTGTTTGAGCACTGTGTTTTTTAAGGAAACAAAACCTGCATTCCTTACTTATTTGACATAATTGCACACAAACAAAATAAAGTGCTTTTTCTTTTTTTAAAATGATTTATTTATTTACTTGAGAGAGAGAGAGAGAGAACACGAGCGCTTGTGCATGAGCAGGGGGAGGGACAGCGGGAGAAGGAGAGAGAATCCTCAAGCAGAGGATTGAGCAGAACTCCCCACTGAGCTTGGAGCCCATCACGGGGCTCCATCTCACGACCCTGAGATCATGACCTGAACAGAAATCCAGAGCCAGCTGCTCAACCGACTGAACTACCCAGCCATCCCTAAAGTGCTTTTTCTTAAATAATTTTGCTTCTAAGGAATACACCAAGAGATCAGTGTTTGGGACAACAAGGAAACAGGAAGCAGGGAGTACGGTTTGAAGGGTAAATCTTCTTCAGCAAATACTAGAGTATGTGCCTACAACACTGGCCTCTAACAGTCTGACCTATAAGCATCTCAAGACTGAGCCCTGCACTACCTTATCTGGTAGCCACGTGGGCTGTTTAGCTCTTGAAATGTGGCTAGTGTGACTGGAGATGCGCTGCAATTGTAAAGTCCCTACCAGGGTTTGAAGACTCAGTATAAAACAAAAAGAATATAAAATATCTCATGAATAACCTTGTTGTATGGATTATACATTGAGATTATAACATCTTTTGGATATTAGGTTAAAGAAAAGATATTGTAAAAATCAATCTCACCTGTTTACTTAAAAATATTTAATGTGGCAGGGCACGTGGATGGCTCAGGCAGTTAAGCGTTCAACTCTTGATTTCGGTTCAGGTTGTGAGATCAAGCCCTACGTCAGGCTCTGCACTGAGCGTGGCGTCTGCTTGAGATTTTCTCTCTCCCTCTCCTTCTGCCCCTCTCCCTGCTCATGCTCGCTCTCTCTCAAATAAATAAATGAACAAAATCTTAAAAAAATTTAATGTGGCTACTATTTAAGATTAGATATGTGGCTCATATCATACTTGTATTGGACAGCCACTGGTCTGGGTGACTCTAGTGAGGATGTTCTAGCCTCTCTCACAGAATCTACCACACAAAACCTGCTGATTCACTGCTCCATGGCTCCAATAGTTGCAACCCTGCACACTCTCCATGCCAGAAAGATACCCTCTCTTCAGTGTGGCCCAGGTCAGCCCCCATTCACAGGTCCCTGTTTTGTTTTAGTGCCAGCATTGAGAGATGTCCTTCATTTTTCTGGGTGTGTACAGAGATTTTGAAATGAAGTAAGATAGAGAAGGACAGATTGGAACTCTATCAGATTCTTGTTGATACAGGTTTTGTGCTTTGTTTTAGGCTTTACTAGCATTCTAGACTTAGATATTTACTTGTTAGATTTATGTGCACTCCTCCAAAGAAGGCCCGTAATGCTAGCAAGTTGGGTAGAGAAGTTGACAGAACAAGGGACACGTTATTCTCCTGACCTGAGTAGGAAATTCTTTTTTTTTTTTAATTTTTTTATTGTTATGTTAATCCCCATACATTACATCATTAGTTTTAGATATAGTGTTCCATGATTCATTGTCTGTGCATAACACCCAGTGCTCCATGCAGAACGTGCCCTCCTCAATACCCATCACCAGGCTAACCCATCCCCCCACCCCCTCCCCTCTAGAACCCTCAGTTTGTTTTTCAGAGTCCATCGTCTCTCATGGTTCTTCTCCCCCTCCGACTTCCCCCCCTTCATTCTTCCCCTCCTGCTACATTCTTCTTCTTCTTTTTTTCTTTCTTAACATATATTGCATTATTTGTTTCAGAGGTACAGATCTGAGATTCAACAGTCTTGCACAATTCACAGCGCTTCTGAGTAGGAAATTCTTATCTGATAATGTTTGTACTGAGGCTTCTTGCCATGAATATGTATATGTGTATAAAACATGTATATGTGTGATATAGGTCTGGATGCATGTATATATGTCTGTTGGTGTGTGTTTATGTGTATATGTATACACAGAAAGCAGAAGTGGATTAGGTGTCAAACAAAAGTTATTTCCGAACCAAATATAGAATATATAAGTTAATATCAAGGGAAAAGCAAAGTTAAACCTAGCATTACTTTTAGTAATGAAAAAATTCACTTGGGATTTTGCTAATGATGTGTAGATATTAATACACATAATTTGGCTGCCTAGTATTGATTTAAGTTGCTCATTCAAATTCACTTTATTATAGAAAAATTAGCCATTTTGTTTTATAGTGTTTGTCCCTGCAGACAGTGAAACCATTAAGCCATGTTTATTGGGTAAATAACACTATTTTGCTGACTTTCATATGCAAAGAGAGCATTATCATGTCTCCCACAGGAAGTGCCCTGTGAGTTATTACTCTCTGGCTGGGGACCTGGTTAGTTCAAGCCAGGTGTCCTCTCTGTTATCTCCCTCGTGATCATTGTCCAAGGTTGAAGCTACTGTCAGTGGTCAGGGCACAGAAGTTTTTTCTCCTAGGTGATGTTAATATGCCCAAGGCTTGAACTTGATCCACATGAGAGCCCTATGCTTGTTTTAAGCACCCAGACTAACCCACATGCCTTTTTCTTTTTTTCCAAATATGAATTCTTCCTCAAAGAAAAAAGCAATTGACAGGGGCTTTTCAACTCTCTTGAAATAATATCAGATTAAGATTAGAAACATAACCACAGCAAATCCTAGGCAATTGCCAACGGAAGACATGATTTGGAATTAGACAATGTAAATTATCATAAGAATATAATAATTGCCATAGTACTTATTTGGTTCAGCATTCTAACCCCAGTAATAGCGCTAAGGGGTAGTTTGTAAAAATGCTCAGCACGCTTTCAAGGAAGAGATGCCCTGCAGACATTTTACTTTTCATAAATAGCCGATGTAAATCTGTCATTCAGGAATTCACGTAGACATGTTTTTGAGAGTATATGTAGTTTCAGCTTGTGGTCCTCCTTATAGTAATGAGTTCCATCCATTTTCCACCCCTAGAGTGGACTGGTATTTCTTTTTATTGTTTTATATTTCACTCTCCGAAACTTATTTCTAACATCTATTCTTGTGTTTTGTAAATAAATGTGGGTTCATTTGAACCCTTGTGTTGTGTGGCAAGTGTTGGGAAGCCAGGGAGCTGGCCCAGATACCAGCACCAACTGGCTATGGTAATTTGGGCCCCTCTGAATTTTCTCATCCATAAAATGGGCTAATAATACTTGTGAAAATCAAATGGGTTAGTGTCTGTGAAAGAAACTTGACAATTGAAAAGTTGTGAACAAAACGTAAGAATCTCTGGTCTCATGAAGTTTCATTCTTATGTAGACGATCCATTGGTTCCTTTCTTGGGTGATAAACGATCACTCAGAGTTCATGATTGTCTAATATAACTTGAAAAATCTCCTCTAAATATATTACCTTGCTCCTCACCAGCCTTTCAAAACCTTGACATGTAAGCCCATCGATTTAGAATTTCTCCATTTAGTGTAAGATTCCACTGTGAATCCCACTTTCTCATAAACATTTTAAATTAGCCCAGACAAATCTCTCATCCAAAGAGACACCATTGTTTATACTTTCTGATCCAGAGGTGTGGCTCTTTTTGAAATTAAATTTGATGTAATATCCAATCTGTGCAAGTAAATTTCTGCAACAGACATGGAAGTTAGAAAGCACAACAACAGAACTCTCATAAGGGAGTCTGTCAGTCTAGGAACATCACCTACCCTTGCATCTTCTCCCTTCTCCCTTCCCTCCCCTGTCTTCTTTCACTCCCTTCCTCCAAAAGTAATCATTATGAATGCCCTGTTTACTATTACCTTGGTTTTCCTTCTTTCTTTAAATGATGTAAAGAAATAATCCAAACCCCATGCTTCACAAAGGCAGATGTTTCTGTCTGTTTTGCTCACTGCCAATCTGCAGTACCTAGAACAGTGTCTCACATGCAGGAGGCACTCAGTAATTGTTGAGTGAATGCATATGTCCATATCCCAAGCACTCTATCATAGGAATGCCGCTACAGCCCCTCCCTTATCTATTATATGTAAATTAGTTCTCTAAGGGCACCATCACTGGTTCACACTAACCACATGCCTTTAATGATTTTTAAGAAAATTGGGGTTTTTTTTTAAACTCATAATATGGATTATTTGCATGTAGGGGCAATAGGAGACTCCCAACAAAATCACATGGACTTCTCTGAACCAGGACCGCTTCTTAAACTTGATTTGTAGTTCGCAAGAACTTTTCAGGAATGGATAGTGAACCACTCAAGGAACATAAGTAGTAAAGCTAGAGCTGAGCAGGGAGAGCTACAGAAAAGATTTTAGAAAGTGATACAGGGCACGTGCTACAATAGTGAACCTTGTAGAACCTTGAAAACGTTATGTGAACGAAGCCAGTTACAAGAGACCACATAGCGTATGATTCCACCCATATGAAATGTCCAGAATAGGCAAATCATAGAGGCAGAAAGTAGAGAATTGATTTCCTAAGGTGGGGAGGGCTGGAGGGAAACTGGAGGGACGGCTAATAGGTATGGGATTTCTTTTGGGGGTGATGAAATTGTCTGAAATTGATTGTGGTAATGGTTGCGTATTTCTGTAATACACTAAAACTCACTGAACTGTACACTTTTAAGCAGGTGAATTGTAGGGTAGGTAAATTCTATCTCAATAAAGATGTTATTTACAAGACACACACACACACAAAATTGCTAGAGTAGGGCTGAGAAGGGGAAAAGGTTGTAAAGTGAGCAGACAGGGAAAAAACCCCATAGATCAAGTCCTTCCTCGATGGATACACATAATCAGATGGGAGACATTCATTCCATAGTCACTGATATCGACACGTGGGGCGTACCCCCTCCTCTTCCCATTTTTATTTCCACAGTTGTCTTTTTCTACCGACAGCCCCCGACCTCCTCAGAAGGTTCCACAGAGACGTGTCTTCTGTGGTTTGTTCCCGGGGTCAGCTCGACAATGCCTCCTTCCCCAGTGCCCCCAAAGGCTGCGGTGTCCTCCCTCCGGCTGAGGAATGAGGGCCACCAGCAGGTCTTCTCTGCTGATGCTGGACAAAGCAATTAGTACATTTCTCATGACTCGTTAATTAGATTTTTGTGCAGCTTTTCAAGCCCTGGGCACAACTCTTACGCCCTCAATGCAGACTGTGAGTCCTCCAGGAACCCAGTTTCCTACTGTGTAACCTGGGTACTGCCGAGTTTACTAGTACAGTGATGCTTCTGTTGCTGCCTCCAGATGCCTCCACTGGATGGATGCACGTGTAGACGTTTCCAGGGGCATCATCTGCTGGCGCTTTTGTTGTTTCTAATCAAAGAATAGGCACACTTTGATCATGTCAGATCACAGCATTGTATTCATAGTACTGTAAATACTTCCTTAGAAAGATGACCAAGGTACCGTTGTGTCAGATGTTCTGATAGTGTTTACTTTAACCGGGAATAAGTAAAAAAACATGTGTTTGATCAGATATGATCTAAAATATGAGTATTTCAAATATGAAGTTTTCCAGAACCACATAGAGTTCATGATAATGAATCCAATCGATAAGCATTTGAAAAATACCTGCTGGCTTTGGAGGGCCAGGTGTGGGCGAAGTCCCTCTCCTCTCCCTGCAAGTTTAGCGGCTCCCAGAGTAAGATATACTTTCTGCCGGTTGGAGGAAGATCTGGCTCTGGGGGGGCATCTTGGGGGAACAGAGTCCCTGGGTGGCCACTTCCACGGGCAGCCTTCAATCTTCAATGGCCTGTAGGAGTTTATAGCAAGGTGGCTCCCCGTTGAACTGTTCGTGGCTTGTGCTTCTTACTCCTCGTGGGACAACAAAAAAAGGCACCCCCACAAAGTACAGATACCTATTCATGGGAGTGCGAAGGCAAAGCAAGTACTGAAACATCCTCTTCCTTAAGGTCTCATTCAGAGTCTTTTCCTGGCACCAGGGGAGGAAGTGGGTATGCACTACAGCGGCTTTGCTGTTCCGCGTCCTCCCTCGGGGGAAATCTGGTTGCCTCGGGTTTCCTACAACAGCACGCGGAGGCCAAGGTATTGGTGCCAGGTGTTGGCCTCTGCACCTGCTCTCACATTTCACTCCCGGGATGGATTTTATTCCTGCGCCTCCTACAGCAGTCCCGCTTTATCCGCGGTTTAACTTTCCGCGGTTTCGCTTACCCGTCATCGACCGCGCTCGGGCAGCGGGGAAGCCGACTGTCCTCTTTCTGATGAATCAGCGGAAGGGCCGTGGTGGCCTGACGCTGCCTCACGCTGCTTACGTCATCTCCTCCCGCGCGCACGTCATCACCTCTCATCATCCCGGGAAGGAGAAGGGTGAGTACAGTGCAATACTATTTGGAGAGAGAGACCACATTTATATAACTTTTATTACAGTATATTGTTATAATTTTCTATTTTGTTATTAGTTACTGTTTTAAATCTCTTACTGGCCCTCGTTTATAAATTGAACTGTATCGTAGGTTTGTATGTATAGGGAAAAACAGGGTATATATAGGGCTTAGTATTCTGCGGATTTAGGCACCCACTGAGGGTCTTGGAAGGTATCCCTCCTCCCCCTTTGGGTAAGGGGGGACCACTGTACTTTCTAACATCACAGGCCAAGCTTTCCCTAAGAAAAGATGTTGTTCATGCAACTTTTCTCGTGCTAACACCAACATGCATAACACATTCATGCCTCCTCACTTCCTCCAGAGACCGTTTCAGGGTGCAATTATTGTATGGGTTAGGATGTTTCTGCTGCAAATACAGAAAACCTGAAAAGAAGTGGGTTCTGACTCTAGGCTTCTCTGCAGTTCTCTTGGCTCTGTCCTCTTGGTGGAGGGGCTTTGTCCTTAGCTTCCCTCTTCTTCTGGTGTCAAGATGACAACAGCACTACCTGGCATCACAGTTAGAAAGAGTAAAGGAGTACAGGTTTTCCCTGCTGTCTGAAAGTAGATTTCCTATTCAATCTTTTGTAAGCCACAGTGTCATAAAACGAAGAAGCATTTACCATCAATTTATATGGAAAAATTTGTGAGCATTCCCAAACTCAAAAAATAACCTCTCTTTGACTTTTCTGATACCTTAGGACACATCTTGCTAACGTATGTACAAAATAAATCAAGATAAAACACAGATGCTCACAGATACCATTCAAAGCTATGCAGCTAGATGCTGAGTGTAGTTTTGGGGACAGAACTTGGTGGGACCCCTCCCGTTGCTGGGGGTCTGCACTGCTTTTATAACTGCTCACTGCAAAACTATTGCTGAATGCTATCTTTGCTTTTCACCTCTTTTTTTTTTTTTTCAAAAGCAAAAATCCTTTTTGGGTTTCTTTTGGTTAGTGAAAATGTAGGTTAATGTAGGTCTTTTGTAAAAGAGAAGTGGTGTAATGCAAACTTTTGAACAACAGGGGAGACCTGTAATCTCTTTCTCCTGGCTGTGTGAAAAGTGAGAAAACCTTTCTCAGAAGCTCCCCTTCTCCTAGCCAACTTCCCCTTGCCTCCTGGGTCACAGTTTTGTCACATGCTCATAGGCAAGGCAATCACTGACAAGGACACTAGGATTTCTGTGATGCTCTCTGTCTAGTCATGACCTCCTTCCTGGAATGGGGATGGGGCTAGCCTCTCCCAAAGGGGTGAGGACACCTGAACAGAGCAGGATTCTGTGAAGGAGGGCAGAGGATTCAAGAGTGTCTGGCACAGTAATGTCACAAATGTCCTCAGCCCTTGGAATCTGAGGAGAAATACTGAGAGTTCTAAGAAACCTGGCCTCTCCCACTCAAAGGACTTACTATAGCCTAGTTGAAAACCAAACAACTGGTGAACGTATTTAGTCTGTAGTAATATTCACTTCATGACCAAAATGTTTCTGCTTCCCTTCCAATTAAAGTGACTGACAGCTTTTACTGATGCCTTGCTTTCACTGGTTAGTGCCTTATAAATTGAAGCACTTTGTTTTATGGCTATGAAAAAATACAGAATAATTCTGGATAGATTGCTTAGCTTTGATGAAAAGTTGGACAGTAAGGATTGAAGGTTTTGATTCTTGACTGACTTTAACATCCCTGGGCCTGGTGTAAGTTGGAATGGTTTTATTAGAAATTCAGGGAATAATAGTAGATAATTCAGCCACTCCTGGTTGCTATGGCAAGGCATTTTTAAAGCTTTGATTTATGAGAAATAGTGATCATTAGGAGCTCTTTGTTTTTAAAACAGAGAGCCCCGCAAATTGTCAAGGCTTGAGTGGAATAAATAGATGATTGGCACCTAATTGGAGAAAGAATCTCAGGTTATTTCCAAAGAAAGAAGAACAGGCAGAAGGCTTTTGGAGAAGAGATTCCCATTTTTCATTTTCATGGCAAGCCAGAGTGTGTAAAGATCATTGGACAAGGAGTCATATGACCCAGGTCTGTGCCAGTTCTAGCTCGGCATTTGCTTTTCATATGGCCTGGGGCAAATTACATTATCATTTTGTAACTTTCTGATGCTCGACTGTAGAATTATTAGGTTGAACCAGATCATCTTGAGAGTCTTGAAAATTTTATGATTTTCTGACTCTGCCTGTTTCTTCTTGCCAATTTATAGTGCATTGGTGGGATCCCCAAGGGGCCAACCCTCCCAAACCCCCCCAACATACTTCACATAGCAATTACCATTGGCACCATTTGTTGCAGGCACCCCGGGTTGTAAGACATCACAACTTTTGGGTGTCTGTGCTGCACTCACATTTCAGCCCTCTCTCTGAGTAAGCCCGGAGATATTCCAAGTGTGCTCCAGGCCAGTATTAGACAAGCCTTTTGGAATGCGACTCACACTAAGAAATATATTTTACATCACAAGCCAGCATATATACACACACATACCCTGCACACACACACAATTTGGCATATATTTATTGAGTATTTACCATGTCCTGAGTGTTAGAGATATTATTGCAGTGAACAAAAATGACAAAAAAAATCCTGCTCCTTGTGAAGTTTCTAAGTACAGAGAGATGATAAGCAAAAGAAACTATATGTAATCTATCAAATGTATGCATCATAATTTTATGTAATTATGATATAGAAAATGAATAGTTTATATAGTATGTGAGAAGGTGATAAGTTCTGTGGAGAAAAATAAAGAAGGAAGGGAAATAGGAAATACTGGGGTGGGCGTGGGGTCTGAATAGTACATTGTGTGGTCAGGGAGGGTCTTACTGAAAAGCTGACATTTGATGGTGAGGCAGCCAGCATGCAGATATCTGGAGGAAGAGCATTCCAGACAGAGGGCAATTACAGATGTCCGGCTGCGGGAGTGTGCCTAGTGTGTTCCAGGAACAGAAATAAGGTCAATGGGGCCAGGGTGAATAAGAGGTAAACAGAACTGGGCAGGAATGGGTGGCAATGGTGGGCCTTGTAGGCCATTGTAAGGATTTCGGATTTTGCACTGAGTGAGGTAGGCTGTCCCTGTAGGGTTCCAGAAGAGTGACATGATCTGACTTGGGTTTTAACAAAACCACTCTGGCTACTATAGTGAGTGTAGACTAACCACAAACCCTGGGTGTGCATAGGCACGCACACGCATGCAGAGAAGCAAGCCCCAAAAAAGGTGTCCCGCTTCCTGTGTGACGTGCTCTGATCTTTTCTTTTCTATTGCATTTGAATTCATTCATCTAAAAACTGGTCAGGGCCCACAAATCGATTTCAGAATCTGCTATAGGATGACAATTGGCAATTTGAAAAGCAGATTATAAATTGGCCTAGAACCCCAAAGATGTAGTAGATTGAGTTTCCTTGCTCAAGGCATGGTTATGGTGTACACAGCACCCAACGGAGGCCTCATCTTCCTATTTCATAATGGTTTTCAGGAGGCTTTTGTTCATTTTTTAGCTTACACTGAATAGCACTATTTTATTGAATGATCATTTAAAAGTTTCATCTTTTCCTACAATTCATATCTTAAATAACTTTTTAAGTAGAACATTTCAAATGTATTTAAAGTAAAGAGAAAAGTATAATGAACACCCCATTAACCAGCTTCAACAGTCGTCAGTTTCTATCAGGCCTGGTGTCCTCTAAACTTCACCTGCATCATTTGGGTTATTTTGAAGCAAATCTCAGGTCCAATATCACTTCATCTGTAAATATTTCAGTTGGTATCTTAAAAGAGAGGGACGCCTTTTTAAAAAACTGTGCCAGATTACTATTACTATTATCTTGCGTGCACGCATACACGCACGCGCACACACACACTGTGCTTGTGTTAATGTTTTACTTCCTTTCTAAATGCGGGATTGGAATAACCTCTCCTCAGCCCTCTGGCTCATCACTCCTTTGGCCGTATGTTGCAGAACCTGACTTTTCTAGGACGTCTCATCTCTACCAGGATGGAAAGCTTTCTGCATCAGTATAGACTTCTTGACAGGAGCCTTCAGGTTAATGTCGATTCTTACACAGCAGTTTTTGTCCCTTCTATTCTCTGAGTTTGTTATCCTCAATCAGCAGGGTGTGGTGTTTGTCTTCCTGTGATACCTGCCCTAATCTCCACCAGTTTATTGACCAGAGACCAATTTGATATGAGCTACATTACTAAAAACATTGTCATTTCTGAATATATGTAATAGTCATAATTTCAAATGGAGGTGAGTAAATATTTTTATGTTTGAGTATATGGTATATACTAATCCTGTGTTGAGTATCCCTTATTTGTCTAATTAATTACCCAAATATTTTATCTATAAAATCAGTGAGGTAGGTGGCAACGTTCTGAGTCTTAATCTTCTCATCCTTGCTCTCTCCTTCCTTTTTCCATTCTCTTTTCCATAAAAATTGCGTGCATATCTGGTGCCGGCTGCCATGCATGGCTTTGGTGACATAAAGGGATAGGAAGCAGCCTCTTTGTAACTTCTTGCTCAGAGTGTGTCCCCGGTGCATTGTCACTCCATAAAGGCAAGGACCCTCAGATGACCAGCGACTAGCAGAGGGCCTGCCACTTAGCAGCTTCTTAAAAACATTTTTTGGATGAAAAACTATATGAATGGAGACATAGTCCTCATCAAAAGGTATTTACAGTCCAAGGTGTGGTTGTGAATGTGGACTTTGTGGAACTTCGTAAGCTTGTAAAGTCATTCTCAGTTACAAATATTTATAGTTCAAAATACTTAAGTCGCTACCCCTCTTGGCCACTGTCTTCTGAGTGTTTTGTACCCTCTTAAAGATGCCAGAAGTTCTGTGTGGGGATCCTTACAAACAGGGGCACAGGTCTGGCCTCTATCCTGAAAACAAGACTGAAAGGGGAGGCTGTCCACTGCACTCACTGTCTCCCTCTCCTGCATACAAAGTTCTGCTAGGTGAGACACTTCCAGGTTCTCATTCTCTCTGCTTCTGCAAATGTCACAGTCTTGGGAGGCCTCTCGGATGTCCTGATTAAGGGTCTTGTTTAACCTGGAGGCAGGCCTGTAGTTGTAACTTCTTACCATGAGCAAAGCATTTTTAAAACCAGCACACGAGTCTAAGTCTGTTTCCCAAGGCTTTTTCTTCTGAGTTAAAATTTTATGTGTATGCTGTGCCAGGAGACATTTACTACTGGTTAAACAGGAATTAAAAATACTTGTTGCTATGTCATTCCAGGGATTTGCTGCGGTCAAAAGTAATGTCTTCAGTGTGTGTGTGTTTGTGTGTGAATCTCTCTGTTTATGCACGTGCCAGGGTGTGTCGGTGAGTTGCTGTGTGTGTGCACGTGTGCGTCTGTGTCTTTCTAGGGCTGTGCGTGTCAGCATATGTATGCGTCTTTGTGGGATGTGGGACATCTGGGTGTGTGTGCTTGTGTCATAAGGCAAATTCAATTTCCAGGGGAATGAACACTTTCTTTTTTTGGGGGGGGGGGTTATTTTATTTTTTTTATTTTATTTTTTTTAATTTTTTTATTGTTATGTTAATCCCCATACATTACATCATTAGTTTTAGATATAGTGTTCCATGATTCATTGTTTGTGCATAACACCCAGTGCTCCATGCAGAACGTGCCCTCCTCAATACCCATCACCAGGCTAACCCATCCTCCCAACCCCCTCCCCTCTAGAACCCTCAGTTTGTTTTTCAGAGTCCATTGTCTCTCATGGTTCTTCTCCCCCTCCGATTTCCCCCCCTTCATTCTTCCCCTCCTGCTACATTCTTCTTCTTCTTTTTTTCTTTCTTAACATATATTGCATTATTTGTTTCAGAGGTACAGATCTGAGATTCAACAGTCTTGCACAATTCACAGCGCTTACCAGAACACATACCCTCCCCAGTGTCCATCACCCATTCACCCCATCCCTCCCACCCCACCCCCCACTCCAGCAACCCTCAGTTTGTTTCCTGAGATTAAGAGGGAATGAACACTTTCAGAGGACCATAACCCTATGGGACAAGTTTATAGCTACTATCTTTTCTTTTGGTTTTAAATTATTTACTCTTCTTCCTTAAGTGACTGATTCTGAATCTGAAAGAGTTCTTTTAGAGATTGGAAATGGTATCATTTAACATTTTAATGGTTATATATAATTAATCTTATTATGTAAACCAGTTATTTTTAATCCCCAGGTGAAGTTTGTAACTAAGCCTAAGTGTAATTCTCCAGGTATGATGAATGACAAGACATAGAATCAAAATTTCAGAGAAGCAACTATTTTGGGGGGCTGGAACTTCTTTTTTTTTTTTAAATAGACATTTTAGGTGCTTGAAAGAGTCCTTGTAGATTTCCCTCAAAATTAAAAAAGCAAGGGGAAGAGGAAATTACAATTAATAGTCTTAAAATTCCAATTAATCTCTCAAATAGTGATTAATTTCCAGAGACACGGAAATTCTGCAGTATATCTGAGAGAAAGGAAAAGACAATTAGGATTGGGGAAATTGGTAGAGGACACTCGGGTAGGTGGAAGTCCCATCAGGATTCAAGATTGCACTAGCATTGAGATAATTGACAAGGTTGGAAGCCTGCCAAAGCCCTATCTCGTGTTGGCTCTTCTTAATGGGACAAATGTGCCCATTTTGAAACCCACTGACCATGTTTCCTAAAACTGTCTATTGTCTCTTTATGGAATTACTCAAATAAGTTATGGTATCAAATAAGAGTGCTTTCTTTGTCACCTTTTAGCTAATCATTTCGCTGAGATTTTGTCCTCTGCCCTTGTTCGTGCTCAGGGCCTACTTGGGGCTCTGTTCTCCCTAGGAGTCAGCATCTCAGCAAGCTGGTTCAAATCTGTGTTGGTTTAAGATAGTGGGTGCTTTATCTGAAACAAATAATGCAATATATGTTAAGAAAGAAAAAAAGAGTAAGAAGAATGTAGCAGGAGGGGAAGAATGAAGGGGGGGAAATTGGAGGGGGAGAAGAACCATGAGAGACGATGGACTCTGAAAAACAAACTGAGGGTTCTAGAGGGGAGGGGGGTGGGAGGATGGGTTAGCCTGGTGATGGGTATTGAAGAGGGCACGTTCTGCATGGAGCACTGGGTGTTATGCACAAACAATGAATCATGGAACACTATATCTAAAACTAATGATGTAATGTATGGGGATTAACATAACAATAAAAAAATTAAAAAAAAAAAGATAGTGGGTGCTTTAAATTTCTGAGACCATTGATGTAGCCTGGAAATCACAAGGACCAGTTGATGCATCAACTTTTTCCTCTATAAAGGGAAAATTGCAATTTTTTTTGGTGCAAATTATTGAGGACAGGATAAATTGGAACAAAGGGATAATTAGCATGTTCTCATAGAGCTGGCTATACTTATAAAAATAATACTGATTTTAACATGCAAATGCTAAGTTCGAATTAGTGAGTGGATTTAGTTTTAAATCCTTTGGAAGCTATTGGTAGGTACCCGAAGGTTTAATTACATGGTAATGAAGATGATGTTAAGTTTTTACAGTAGCATGGCTTTTGATCTACTCTTTCTCCCCAGTCTACTAACAGTCCTCATTAGGGGGAAAAACCCTTCAGAGAATGAGAAATACACATCACAGTCCCTTGAACTTCTAAATGTATGCAGCACTTTACAGAAATAATGGCAGTAAACTAACCATTTGTGGTCAGCTGGAAAACTTAACTTTCAGAGGGATTTGACCAGCTATACTGACCTAGAAAACTAAATAAGTAGTTTGGAAAATCTGGTTTGTACGTATAATTATTTTTATATTATATCAGGCTGCGCCTTGCAAAGAGCAAACCACAGTAGTTATCTGACCTATTGCTTTACCCTTGCCTTTTCTCCAAAACAGTAATTATGTAGGACTCAGCATGTTTTTCCCTAAGTATATGTATACGGGACATTCCTTAACTCCAGTAGCCCTCTATTTGGAGGCTACTCAAGTGCTTTGTATCAATCTCTCAGTCTGAATGGAAAAGAAACCTTAAATCAGGACCAATGGTAACATTTATGGATGGGGAGGACCACTGGGAAAATAAATGTATTTGGCACCACTAGCTGAAATGTCTCGAAAGTTGTTATGAATCAGATATTTTTAATTAAAACAGAAATTAATCTTCAACATGAAAGAGTCCTAACAATGCTTTTCACTTGAATATAAATATTTAGTTGGGATATAGGTAACAGGATGTCTGTAAGGCCCTACAGTCCTTTGGGTTTACTGTTTTTAATTCTGGTTCTTCCTCTAGTAGCTTGGAGCAAATAGGAATGATTTCCTTTAGATTGTATGCATGCTTCTAAGGATATCTGAATGAAAGGTACACTTCTGATAATTTACCATCTCAGCTTAATCCCTTGGGCAGCAGGCTGAAATGCAATCACTTAACCTGAATGTGAATTAATGCACACGTGCAAGTAGGCATGTGTCTCTTCCTGGATTTGAAGGCACTGGCAGGAAAGCAGTTTCATCAGTAGACCCTGGATAGCTTATCATCCTGATTAGCTAGCATTGCAATTAGAAGACATTTACCTTTTGTTTAAAACATGAAAGTGACTGGTGGAGTTCAAATATTCATAAAACAAGGCCTAGCCTATAGCTTTAGCCCTCTTAATCTTACATGTGAAAAAAAGACAGTTCAAGTGAAACAATGAATTGGAAGTAATTACAGGGCTATAAAGGGCCCTGAGCCATTTTCATCTTATTTGGGATTGTGACATCCCCTTCTACCCACCTCCCCCCCAACCTCCACCCCCACCACACAGCAGCACCTTTGTTCTTAGCTCCTGAGTTGGCTCCTTTTTCTTCTTTAGGTTTTTTTTTTTTTTAATTTTTTTATTGTTATGTTAATCCCCATACATTACATCGTTAGTTTTAGATATAGTGTTCCATGATTCTCTTCTTTAGGTTTGTGCTACAATCATAAATGCTTAGATAGTGTAAGTTATGCATGAGGGTAGGTGGAATCACATAATACCTGTGTTAAAAGGTCACGTTCTAAAAACCTTTAAAGGATCAGAGACTGATCCGGTGGTTCTTCATCCTGATTCACCGGAAATGGTTTTTGGAAAAACAGTGACCTAGACCACATTCAAGACCTAAAGCTTTAGAATCTCCTAGAGGTAAGGTTGAGTGATACCTATATGCAGTCAAGGTAATGAAACACTCAGTGTTCCCCAGCATAGTGAATGATGAGTCACCTAGAGCCTGGGACAGTCAAAGGATGGTCCCTGATGGCTGTACCACCTGGAAGTTTGTTAGAATTGCAGAATCTCAGGCCCACCCCACACCCACTGAATCCGAATCCAAGTTTTAATAAGATCCCCAAATATTTTTTATGTACTTTAAGTTTAGGAAGCATTTACTAAAAGCCATTAAATAAATGAGAGGGAAATAGGATAACACAATGTGATTAAGACCATGATTAAGGGAGGAAAAATATATCCATATGATGAAATTTTCCTAACTCAAATGAAGTTTGGGAAGAGTTTTTGATGACTTAGGAAATGCTTATACTAGAAACGTAACTGAAAGATAAAGGATTGTATCAACAGTATTAACAATATCTATCCACAAACATTAAAGAATTCCCACTGTTGAAGTCCTGGGAATGATGGTCTAAGTGGCATTGGACTTAGCCTCCTATTATGAAAAACTGTAGAAGTTGGATAAAAACAACTCTTTCAGGCATTGGATAACAACCAATACAGAAATACAATCATTGAGTGAGAGGTAGGAGAGTTCTCTAGGAGATCCCACATGCATACTGGCTTTTTCTCTGAGAGCATTTTTTCAAACAAAGGTCCAGAGAAATAGAACTTTGGTCTCTCTAGGCAGAGGAAACAAAGACCAGACATCAAGGATTTGAGGGTCAGAATCCCAGAGAGGAAGAAGCTGTGCAGGAGAAGCCCTCAATCTATATAAACATTTCTTTAGGCTCTTTGGCCACCCCATAAACTGTGCATGTTGCAGGGTGAAAGCAGGAAGGTCTAGCAGAGAGAAGGCTGGTGAAAAGGCTGGAGATTTCAAAGGCTGTTGGTGCTAGAGAGATGTAGGAGTTTGGGCTCAGGGAGAATGGCCAGACCTAGATGAGTACTCTCAGCATTCATTTGAGGCTTTAGAAGGCTAGGATGGGGTCCTAGGAAATAAGGATTTCACTCATGCCTTGACAGGATCAAGGTGACCCACAGATTATTTAACATCTGAACAAAACAAAACTCAGCCTCCCATAAAGAAAAATGACATAATGCAGTTTATATAATATTGCATCTATGTTGTGCATCATAAAATTAAAATTATTTCAACTGTGAAGAAACAGAAAAAGTGACCAATAATCAAGAGATAAAGCAGGCATAAAAATAGACCTAGAGATGAACCAGATGTTGGAGTTACTAGAAATGAGCCTCAAAATACTTAAGATTGGTATAAAGAAAATGGAAGGCCTGTATTAAGAAAATGTCTTCAGGCAGAAGGAAATGGTCTCAAATAGAAAAACATAATTGCAGGGAGGAACAAAGAACTCCAGAAATGGCAAATATGTGGAGGAGTATAAATAAATATTGTTTATAGCAACAACAACAATGATAATTTTTGTGGTATTTATAACATCTGTAAAAGTAAAATAATAATAATAACACAAAAGATGGCGAGGGTAAATGAAGTTAAACTGCTATAAAGTTCTTGCATTGCTTAGGAAAAGGTAAAATTACTAATTTAAAGAAGACTGAAAGGAATCAAGGATGCATTTTGTAATTTTTAGGATAACCATTAAATAATAATTTCAAAAGGGTAGAACTAAAATGCTAACAGGGGAGAAAAAAATTTTTTTAAACTATTTGATTGATTTAAAAGGAAGTGAAAAACAATAATATAGGAGCAAAGAACAGATGGAAAACAAATTGTAAGATGATAGATTTAAAAGCAACTATATTAGTAATTACATTAAATATAAGTGGTTTCAACATTCCAATGAAAAGATAAAGAATGTCAGATTAAAGAAAACCAACTGTAGTAGGTTTAAATTTTAAGGCATTTTGTAATAAAGACACAGAAGGGTTGAAAATAAAAGTTTAGAGATAGATTATACCATGCAAAAACGAACCAAAAGAAAGCTTATATCAACATGTTAATAGCAAAGTAGATTTATTTTTTTTAGTAATCTCTACACCCAATGTGGGGCTCAAACTCACAACCGGAGATCAAGAGTCACTTGCTCTTCTAACTCAGCCAGCCAGGTGCCCCTCAAAGTAGATTATAAAGCAAGAATTATTATGAGAGATAAGGAGGGACATTTTTTAAATGACAAAAGGAGATTATAACAATCCTAAATCTACAGGCACACAATGATACATCTTCAAACTATATAAAGCAAACATTGGCAGAACTCAAAGGAGAAATAGACAAATCCAAGGCCCATAGCATTCTCATATTATCCAGGTAGATTTAGCCAATCTACTTAGACCTTCTAGTGAAACACTGATTTGTCACTACTACCATTCCCCAAATTAATTGCTATTCTGACCTTCTCATCATAGATTAATTCTTGTCTGTTTTTGAATCTTATATGCATAGCATCATACAATATTCACTTTTACATTCTTTTGTATTGAGATTCTTTCACTCAACATTATGTCTTGAGATTCATCCGTACACCATATCTACCCATGGTTTATTCTTTTTCACTATTCTGGAATATTGCAATTACTATGCATTTATCTCTATATACTTATGTTTTCTGCTAATGATAAACTTGGGTTGTTCCCAATTTGGTCTTACTACAAAAAATGATGCTATGCATATTTTGGTATGTGCATGTACATACATCATCTATTAAGTATACGCCTGTAAGTGGAATAGTTAGGTCATGGGGTGTGTATATATTGAGCTCTACAAGATACTGCCAAACAGTTTTCCAGAGATGTTTTACCAGTTTATACTTCCACCCAACAGTGTATGAAAATTCTAGTTGTGATATATATACACCACTCCCATGTCCCATTTCTTGTAGACTTAAAACTCTGTTGACTTGGTTCTCTAAAACGCTACAGGCAATAATATCCAGTGCTTTTCTATTTCAAGAACAGGAAGCTTTTCATCAAGTGAAAAATAATTACATTTGACCAGTGTTAAAACCATCGCAGTAGCAGAAGTAGTAAACAAACATGACAGGAGAGACAGTCCCAAAGGATATTCTAAAGTTAGATCATCCTAAGGCCACTTTCTGAAAGAGGCACAATTATGTGGAATTGCCGTCCCAATTAAGAAGCCCTTCCTTCTTAATCACTAACTTAATTCTTTTTCCCCCAGAAATGTTCCAATTATGAAAAATTATGAAATAATTTCTGATAAAGCATTATTACATGTGAACACAGTAAATGTAACTGAAAAGGACAGATTTTTAGGCCATCATCAAATACTACTACATTTTAACTAAGTTACATACATAACTGATTCACATAACTAAGTTAGGATCAGAAGAGACCTCACAATGCAAACATTTTTTCTATGTTTGTTGAATACACAAATAGAGTTTATTTTTTAAAAACCCTGTGTTGCTTAAGGAGAGATCACAGGAAAGTCAGATGCCATTTCTGTTGTTACTAACTGTATGACCCTGGTCACTTAATCATATCTCTGTATCAGTGTCTAAGTATCTGCAAACTACGGAACATTATATCCTCTCTGTTTACCAAAAGGATTATTGCGAGGAGCAATCGGCATGCCCACAACAGCTAATCCACGTGGAGATTTAAAGGCAACAAAGCATTTTCCATGTATTTTCATTTTTCTGTTTAACCTAATCTTCTAGTTGGTTAAGTGCTATTTGAATGCAAGGTATGTTTTTTTATATGATAAGTCATATTTTTTCATATGATAATCTTATTGTTATACATCTCATGTCCTAAGCAGAACCCAATGTAGTACAGTCTATAAGAACATTTTGCTCCTTCTCCTTTGCCTTAGTAGAAAGGAATGGAGAGTATGATTCATAATGAGTAAAACACATATCATCTCCTGGAGATAGAAAATAAGGATAAAGGCAGATTTCCATTCCGGGAGAATTTATTTGGGCTTTGGAAGTAATTTAAAATGGCTATTCCCTCTGTTGGCAATTTGTAGCCTGCCTGAGTTGACACCACCATTTTCAATCACAGCAAGATTGCTTTTAGTTGCAGGGAATTGCTAAAGCCAGGGCTCTGAAACTCTGAAACTGAGCCCTTTTCAAACTCCTTATAGATTTCAAGCAGATGGAATAAGAACTCCATCTTCTTTCCTGATTGCCAACAAATGCTTCATGAATTATTTGAATTAATCCAAGATTTGTCTAAATCAAAAGGGGGGAAAATACAGGTTAATTATAACATTGTCCTGTTATATCTGGACATAGTAGGTGAGCTGGCAAGATATGCTAGCTATCATATTGTATTGTAAAGTAGTTGCTGGACTTTTTACGTACATGTGAGATCTAAGAAAGACAATATTGTATATTATGATTAAGTTGCCAGGTAAGTCAACCAAAACCAATATGTGAAAAACTCAGGGTGTGTGTGTGTGTGTGTACCTTCTGATTGTCCATCTGTATGGTGATATGTATACATATGTTTAGAACAATACCTCTAAAGATTCTCTTTGTAAAACTGAGTTAGATTCTATAGGATATTGGTGCTGTAATTAGTATTCCTCTTGATTTCTATCTTGATTTTCCATGATGTAGAAAGTCTAGAAGTACAACAAAGCTGGTAATCTCACTACATCTCTAAGGTAGAAGGAGACTGAAGCTCATCATCTGCTGTGAGCTCTTTGAGACCCATTTTGAGGAATCACCACTAATCACACTGGAAAAGGCAACTTACCTCACAGGGGGGACAGTTATAATTATTGAGTGGGTGTTATAGTCACTGAACTTTACTGTAGTTAAAACATTATTCTAAGACATGTCCTACAAGCCATGGGATTAGGCCTTTATTAATAAAACTCCCCAAATGGTATTTGCAATGTGTCATTCCACTTGAGAAGATAAATAGGGCGGAATTAAACTAACACAGAAAGATTACTTATCTTATAATTAAGAACATTGTACAAGAATGAATTTTGAATTTATAGCAGTTTCTGGGTTGGCCAGGGAGACATATTAAATAACCTTCCTTTTTAAAAAATATCTTTTGAGACATAAATTCTCTGTGGGGAAAAAACATAGAACAATGAGCTGTCTTTCTCAATTGATTGCCTGTAGCGTTCCAAATGCTTTGAAAAATGAAGGGAAATTTAACATTTTAAAATGATCTTTCAGAAATCTATTATTATGAGTGGGGAAAAATGAATTAAAGTCTTAAAGTATTTAGACTTTTTGGAAACTTCCATGATGTAAGCTAGGTAAGTCTAGGATAGACCAGCCCACAGAGCATGATGACATGAAAACGCAGACATGAGTCACTGATTTTTATAGTCAGCTAGAAAAGAAGCACTTTTAATGTGATTTTTAAAAAAGAAAAATAGACACTATTTCCTGACATGAAGACAGTTACTATCTTAATTTCTCCTTGGAAACATCACAGGCTTTATCCTGTTTATTTACCACGCACAGGGACACTGTGAGCAACTTGGGTCTGTGATTTTTAATATCTTGCCTAAAACGTCCTATGTTCTTAAGCAAAGCAAAGTAGTGAGTTGAACAATAACCCAGTTTATACCATTAAAATAAGAATATCAACTTATGCAAATCAGAATCAAATTCACACCAGTTTACCGATAGTATGGTTTTCTCTGGAATCATCCTGGGGATCTTAATTTTGCTTTTAACTTTCTCCATATATGCCCAAACAATGAACATGAAGAAGATAGTTTTATGGTAAGGCTAGAAAATGGATTTGGATGATCCACTTTTTCCCTTTGTTCCCCCTAAAATGAATTTCTTAAGTTAGTCTTTACTTTCCCCCTCTACAAAATGGAGAATGTAAAAGTCTGTCCAAAGCTGTGAAATACAGAGAGGGCATTCATGTTTTCGGAAGCAAGTTGTAATGTGTACGTATAGGCAGTTTCTATAATTTGTGCTTGTGAAGTGAATAATAGGAATTCCCTGATCTCAAGTCATTAGATCTACGGTGAGATGTGATAGGATGTTGCCATTTTGTTAGAATATTCTGGAACTATGCCACCTCAGCATTTAGCTCAGCTTTACCACAGACTAAGCTGTTTTGGCAGAGTTAGTGGGTCTTGCTTCCCCATTGGCTCCCAGTATAACAACATCCCACTGGGAGCATGAAGCTTCTTAAAGAGATGTCTCCGTGCTTTGCTGAGCACTGTAGCCCACATAAAACCATCTTTTCCATTTTCATACTTTTGACTCCTAGTCACTTTCCCAACTCAGTGATCTTTCTATCATTAGCCACCCGAACTCCATTAAGTTGTTCTTTGTTCCATAGAGATGGAGGCATTGAGTTTTTTGACAAGGGTTATCTCCTGTTCAGCATTACCCCTCCTCCTGGTGGCAAAAGCCCCCCAGTTTTCTTATGGGTGCCCACTTTTTCCTAACTACCTTAGTCCTTATAGGTCTGAAGCTTCTGAGGGTAACTTGAGTCCAGCTCCACTGAGAAGAGCTTCCAGGATTGGGCTAGAAGGGGCATAGAATCCCATTGAAACCAGCAGCTGTTTGCTCTGGCTTTCACTTGCTGGATTGAAACTGTGGTCATCTAGCTGTCATCCACCTGGGACCTGGGATAGACTGCACCCCTGTGGGGGCAGAGCTGAGAGATGAGACACTGAGTCCTAATTCATGGTGTCTGGACCTGAATCCAGTAGTGGCTGAAACTCGGCCCCTGACCTTCAAGCTACCATAGCTTTTTTCCCTCTAGTTTAAATCTGTTGGAACTGGGGCTTCTGTGTCCTGTCATTTGCAAAAGAAATAATGCTAAGTGATACAAGCCTAGAATCCATAGTCCAAGTTCAAAAGAATTTCAATCCTTCTTTGTTTTATCCTGGGTATTCCCACTAATACATCGAGGCTGCAAAACCTTTCTTCGCCCATGGATGCTGGCACCCATCAAGCTGATTGTTGGATTTGAGGCCTCGGGTTGTACAACAGATTAAGTTCTCAGCCTTGAATATATTTTAAGTGCTAAACATGGTATCAAGTTGCTTAAAATTAGGGTACCTACAAGTCATTGCTTCTTTTTTTTTTTTAAGATTTTTGTTTATTTATTTGAGAGAGAGAGAAGAGAGTGTGTAGGGATTGGGGAGTAGAGGGACAGGGACAAGCAGACTCCACACCAAGCGTGAGCTTGACACGGGACTTGATCTCATGACCCTGAAACCATGATCTGAGCTGAAATCAAGAGTCAGACGCTTAACTGAATGAGCCATCCAGGCGCCCCTGCAAATCACTGCTTCTAATTCACAGAGAACCTGCCTTAAAAAACATATACACACACAAAAATACATGTATGGATGTATATATGTATATGTGTGTGTGTTAAACTTTGGAATGACGAGGCCAACAATATTTGATTCATTTCACCTGTTAGATTAAAAAAACCCCAACCTTCCCATTGGGCAATACCAGGAAACAAATACACCAAGATAGGGAATTTGATGTGATCAAAGTCCAAGATGATTTGGCTGCAGGCACAGTAGGAAAGGGGGTTGTTTGTCTCCTGTGACCCCAGGTTTCTTGGAGGCCAGTCCACCCACACATGTCAGGGCAAGGTGCCAGGTGAGTGAGCCTCTGGCACTGGAGCCCCGTTCTCCTTCCTGCACTCTGGTTTCATGCCCTCTCTTCCGTTTGCTCCCACTCTGTTCCAGTTTGGCCTGATTTCCAAGCAGAGTGACGTGCTTTCCTTTCTGGCCTCTGAACTCAAGGATGGAATTAATATCCGGCTTTAACCCTTAGAGCTCCTAGGCTCCCTAGCCTGTTGGACCAACTCCTGTCCACTCTTGACCTCCCCTGGGCTCAGAGTGCTATTTCTGTCTTCTTTACAAGCATACGGTGGGGTGAGGAAGAAGGTTGAGATGAAAGAGTAACACATAGAAAAAGGACAAAGGTAGTATCTTCCCTCACGTGTCTTTACCTTACCTAAAAATACTTCCCATAGGCAGACAAGATGAAGAAGCCAAGCATATGGCATATGCTTCCTAGTGCACCAGACTGTAATATTATACATTTGGATTACAAAGTCTAGATATTACAGCCATAAACATATGTAAACATTTTTATATTTTGTTAAAAAGGAAAAA
Organism: Phoca vitulina; assembly: GCF_004348235.1. NCBI lineage: Eukaryota > Metazoa > Chordata > Mammalia > Carnivora > Phocidae > Phoca > Phoca vitulina. The sequence continues at coordinate 39,540,199 of NW_022589707.1, read as the reverse complement.
ATCACTGATGATATATTATCTTAGCTGTTTATGAAGATCAATTAATCATATTCCCAAGATTTGGATATGAAGAATGACAGCCACTTCAGTACATAGCTATGATAGTAAGTATGATGGTATTTTTAATTTGGCTTGATTGTCACCATTTGCTACAGCTGTGTTTTATAGATTAGAATCCTAGGACTGGAAGGAATCTTTAACTGAGGGATTGGAAAACGACAGCCTCCTGGCCCAATCCAGCCTGCCACCTGTTGTTGTAAATACAGTTTTACTGGAACCCAGCCACATCCGTGAGCTTTAAGGCTGCTTTCACAAATACCAGCAGAGCTGAGTATCTGTGACAGTGATGGTAAGGCCAACAAAACCTCGAAAATATTTACTCTCTGGCCCTTTACAGAGAAAATGTGCTGACTTTGCTTTAGAAGGCGATCTAAATTCATTTGTTTATTTTCTGGAATAATTGTATTGTTGTAGCCTCAGAAAAGTATTTTTCCAGTAAGTAAAGATATCTAGGGATGAAGATTGTATTGCCTCGTTCATTGTATTCCGACTCTTACCAACCAAAAATTCTTTGTAAAGGTAACTTGCCTAAATCCTTCATGATACAATGTAAACCCAGTTCCTCTTTTTTTTTTTTTTTTAATCTGTAGTTGGGTTGTTTTTGTTTTAGCCCCTCAATGAAAGCTTTTTTTGTATTTAAAGATTATCAAATGGTACCAGCTCACTGTTGTTTGTACATGTAGCCAGTGCGAAGTGGGTCCTCAGTCTGCTATTTAAATACTGTTACTGTGTTCCTTGGCCCGTGGCAAACAGGTTACGTGTTAGCAGACGAACTGGAGGAGAGTAAAATTGGCAAACATGCATCAATGGTAAGAGAAAAGGTGTGTGCGTTGTGGGGGAGAGGGTGTTCAGTGGCGCCATCTTTCTCCAATAAGGGCAATATTATTTAGATATCTTTTCAGCATTGCTCAGAGCCAGCCCATCCCCGTGTTCTGGCTGTGCCATTTGTTTTCCCCTTCTGATGTACTGAATTTAGTAGACTGCCCAAATTACATTGATTTTGGAGTCTATCTTTGAAGATATTCTCTGCAGTTCTCTTTTCTCATTACCATTTGATGTTAACATGAAATTCTCTCAGAGTCATTAATGAGGATGTTAAACAACTTAAAAACAAAGAGCTATCTCCTTAATAAAAATATATTGTTCTCCGCCAAGGACAAAGACAGCATAGGTGCACTGCTATGGAAATATGAAAAAAAAAAAAAAAAAAACAATCGTTACTGCACTTTTGGGGGTTGATGTTTCCTGACTTATTTACTTTAGCTTTTTAGATGTTTCTTTGGGGACCAAATTATAGCCCTGATACTATCATTAGCACTTTAGATTATTGGTTACAGGGTTTAAGGGAGATGTAAGCTGCTTCTTGAACATTATGCATTTTTAGTTAAATTTAACAGCATTTCCTTTTAGGTTGTATGTTGCTTATTGTTCACCTCTTATCATGGTGTGTGATCATGATTCCTAGATGCAGAGATCATCTTACTAATTGAATTCTTCACTGTATGTCTTCGGGTTATTATAGTTTAAGTATTTATTTTTATTACTAATAATATTAGTCAATCATTTGAAGCATAAGCCACTTTTCCTTACACAAACAGTGGCAAAATTTCCCCCCAGTGTCTTTGTTTCTGAATCATAGAATTCCTGGTGATTTCGAGGAGCCCAGAAAGGGCATACTTGGACTATTGACTCCCCCACCCCCACTGCGGCTGAGAGAGGCCAGTGTTCATCTTTGGATCTGTAAGCAGATTTGTAAACCTAGGACAATTTATGAGGACATTATTGGGAGAGAATAGATTCAGGAACTTGTTGTCATTTTTATAGAATAAGAATGAGATGGGACTTTAAAATAGAATTTCTCTTTTCTTACCTTTTTTCAGTCTTTCTTTAAAAGCTACTTTAAAAAAAACCCACCATTCCTTTGTATTTCCTTAACCTTCTCTCTAGTTTAGTGGCCAGCTCTTATTCTCATCTGGTCAGATTTCTTCTCATCCTTTTATGTGTACGGCCAAGAAGCCTTCCTAAATCATTCTCCCAGACTCACAGCTGCCTTCTCCCTTTGAGAAACAATATACCCTAGCTCTTCTTCTTTTTTCTTTTTTCCTGTAGAGTTACATTCAACAGATACAATTTCCATGTCTAAGAAGGAGTCACCCTTAAATTTTGCAGGCTTAATTTCATTCTGGTAGTTTCAAACCTGCAAACGACATGAGTGACCTGATATTTATTTCCATCTGAGAACAGAGCGCATCTTTTTCAAAATGTTGGGGTTTGACTGAGGCCATCTTTTTCCTTCAGAGCTGATCACGTGTCCCCTTGGTGTGCACTCACATATTTTAGACTTGTCGAATGTCCGTTGAATGCAGGTGCCATTAAATTTTGCAGGCTTCTTTCTAAACTGTTATTTATGCACCGTATGAAAACTTCAGTTATTTTTATGACAGCCATTATTTTAAAGGAACAGTGATGACAATGACTATTCATTGATTGTTTTCATTGAATTGTCTTTATGTGTCTATAATATGGTCTTAAGTTCCATTGTCCTTTTTTGCTTGAAGGTTTTCATTATTTCTACAATTTATATTGTTTTTGTTTACTCAGTAAAGCCCTTTTTTTCTTTATTTTTTCTCAATGTTACATTAGAGAACAAACAAATCACAGAGATTCAGAGCTTGAGTTCCAGACCACCTCCTATCACCAAACTAGGTGTGTGACCTGGGCAAGAAACATCGTCTCTTTGTGCCTCAGTTTCCTTTTCTCTAAAATGGTGGGAATAAAATTACCAAACTCCTTCAGTGGTTGCAGGATTAAATGAGTTAAGTCATATAATGTGTTTAGAAAGGAGCCTGGCACGTGGTAAATGCTTAACAATGGCAGCGATTATCATCATACTTATTATTGTCTCCTGAAGAGTAAGCATCAGATCAAACACAGTTATCTTCAAAATGCCTTACAAAACTTCTTTTAAAAAAAGATTTTATTTATTTATTGAGAGAGAGAGAGCACGAGCAGTGGGGAGGGGCAGAAGGAAGAGGGAGAAGCAGACTCCCTGCTGAGCAGGGAGCTCACTGCAGGGCTCGATCCCAGGACTCTGAGATCATGACCCAAGCAGACGCTTAACCCACTGAGCCACCTAGGCACCCCCTTTACCAAACCTCTTAATAGAAGTAGGTGCTCAAGGAATGTGGTAAGTAACTGTGGTAGGCAGAATACTGGCAAGATGTCATATCCTAACCCCTGGAACCTGTGAAGATGTTATGTTACATGGCAAGGAAGACTTGAGACTGCAGGTGGAATTAAGGTGGCTGTCAGCTGACTTTGGGATGGGGAAGTTATCCTGGACCTTCTAGGTGGGCCCAGTGTATCCACAAATGTCCTTTAAATGTGGAAGAGGAAGGCAAAGGAGTCAGGATCAGAGGGATTTGAAGTGAAAAAAGTCTCAGTGGGCTACTGTGGGCCTTGAAGATGGAAGGGGGTCACCAGCCAAGGGGTGTTGGCAGCCTCTAGAAGCTGAAAGAGGCAAGGAAATGGATTATCTTTTCCCTAAGGCCTCCAGAATTAACACATCCCTGCCAGAACCTTGATATTAGCCCACTGATATCAACCAACCAAATATCAGACCACCAAAACTGTTAAATAACAAATTTAAGCAACCAAGAGTGTGGTAATTTGTTTGAGCAGCAATAGGAAAGTAATACAGTAACCAACTGACTGGGTGAAAAGGTTAATTGCTTAAGACGATGACACCAAAGAAAGACACCAGTGAAAGACCTTGTACATTAACAAGATGTAATGGCTGGAACCAGTTCTTAAAGCAGTGGATTCTAGACTTTCGTTGGTCAGACTCACTCCTTTAAAATAGCTCACATGCATATAAACATAAAAGTTTGCATAAAATTTTATGAGGCCTGCAAATCACACTGAAGCCCTCCACTGACCCCTAGGTTATGAACCTGGGTTTGCATGGGATTTGTTAAGGCTTATTGAATGACAAGGCTTTAGTGATGAGCCTAGGAACATTCACTACTAGACTGTCAGAGTGGTCTGCTGCTTTGAGGTGCTTCTGAGTAGCCAAAGGTTCTGTGAATGTGAAGGTAACTTAGAAGTTTGGGCTCCTTTTTCAGTCAAATTGAAAGCTTAGAACCTTATTCTGTTTCTCCCTCTACTCTAACAATGTTAAGTACCAAGTCACATGGCCCTTCTGTACTCATATTCTCCCTTTTTTAGGAAAGATTTATCATCACTAGAGTAATTAAACTGGTGTTTTAAAAAGTAATTTGAAAGCTAAGATAACATGAGAGTGATGGTTACCTTCAATATGCCTTATTTTGAAGGTCTTGTTTATTTTAGAGCAGTCATGAAAACAGGTTTTATCTCCATATCCTAGCAAGTGCTAGTATTTATGGAAGGTAGCACAGGTATTCTGTCCACTAGCATGATTCCATTCACTCATTCAGTAAGTTTTGATCCAAGACTGACTAAATACCAGGCATGTATGGTATTAGGAATGAAGGATGCCAATGATAAAGAAGCTGGATGTAGACCTTGTTCTGGAGCTTACAATCTTCCAATCTTTGTTAAAAAGTAAATACCCCTTGGATGTATGGTTTCAATGTCACAGTCATTGTATACTTTATAGTGAATGAGTTTGTCAGATCTCATCTTGAAAATAAGCTTTCACTGGAGGAGGATAGGAACTTAAAAGTACAATAAGAGTCTCAGGGGAAGAGTGGGATTTCTGTTAGAAGATAAGAAAGGATGATAAGAGCATCGGGGGCCAGTAAATAATACCTTCACTCATCTTGGAATGCTCTTGCAGTAGATCCAGACTATTCCTTAAAAGTCCCTGTAAAGAGTATATAGGCGACAGAGGAGCTATGGGATGGTCACAGGCCATCAGTGTGACCCCAGACCTGATTTGAAGCCCACCTTTTCGACTCAATGAATACGTGGGTCACACTAGTGTGTCTGGCATTCTCACAAGCCTATGCTGGAATTAGCCATGGCTGTTGGTGAGGTTGTTCCTTTATAGGTGAATAAGAGCTGCCATAAAGTGAGCTGTGATTTCACAATGTCAACATCTTTGACCTTAGCTTGGTTGCATGAACACCTAGGACATTCTCAACCAGGATTTGCCAAAGGACAAATGTGGGAGCAAAAGCAGAGCCTTGTACTCCTTTCCTATTGCTGCTGTAGCAAGTTACTCCAAGCCTCGTGGTTTACAACACAGATTGACTCTCTTAGAGTTCTGGAGGGTCATAATTCTAAAATGGGTTGACAGAGCTGTATTCCTTGTGGAGGCTCTAGGGGAGAATCTGTTTTCCTACTATTCCCACCTTCTAGAGGTTGCTCACATCCCTTGACTCATGGCCCTACATCACCCTGGCCTCTGCTTCCTTTGTCACATCTTCTCTCCCACCCTCCTGCCTTCCTCTTATAAGGACTCTTGTGATTATATTGGGCCCACCCCCGGTGACCTAGGATAACCTTCCTGTCTCAGAATCCTTAACCTAATCGCATCTGCAAAGTCCCTTTTGCCATGTAAGGTAATGTACTCACAGTTTCCAGCGACTAGGATGCGGACATCTTTGGGGCCGTTATTCTGCGTACCACAAGGATGACGGCATCAAAGCAGCCAGACCACTTTGTGAAAGGCCTGCAAACGAACACCTCGGCCCCATCCAGTTCTGGAGCCAGAAAGCCTTTATAACCCCCAAGATGGCCCATTTTCCATTACAATCTGTGTGATATAAAATGTTTTAATGTGATTAGAATTAGCTATGTCTTATCTCATGTTTGGCTCAGTGGGGAAAGTGGGAGAACGGCAGATTTCCAGGCTCTGTGCCTTGCCTTTGCAGGTCTGTAAATTCCTCATCAGATTCCTGACTGTTTCAGTAACTCTTCATCCCATTGCCTTTTAGAGTTTGCTTCACACTGCATTCTTCTGGACAGATATGACATACCTTTTCAAGATGTGTTTTTCTAAAGCTGTTAGGAAGATTTCAACTTTATGTTGTCATAGTTAGGTGTCATCATGAAGCTTTGTATTTTTTTCCAGATATTTTCAAAAGTCTGGTGGAAAAGAAAGAGGTGGGTGGGGAGAAACATTTCAATGGAGCAAAGACCTTTGCCAAAAACTTTCCTGGGTTCCTTTCTAACATCTACCCCCCAGGCTTAAGCAGAGAGGAAAGCAGGTCTCAAGGCCAAGCCTGGAGGTAGGAGATCAGCTGTGAGCCAGGAGATTAGGCAATGGGGCTGGAAGCCTCAGGACCAGACAAATGGATGTTTCAAAACCAGAGAAGAAAAAGGGAAAAGTGGGACAAAGGAGGGCCTGAATAAAGGAGGGCCTGAAAGAAGTGGACACATCTTGTGCATGAAAAATTCTGGCCACAGTCTTTTATATGTGATTCCAAGGTGCCAGGGCAAGATCTAAAAGGAGCAGACCTGGTCTTTGTACTGCACAACAGAGTTGTATATATGATGTTGTAAGTTGCTGTCACTCAATCATTTGAATCTCTATTACTTACACTTTGACACCCACCCTTTTTAAAGTGAAAGCTTAAGGCCTAATATGTGTATTATCCCCAAATTTAATGTTGTCAGGCAGACTACTAAATTTTTTTTCACTGGGAATGATATGTAAGTATGATCTTAAGAAATATATATATTATGCACATTCTATATATATGTGTGTGTGTGTATATATATATATATAAATTCATTTATTCAACAAATATTTATCGGTCATCCAATTTTTATTGGGCTATGTGCTAAGGATCCTTCTAGGCACTGAGGATACAGTATTTAGCAAAACACATTGAAGTCCTATCTTTGGGGAACTTCTATTCTAGCTTGGAGTGATAGACAACAAACAAAACAAGGTAAAATTTAGAGAAGGAAAAATAGGGCAAGGATGGGGATGTAGAGTATCGAGGAGGGTTGAGTTTGAGATAGGGTGATCAGAGAGAGCCTGTCTGAGATGGAGACCTTTTAGTGATGTCCAAAGGAAATGAGAAGGGTCGTTAGTGGATATCTGGTGGGGAAGAACCTTCCAAACAGAGGAACAGCAAGTACAAAGACCCTGAGGGGGCACCGTACCTGGAGTGTTTGAAGAACAGCAAGAAAGTCAGTGTGGCTGGAGTGGAGTGAGCGAGAGGGGAAGGGGTAGTAAGAGATGAAGGTGGCATGTGTGAATGGAGTGTGATTCACAGGTCATGGGGGGTCTTGTAGATCACAGCAGGCGCTGTGTCACTCCAAATGAATGGGAAATCATTGGAAGGTGCTGGGTAGAGCAGTGGGGTGACTTGACTTTCATATTTATAGGATTGTTTTGGCCTCTGTATTGAGAATGGACTGTGGGGTGCATAAGCAGAATTAGGGACAGCATTTAGGGGACTATTCCAATAATCTAGGAGAGGGATGATGGCTTGAACCAGAGTGATGGCAGTGGGGCTGGTGATGTGGGGTTGAATTCTGGGGATATTTTGAAGGTAGAGCTAGAGCAGGATTTGCTGATGGACTAGACGTGGGGACAAAAGAATGTGGAGTCAGGGGTGACATCAAAGTTGTTAGCCTGAGCAACTAGAAGAAGAAATGGAGGTAATTTACTGCAGTAGAAAAGATGGTAGGAAGAGCAGGTTTGGGAAGAATCACCAGTGGTTCAATTTGGATATATTTAGTTTGATGTACTCATCAGACATATCAAGTAGGCATGCCTATATATGTATGGGTCTGCAATTCAAAAGAGAGGTCCTGGCTGGAGACACCATAGAGCCCCCAGTTCTAGTCTTCACTATTACACTTCCTAAAAACCATTCTAGCTTTCACTTGTCACTGCTTTTCATAGCACCTTTACATTTGGCCTAAGTGACAAAGATCTTATAAAAAGCTCTTGTCCCCTTGGTTCCAGGCTTCTGTCCATATTCTGGTCTGTTTTTTCCAGTTCCCATCTGTTTCCATCAATGCTTGGATCTTCTTGCTGAGCCTAGCCACAGGAGGCTGCGTAGTGTCCAGAGAGTTAAAGTTCTTGAGTGAAGTGGGGGGCATGGTAGACTGTAGAACACATGCCCCACCTACAGAGGGCAGCACTGTTCTGCTTCCATTGGGGGCTCCAACCAGGGAGGGGAATCCATTGTTGCCAGTTCTAGTAAAAGAAATTAAGCCAGAAATCTAGTGGGTTTTTTTTTTAATGTGCCGTCCCCTAATATTTAAACATTGGCAGTTAACTCACACATTTTTCAAGACTCTGTGGGCCAAACAAAATATATTTGGGGACCAAATCCAATCCACAGGGCAGTCAGCCTTTTACCACTGAGGAGCCTGTTAGGCCAATTGGCTGCGTCTGGGGTTTGGCCACTGGACAGAACCTCTTGGATTGTCCACCTTGGTTTCCCCCAGTGCAGGCAGAAGGCATGAACTACACCCCCTAGGAGTTCCCTGAGCCTGGCTCCTAAGGGCCCTGCTTTTCTGGAATGGATGACAAAACACTTTCCCCAGGACCTCTCTGAAGAACATTTTGTGTCCCGTTCTCCTTCCTCCCTTCTCTTGTAATATTGTATCTCACTTCAAAAACAGAATGAGTATTGATCCCATCTTGTAGGTGAGACAGGTAGAGACTATTGAATCAGCACCTCTGTCTTAAATGCTTGATGGTAGAATAGATTGCAAAATAGCAGCTGAATGACAATCTGCGGGAGAAAGTTAGTCTCAGGACAGGTAGAAGAAACTATATATTTTTTCAACAATTATATATTGAATACTTGCTGGATGCCAGTTCTTTTACTATGTGCTGTGTGTACAGAAAAAGTATAAAACACAATCTGCTCCTAAGAGAGTCGCAGCCTAGTAGAGGAGACAAATATGACAAGAAACATATCGTAGCAGTGTGAAAAGAGCAGCAGGACTGAGATGCCACCGAATAAAGACCAGAGGTAGAGGGAGGATTAAAATAAAAAAAGAAAAGGTTTTTTTTTTGGAGGTGGTGAGATCGCTGGGCTAAGTTTTGAAAAATGAAGAGTATGTCATGTAGACCACTGGGGGAAGGCATCCTAGAAAAAGGAATAATATGTGCAAGGCTTGAGAGGTATAGAGCAACATGGAGGAGTTAAGGAACTCTAGTCACCTCAAGAGCTTAATGTGTGAAGAAATAGGTAAAGCTAGGTGTGGTAGGACAGGGTAAGAGAGAATACCAGGTCCCAGGTTCTAAAGGGCCTTGTCAAAGAGGAACAAAGAGGGACCACTTTTTTTCCATTTTCACTAGAAGCTTCTGTGGCCAGCATAATCTTTCTTGAGAGGAAAACAAACAAAAATCCCATATTTCCAAAATTTATGTCAAGAGGAGAGCCACTATCAATCTGAAGCCATTAAAAAAAGTTTGATGTAACTTTAATTAATTCCCTAGAGACCTCATGCCATTCATATAAGACATGGGACATAATAATAATGTCAAGTGCTTCTATGGTATTTACTCTGCAAGGCATTGTCCCAAAGGCTCTATATACAGATGCATTTATATAATCCATTGAATTCTCAAAACCACCCTATGATGTAGTGGATCCCAATGTAGTTAAGTGACTTGTCCAAGATCATACCATTGTAAGTGACAGAGCAGGCATGGAAACTATGCAGGCGGCCTCCAGAGTCCGTGCTCTAACTATCCTTCTATAATGTTTGCATCTGCCACGTCATGGTCTTTCTCACCAGAGGCTTTGGAAGGTGAGCAGCACATGTCCAGCAACTGGAGATGGGGCTGTTGTGTTTATATAAAAGCATCTCTTTGGCACTGTTGAGAGTAACAATTATAAATGCAAATTATCAGAGACCCTGCCTTCATTCTAAGGCAACTATAGCTGCCCCTGGTTTGCTGCTGGCTTTGATGTTACTTCCATGTTTATATGAAATAGCGCAGCCCACGGCCACATCTTTTAAGGCAGTCAATGATCTGTCTTGGTGGAAATAGAATAGGTCCCTCAGTACTTCAGATAATTTTCTTCAAGAACTTTGGAGGGATGGGTTCATGTGGGTAGAGTTTTTAAGTGGAATAAGTCTCTATTATGTTCAGGAAGCATTGTAATTTCTCTTTGATTTTTATTGTGCATTAGTTAAGAGCTGTTTTGGATAAAGAAAGGCACAAGTTTAAATGCTGAAATCCCGAAGTGAGATTCTTTGACTGCTGTCGAAAAAGTCTGCAGCACTGACTTTTCTTCTTGAAAAAAAGAAAAAGGAAAAGGAAAGCAAAGCGGAAGAGTCAGATGGTATTTCTATGAGGAAAGCAGTAATTGCAGTTCTCAGGGTGAATGCTTGTCTTTTTCTAGCATGACAATTTTTTTTTTTTTTTGGAAACGAACTTCAAACCTTCCACACACGTTAAAGATATTCCCATGTGCAGGGAAACAAATTCATTTTCATTAATCCCTTTCCTGCTTATATAATCAACAAACAAGCATGGAAATAAATATCACCATGAGAGGTATTTGTAAAAATTTAAAAGTAGACATATTTTGTGTTTGCTGTGGGGTAGCTTAGTTATTTCAGAATTCCATTGTAATATAATCAGTTGTTAGTATATTTTTAAAAATAGGGTAAGGGGAGGAAATTACTTTTCAGAAAATGGCACTAGCTGGTTTTTTTTTTTTTATGCTATGGAGAAATGCAAAGAACAAAAAAAGCGACCTTTTATTACTTCTTCTTCTGTTCTTATGTCTCATTTTTCATAGAACAAATCTAATATCTGGCATTTTTCAGCAACTTGAGATCATTGTAGTCCACCTAATGCAGGTGCATTTCACTTTGGGTCACAGGCAGAATCCTGGAAAGTTACGTACAAATCAGTTTCCTAAGTTGAAACTTTTAAAATGCACTCACATAAAAAGAACTCCTCATTTGAAAGGTATTCGATGGAGCATCTTTTGGAAAATGAATAAAAGACATTTAAATGAAAATATCTCAATTTCCCTATTTCTAAAATCCAGATGTCAGTATTTCAGTTTGTCATAAAGTAGGCATGTTTGTGTTTGTAAGTGACATAATTTTACTCTGTGTATGCTAGACAGATTCTGAATTAGAAGAATCTTAAAATACTCCAGAAATTTGCTTGCAAAATATGAGCAGGTAGGTGTTATCACTTGTTGGGGTAGAACAAATTACAACAGTGAGAGAAGAAGAATTTCAGCAAGCCTCAAGGCTATCGAGGGAAGAGAGTCCAAAATTCCCACATTTTTTTATTAAGCGTGCTTGCCAGTATATCCTTTCAATCTAAAATTACATAACTTAAATAAGTCTGAAGTTAACTGGTTCTTTGCTCTCATAAATCTATTTTTAGACATCAAAAGTGCACCCAAGTCAAACTACCAAGCAGGGTCCTGCAGGATCTGAACATTTAGTGCCTCCTTTTTAAAAAAAAGTTGCCTGGAGTAACAGCACACTGGATTGTTCTATTGTTAACATTAAGGAGGGAACTTCCTGATTTTTTTCCCTCATTTTTATTTGGTGGTTTCTAAACTAAAAAGGAAACATTGAATGGTGCTTAATTTCAAGTCTATGGGTTAATATGTTCTTTTCTTTCCTCACACCCACTTTCCCTTTGCCCTGCCATATCGTAAGTGGTGAGTTTACTTATTTCTGCTCTTGTGCTCTCATTTCCGAGTCTGGGATTTCCCCTTCTCCTTCTTGGTTGTAATTTTGATGTAGAAGAGAGACTGCTGGGGAGAGAAGGTGGCATAGAGAACAGAGGTGACCGTGGTTAACCACTCTCCTTGGCTGGGGAACGAAACGTCTGCGACTGTGAAGACACAGTTCACCTCCCACGCAGCGGGAAGCATTAACCAAGTGACTCTTGAAAGTGACTGAATCCTCCTCCCCAGGCATTTCCGTTATCCTCTGTAAGAATTTTAAAGCAAATGTTCATCTATTAAGATAGCAGGGCTGACTCCAGCATGATGGCTGATGGGTCTTGTGTCCAGGAGCAGTGTAGCCTACTGGCAGCAAGTGGAGGGCTGTGTTGAGGGTGGCGAGGCTGGTCTGGACTCAGTAGGAGAGAGTGACCTGATCGATTAGAAATGTCTGCCTTGGGTGAGGGATGAGGAGATGGTGGTATGTACGCTAAATATTGTCTCCCTGTGGTGGGCGTTCTAGCTCCTGACTAGTATTTGGGAAACCAGTGATTTCATCTCAGGTGAAGAAGTGCAACTTTGAGCAAGTTAACTTCCGTTGGCCTTGCCCTCCTGGTCTCTCACTAGGGAGTGGACTCTGTGAAGCTTCCAGGTCTCAAATTCTGTGATCCCATGCCAGGCTGCTTGTGACTGTCCATTGTTCATGAAATAAGTACTCAATCTTCATCTTGGCCTTTTAGGTCTCTCTCAGTCTGACCCTACACTACATTTCAGGACATATCTTCAACTTCTTATCCATGCTGCCCAGGCCAGATACTCATGGTTTCTCAAACATGCTTCATACTTTCCTCTTGTGCTATCTTTTCTTCAGTAATCTCTCTAAATATAATGTCTGCGCCTTCCCCTCTTCTCTTGATTATCAAAATTCTACCCACTTTTTTAAGACTCTGAGCTTCATAGAACTTTTTCATTTGTGGAACCTTTAATACTCGACCACTTATTCCAACTGGCTAGGCATCTGCCAGGTTGCCTACAGATCCTGTCCCAAGCTCATGGTGGGCAGAATTTGTGTCTCATGCACTCACTGTCTGTGGCTCTCTTCGATGTCTAATCAGGCTAACAAAAAGTAGTAAACATTTCTTTAAAGAGCAAAACAAAAGCCAAAGCACAGCGATAGAAATGAAGTGGCAAGGAGGATTATTTAAGTCAGTACACTAGTACCTGTTGAATTTGGGCAACACAGAATGGCAGGTACTTTGGTGGGAACAAGTAAGAGTAGGACATAGTCCCTGTCTTCAAGGAGCTTATGGCTTATCATCCTCAACCTTGTCATCACCATCATTCATCATATCTTCCATTTATTTAATATATATTCTTTACCACATCTCTTGCATACATCCTAAATTCTTAGAACAACCATGTCAAGCATTATCACCTCTATTTTACTGATGAGAGAGTTTACCCAGAGAGTTTAAGGGACTTTCCCAAGGTCACACAGGTGGTATGGGGATGACTGGCTTTATAACCTGTGCTGATTCTGGTATATGCCATTGTCACCCTAGAGGGGAGCAAAGGACAAGGACAGGCAGTTTGTTAAGCACGATTTGCACTTTCTCTCTCTTTTTTTTTAAGATTTTATTTATTTGACAGAGAGAGAGAGAGAGAGAGCACACACAAGTAGGCAGAGCGGCTGGGAGAGGGAGAAGCAGGCTCCCTGCTGAGCCAGGAGCCCGATGTGGGGCTCGATCCCAGGACCCTGGGATCATGACCTGAGCCAAAGGCAGACACTTAAAGGACTGAGACACTTAAAGGACTGCCCCATTTTGTACTTTCTCATCTTCAAGCCTTTGCTCATGCTCCCAGGCCACTTGGAATGCTCTCTCCTTCCACACCTCTCAGCTTGTGTAGATACTTCCCACCCTTCAAGTACATCAGTCTCCGATATCTCCTTCTTGGAGCCTTTCCTGCCTCACTCTTCTAGCAGGGCCCATGATAATGTGGGATTGTCTACACTTATGTAAAATGAATGGATTAATGCCAACTTCATCTCTTTTTTCATTACAAAGGTTCTAAGGCTGAGGTAAGAACATCTAATGAAAAGTGACCAGAGAAGTCTGTTCCATTCAACAAACATCTGTTGAGCACTTGGCGAGACCTTGGTAGCATAGAGAGGAAGACTCTCCCAGTATTAGAACAACTGTTCTCTGCTTTATAGAAGAGGCTGTGTTGACGCCCATGGTGAGATCATCGTCTGGGACGGAGAGAATGGAGAGAATTACTTCTTGCCTCAGGCAGAAGCAGAAAGGTTCCCAGAGTTCCCTTGTCCTCTTCCTGGTCCTGGGCCATGCAGCCCAGAGGGGTAAGAGATAGGCAGTGGGGTGCAGTGGACAGAGTCTTAAGGAGGAACTTATTTGCTAGGAGTTGCAAAACCAGAATAGGTTTCTGGAAGAGAGAGCTTCTTCCCTCCATCCGGGAGTGAAGGGTCAAAGTGAGGCCACTATTGGCAGAGTTGATACTCATTGATCTTCCTATGAGTAAGTGGTGAGACTGGTGTGTGGTTTTTACGTCTTCCAAAGGGACCATTGAGCCACTGCTTGTAAGTGCTGTGGATTCAAAGGTAAATAAAGCACAACTTTGACCAAACAGTAGCTCACATTACGTAAGTACAGTATGGCACATCGTGCGTGGGTGTTGATTGCGGTGTGCCCTAAAACTGTTGGAGACAAGAGGAAGAGGCAATCTGTTGTGCCTAGGAGCGTGAGAGCAGATTCCATAGAAGTGGTGACACCTTTGCCTGGACCTGAAAGATGGATGGAATTGTCACCAGGCTAAGAATGGGTGGGGTGCAAATGGGGGGCCACTCTGGAAAGAGGGAAGAGCAAGTACAGAGAGGAGAGAAAACAGGATGGCAGAATGCAGGTCTGTGGTCCTGTGAGAACCCCAAATTCTGGATTTTCTGTTTCCGATCTTGCTGATGTTTATGCCAATAACAGAGTCACCCAAAGATGCCAGAACAGGCATCTCCTGCCTGCTGCATCAGGCACACAGGCATGCTGGCTGGGCCTCCTTCCTCCCCCTTCACCGTTTATGAAAGTCATTGCCCAACACCCTCCAGAGAACAACTGTCCGTTTGTCCTGGGCCCCCATGCTTCTCCAGCCTTCTGCCCATGGCCAGCCCGCCCTGCTTCCTGCTCTTAGCTGGCCAGAAGGCTGCGGGCTGCGCTGTGTGGCTGCAGGGGGCATCGTGCACACAGAACCCCCCCTCCAGTGCCCCAGCATTGTACAGGGCCCGAACAGTGGCCTAGCAGGGGCCAGAACTTGTTTGCTTTGCTCCCTTACAGTGACTGCCAGCCCCCGAGTTACAGAAAACAAAACAGAACAAACAAAAGCCTTACTGGCCCTGATGGTGCAGCACAAGTCCTGACCTTTTATTAGCCGGTCCTGACCTTCACTGTATCACAGCCTGATCCATTGAGACAGGAGCGTTGACACTGTCCTATTGTTTCCTCTGCCAGCCTTTCCTTCCCGTGGCTTTGCTTTCCAGTTAAAGACAAAACAAAGCAGAACAAGAATCAAACCCCAAATCTTTCCCAACTTGTAATTCTCCAGTGGTCAGTGTTACACTTTTTATTGTTGTTTTGTTGCTGCTGTCGTTTTTCGTGGAGACGTGATTTTGAAGGAAGAGTGTTACTGCACATGGAGCTGTGTGTGTGCTCTGCCTTGCTCCGGCATTACGCCTGAGATGAGCCATCCCGCCACCCCTGGGAGAGCAGAGCTCTGAGGCCAGGCGGGGGCACAGGGGGCTCGAGGGAAGTGCACTCATTGGATCTGACTCTCTTGCAGGTGATGGAAGCAAGTCTGGCCGGACATCGGGAGGGTGAGGCCCAGAGGGTCTGGAGACGGTCCTAGAGGCAACATCTGATAGCCCCCCGAGGCCTGAGCTCCAGAATGGCCACTTGGACACTGGGCCCTGCAGTCAGACCTGCCTTCAGACTCCTCACCTGCCAATTTTGTAGCTCTATTCTGCTTGCAGCTCATTACCCAAGGCTTTCCCCATTCTCTCTAGCATCCTTTTCTTCCTCTCCACTCTGGGAGCTGTGACCTTAGTGCAGGCCCTGTATTTTTCCCATGTTATCATTATTGGCCTGGTGATAAATTCCCTGCCCAAAGTCTTTGCCCATCACATCTGCCTTTGGGACCACTGCCAGGTGTCTTTACCTGAAACACAGCTCAGATGACATCATTCCCCGATCCCCCCCACCCCACCCACCGCCCATTGATCTTGGGTGTTTCCCATCCTCTTAAGCTTGGCATTTCAAGGTCATGGGTGGTCTGTGTTGCTTCTCACTTCACTCCCTGGCTCATTCTCTGCTTGAAGTATGACTGCCTTTCTGTGCTCTGAATATTTCCCAGAGGTTGCTACTCTCATCTTTTTGTCCCAGGAATCTACTGGGGAGCTTGTTGAACATATAAGCTCTCCACCTTGAGGGACACACACCAGTAAATTGGGACTGGAATCTGGATACTTCATGTTTGAAACTCTGGCCGCATGACTGGATGAGCCAGGTTCAGGAACCAGCTCCTTTGTCCTACCTTCCTGTGACCTGGGGGGCCCTCCCCCTTCACTGGAACTTGATGGGTTCTTCAGTGTACAGATCAGATGTGACTCTCTCCTTGAAGAGCGTCATGATCCCAGCAGCCAAACAGGATTTCTTTGTAGGTTGGTCCTGTGGCCTTTCTGCTCTGAGCCTTTTGTCTTTCCTCTGTCTGATTATAAGTTCCTCAAGTGTAGGGAGTATATTTTATTCATCCATGTGTATCTTGAAACTTTCAGGAAACCAACTTATATTTAATAGCTGCTCTAATGTAAAAGGTGTTCTGCAAATGAACAATCAAGTAAAAACATACAGATACTACGTTCACTTATGTGATATTTTATAGCTACAAGAAAAAAAGGGAAGATATCTCAGGAATGGTAGTGGCATGAGTACCTCTAATCAACTCCATTTTCCTCAATTTAGAAATGTGAATTTAGGGCACCTGGGTGGCTCAGTCAGCTAACATCTGCCTTCGGCTAGGTCATGATCCTAGGGTTCTGGGATCGAGTCCCACATCGGGCTCCCTGCTCAGGGGGGAGTCTGCCTCTCCCTCTGCCCTTCCCCCGGCTGGCACTCGGTCTCCCTCTCTCACAAAAATAAATAAATAAATAATCTTAAAAAAAAGATAGAAGTGTGAATTTAAACAAGTAGCACTTGTAGTTTTTAAAGCATGTATAAGAATTCTTTTCTTCCACTGTTTTGCCTACTGAAGAGAGTGTAAGTCTTCTCAACATACCTCTATTGTCAAGACTTTACTGTTGTAGCCTTATATAACATGGGTTTATGATCTAACTATCTGTCTGCAATCATTTTTTCTGTTATTCTGCTTTTGTTCACCGGCAGAAACACCAATTAGCTCAGGTTTCTGTTAACAGGCATAGTTTTATGGCATTTTCTGAGATGAAAGGAAGATATCAGGAGTCAGCTGTTTATAGCTTTTATAGCAACATCCTTATTGATACATTCCCATTTTTAATATCCTTTTATCTGCTTTTCAAAAATGAAATTATATATCCATTACCAAAATTAGATAGGAGATTTATTGGATTAGAGGTGCTTTTTTTCCTAATCCTTAAATGAGCAAAAGTTACTTCTTTGATAATTCTGTAAGAGAGTTAAAATTCCTTTTTATTTTAAAATGTTACAGATAGGAGATTAACCTAGTTAGCTTCACAGATAGAAGGAGTGCATGTCTCCGGGAACCAGGCAAAGCCAACAGAGGTTTTTGCTTCAGGAATGTACAGAAGATATGGGACTTGCATGAATTATAGCATGACTCATTAAAGGGTATAGAAGTACTTTACAAATAATTAAATATTTTACATCAGGGACTGAATTCCCATTAAACATTGACATTTTCTACCAGGAAGTTTCTTCCCTTTTTTGCATGCCTGAAACTTCCTTACAGCTTACTAATATTTCCATTATATATTAATTATAGGCAAAGATGATAAAATTGAATGAAAATTGAATAAAAACCCCACTTCTTTTTTATGTATCTACTGTGCAGGGTATATTGCAAGGGATTGTGGTTTAAAACACTTGCGTCTGATAAGACCACTTTTTAGGGTTGTTATAGAAATAAGATGTAGTAAAATACCTAGCATGTTGAATGCTAAATAAATGTTAGGTAGTATTTTTTTAAATTTAAATTCAATTAATTAACGTATAGTCTATTAGTTTCAGAGGTAGAGTTTAGTGATTCATCAGTTAGGTATAAGACTCAGTGCTCATTACATCACATGCCCTCCTTAATGCCCATCACCCAGCTACCCCATCCCCCCACTCACCTCCTCTCCAGCAACTCTGTTTGTTTCCTATAGTGACGAGTCTCTTGTGGTTTGTCTCCCTCTCTGATTTCGTCTTATTTTATTTTCCCGTCCCTTCCGCTAGGTAGTATTTTTAAGATAACTTCGTGTAACATATGTGCAGAATATAAGAGAATAAATTAAAACAATCCACACATATTAGTAATGTTTGAATAAACAGAGATTTCACTCTTTCCCCATGTACTGTTTTAAAATTCAAACATAGGGAAATATGTCAGTATGTGTAAACTGTGAAAGTTTATTTTCAACTCTGAAAGTGAAGCCAGATTTAGAAGTAGCAAGGTTTGCGCCATAGAAGTAGAACTTAATTATATATAATTCAAGACAATGTAAGACTTGGTGTGTGACGCTTATCTTAAAGGTCTAAACAACTAAAATCAGGTGACAGTGGTTTGTTTTGTTAGCTTTCTGAAGGTGTTTTAAATTTTATATCTTAAGAATCCTACATGCTATATGTACAGGCTTAGACACAAATTCATTATCTTTAACCCCCAAACAGTTGAAGATAAACCCTGAGTAAAGGCTCTGCCACTCTAGTGGGTTAAATAGCACCCCCACCCCCCAAAAATTCATGTCCATCTGGAACCTCAGACTGACCTTATTTAGAAATAAGGTCTTTGCAGATGTGATTAGCACGGTGGGCTCATACTGGCTTAGTGTGGTTCCTAAATCCAATGTTACTGATGTTCTTATAAGAGGGTAGAAGACACAGACACATAATCAAGAAGGTTGTGTGAAGTCAGAGGCAGAGATTGGAGCAGCATGGCCACAAGCCAAGGAGCACCTGAAGCTGGAAGAGGCAAGGCAAGATTCCTCCCTAGAGCCATCAGAGGAAACGTATACCTTCTGACACCTTGATTTCAGACTTCTAGGCTCCAGAACCATGAAAGAATGAAGTTCTATTGTGCTAAGCCAGCCAATTTGTATGGCTTTGTTATGGCAGCCCAAGGAGATTAATATAGCCACTTATCAGGGGTGCACTGAAATGCACACTAATTTCTATCCTGAAGTGGGTACAATGAAACCCACCACACAGAATTACAGGAGGATTACAGGAGATTGTCTATCTGCAAGTATTCGGTATGTGGCTTTTTGTCTTAAATTCCGTTCTTATGCCCCGAAGTGCTATCTCTTTTATGGGATGGAATTTCACTTTAGGGAGGAAACACTATTTTCCACAGGGCCATCCAAAAATGTAAGTGACATCTTTGGGCAGTGGCTTCCCATCATGGAAAAGATTTAAGCAGAGTCTTTGGCATCCAGAGTATTGAGGACGTGAATTAGTTAGAGAATGCATTTCAGTCCAAGTACCAGAAACCCAACCACAGCAGCTTAACAAATAGGGATTAACCAACAAAACACTCACATAATAAAATGTCCTGAGTTAACCTCTTCAGTTTGGATCAAAGCACTAGGGTGCCATAAGGACCCAGGATCCTCTTTCTGCCCTTGCCATCCTTATGTGTCCTTCATCCTTGCTGCATGAAGTTGGCTGCCCTACCTTTAGCCACACATGCTCATCTCAAAAGGACAAAGAAGGTTGTGTCCAGAAGGGACAGCCCACATGAAGAAAGCAAAAATTTTCCAGAAACCCTCAATACCTTCAAATTAATTCTCATTGGCCAGAACTGGAGTCACATGACATCTCCTAAATGTGAAGATACCCAGGAAATTTAGTTTTTAGCTAGGTTCAATGCTGCTTTGAACAAAATAGGTCTTCTATTTGTAAGGAAGGCATCATGGATTTAGGATAACTACTTAGCAGAGTTAGCCATAAAAGAGATTCTGGCATAGGTAGAAGATTGGAATAGATGAGCTCTTCCAACTATCAGAATTCAAAGGTGCAGTTAGTAAATTATTCCCGACCCTCAAGGCATTTACAGTGTATATTGGAGGCAGGTTCTGCAGACCACTATGTGGGTTTGAATTGCTGTTCTACCCCCTTACCAGATATAGAATTCTGTCCTCTTGAAGACAAAGTTCCTTTGTCTATAAAATAGGGATGATAATATCCACTTCACACTTTTTTGGGGGGATTATAGGAGTTTAATATTTAGAGTGTTAATTATAGTGACTGGCCCTAGTAGATGCTAAATAAATGTAGCTACTCTTTTTCCACTAGATGGTAACCTCCGTGAAGGCAGGAATTGTGTCATTCCATGGTAGCTCAGAGCCTAACACAAGTCATCCTTTAACAGATCTTTGTTAAGTGAATGAACCAGGCCATGAGGGCTAATGCAAATATAAGGCATACTCAAGATAAGTGAGATTTGTCATTTCTCAAGTGCGGTTTGGTGCCTGCATCTGAAGCATCTTCTGTAAGTATGGGGTAGGGACAGTGTACACTAAGGGAAAAGAATGAAAGAATAAGGATAAAAAGTTGTTTTGATCAATGTTACTAGTTATAGGTAACAGAAGCTACCCGACCAAATTTAAGCAGAGAACGGATTATTACAAGATATTAAGAACCTGAGAGAACCAACCCTATTCTGGCAGTTACTCCCTTGCTAATATTGCTCATACTCAGCTTCGCTGTTACTAGATAGTGGACTTGAGAATCTGCCGTAGCTGCCCCAGGCCATCACACACACCAGGTCTATAGTAAGGGCCAGTGTCCCCGTACAGCCACTGCTCTACATCCACTCCTTCCAGATCTCACGTGGCTGTGTCTGCTTGTCAGAGCCCACATCACATGTAGACCCGTAGCTGCAAGAGAGCCTGGGAAATGTAGTTTTCAGCCTCCCAGCCTCTGTAGTCAAGGCAGGTTTGCTAAAACGGGATTGGACAAGGTGCTTAGCTAGCGAAGGCACAGTATCTGGCACGGAAGTTGTTCCAAGCAGCTGTGTGTGGTTGTCCCAACAGCACAGGCTGCAGGTCGCAGAGGGGTGAGGCCATGTGCAGGAGGCACTGCAAGACCAGAGGAACGCAGTGTAGCGTTCAGGCCCACATACCCCTGGAGCCTGCAGAACGGACACCCGTGACTGGACAGTAGGTTGCTAACGGGGGATGCCGAGAGGAGAGGAGGAGAGGTGGGGGTAGTTGTCCCTGGGCGTGCATGAGTGGGTTGTGTGCGGCACTGTCCTAGCTGCCCACCAGCACACAGAGCTTTGGGTCCAGGCAGGCCCAGCAAGCTCATCTCCCTGGCCGCCACCCCATCCAGCCGACAAAGCAGGGATGACAAGGGAGGGGCTCATGTGGCAGCTGTACAGCTGGCTCCCGTGGCCCTGGCCTGTATGACCTTCCAGCTGGTCCTAAAACGTGGGCTGTGGGAAGGAATGATCAGGAGGCAAGGAGGAGAACGTTTTGTTAGTAACTCCAGGTCATGAGACTGGAAGGAATAAGCTCAATGATTTTTCAAAAAAAAAAAAAACCTAGAAACATGGTTGAAGATGTGCTTTTCCTTCCTCTTCTCTTTTCATCTTTTTTTTTCAATTTCAGTCGTGTTTTATAGACTTGTGTGACATAGGCAGTGGGACAGCTGAGCAATTAGTTGGAATTGATCTTGTAGACAGCCAGTGTGACAAGCTGGACGATTCAGGTTCACAAAGGATCTTTTATAGAAAAAAAAAAAAAAAAGAAAGAAAAACCCAAACCCAAACAAACAAAAAACCCAGTCATGATTTATCCCTTGTCCACCTCCACCCCTTTTACTTATTCTTTTTTGTAGGGTTTGTGGAGGATTTGACTGATTTCCTGACATCGTTTCTTTCTTTGCAAGCCGCATGCACTCGGCCCTTCACTCGGGTATACCTTCTGTAAGGACAGGATCTATAAATGCAACTTGGGGTATGCAAACATCATTTTCTAGAAGCAGATTCCATGTAATGCCATTAAATGCAATCAGAAGTTACCAAGCATCTTACTGGAACTCTCTTCCAAATGTACCTAATCCAATTTACCTTTCCTTTGGTATTTAAGTCCCTGACAGCTGGAGCGGATGTTTCTCAGAGCAGTTTGGCTTGTAACAGGTGCCCTGTTTTATCTTTCTTTCTTCTTCTCTGTTCACTTCCTGTTAATATCTCAGTGTGCGTTACAGTGAGCATTAACCATTGGGTTACAGTCAGTTCTAGACACAGAGATGCTGCCATATCAGAAACGTTCACTTGACTTCAGTGTCATGGTGTGTCGGATGTTTGCTGAATGAGCGAATGAGACACAGTCCTGTCCCAGCTCTAGGCGACTTCTCATTTCTTTTCAGAATCACAGAATCTTGTCATCATGTGAGAACACTTTATCTCTAATAAACCTGGAGTTTCATGACTCATCTGCACATGATTTTAGTGTTTCTTTTTCAACTGAAAATGTTCTTTTTTAAGTAGGAAAAGTTTGCACACAAACATTTGCAAAGAGGGAAAAAGCCATTTCCCATTCTTTCAGCTTGAACACAATTACAATATTTTAACTCTCACCTTGCGGTTTTAAATTTATGTAGAGCAACAAGCCCCTAGGTGATTTAATTATCTGCTTCTGATCTCATCACGAAGTAATGGAAGCCTGGGGGAAAAACTTTTCATTCCCCAATATCTTCTGCTAGGAAGCTGGTGCTCGTGGATGATTTGTTCAAGGAATTCTTTTAAAGCCCATTTACTGTTCAGCATAAATTATAACTACATCAGGGTGGTCTAGTAAGGATGCTCTTCGATGATCTTTTGAGACCTGGACACATGAGCTCTAGGGTAAGAGAACTCAGATAGTCCAGGAGCCAATCTTCTAGCATATGAAGAGAAGCTGACATCCCCTGGACCCAAATCTACCTGTAGGACCCCCATTAACCAAAGAGCCTTTAATGGTAAGGAGTTCTGGCTGCATATCCCTTTTGTCACTTGGGAAACAAAACTAAAGGAATAGGTGTGGTATTTGCTAAGACTCAAAGCCATGCAGGTATGGGCAGGGGTTTACCTTAAAGATATTCTGAATAGAAGCCGTAGATTTCCTTCAGAGCCTTTGGCAATGGCTGGGACTGCAAACTGGCCTTGCCATTAAAAACCTATGTTGGGGTCACACTATATCTAAAACTAATGATGTAATGTATGGGGATTAACATAACAATAAAAAAAATCACAAAAAAAAAAAAAAAAAAAAAAAAAAAACCTATGTTGGGGTCGCCTGGTGGCTGGGTTGGTTAAGCGTCCGACTCTTGGTTTCAGCTCAGGTCATGATCTCATGGGTCGTGAGATGGAACCTGCACTAAGCAGGGAGTCTGCTTGGGGATTCTTTCCCTCTGCCCCTCCCCACCCTCTAAAAAATGAATAAATAAATCTCAAAAAACAAACAACCTACACTGCTTTCCCAGACTGTCTGGCCTGAAGCTCAGACTCCCACTCTTCGTTTATTCACCTGTGGTCTTTGCACCAGACCTGAGCACTGTGAGGGAGTGAGTGACCACCTAAACTCACTAAGGCCATTTGCCAGAAATCTCTTTGTGGTCCAGCCCAGCCCTTGTTTCCATTTGGCTTGGTTACAGTGTGATGTCCTTTTACAGGTATCTGTAAGTCATCACTTCTGCGGCCTGCTGTCATCTCAAATACAGTGTGTATAAAGCTGACCTTGCGCAATGTGTCACAATTCAGCTCAATATCTGTACACCTTTCATACGTCAGTGGCAGCCGTTCTGCTCTCCTTGTCACTCATGCTCCACTGTTCTGACTGTTCCCTTCCTTCACCACCACTACCTCTTGTTTTCCTTTCTACTTTCCCACCTATCCCTGCACCTAGATTATAGCAATCATCTCCTGGACCCTGGAGTGTTAGAACTGAAAGGGCCCTTTTGCAACTAATCCAATATGGTCAGTTTACAAATGAGGAAGCGGCAGCTCCAGAGAGGTTACATAAGTAGCTTTGTTTCAAACTAGTCAGACCTACCATCCTTCCTCCAGGTTCCGCGTTCCTGCTACTCTGCCAGGTGATGTCCTGGTCACCTGCCGCCAGCCTCTCTCCCTTCAGCCATTCTGTGTATCCGGTACTCACGTTTATTTGGCTGAAATAGTTCTTTCATCATCTCTCTCTCGTCCACAGATTTTTGGTGGTCCCTACTGCTGGGGAGACTCATTATATACTTTGTCATCCGAACTGGGACACTTGAGAGTAATAGAGATGCTAAGACAACAGACACCTACCAGAACGGCGGTCCTGGGCAAACCAGATTGTACAGTTACACTTCATACAGCCCAGATCAGAGATCCTAAATCAGAAAGACCAAGCTTTGCCTGTTGGAACTGAAGGTGTTCTACGTTCAGGTCCCAGTTACACATCTGAGCTCTGTCCTCCATAATCTACACAGTGTCTTGCAGCAGCCAACTTGCTCATCCTTCTCAGCACACCACACTTGATGTCTATTTCTGCTTGGGAACCTGAAGGTTTTCCTCTGCTTCCCTAGCATCTCTGCTTTCTTCAAGGGCCCCCTCAAGTCCCTTTACCTGCATAAAATCTTCTCAGTCAGTTGCATCTCCTGAGAATGTCTAGCTCCTCCTTGCTATTACTACTACTAATTTGACCCTTACAAGTGGTGAAATGAGGTGTTTTGATTTTTTTGTCTTAGTGGTGAGGATAGCCTCTGATCAGCCCCTCTATAAATTTAATGTCTGCTTCCAAAGAGAGAGACCCACAAAATAACACAGAAGGAAAACAGGAAAATGAATAAAACATTCAAAATGGAAATCAGAATTTTATTTTACTCATGAGTGCAGGAGACCTAGGGCTGAGGGGACTCTGGCATTATCTAGCAGAAGCATAGTGCAACCCCACTTCCGTCTGCCTGCCGTGAGACAGCATAGGCATCAGCTCACTGCCTGGGCCTTATTGTAACCCCAGAAGGCTGGAAACAACCAAGTGTCCAGCAATGGGGAACTAGTTGAATAGACTATGGTATAGCTCACAGTGGAGCATCACGTAGCTGTGAAAGAGAGAGAGAAAGAAGATGTCCATGTATGAGTATAGAGAGATTTTTTTTTTTAAGATTTTATTTATTTGAGAGAGAGACAGAGAGAGCATGAGCAGAGGGAGGGGCAGAGGGAGAGGGACAAGGAGACTCCTCGCTGAGCAGGGAGCCCAATGCAGGATGCAGTGCTCAATGGATGGAGTTTTCAATGCAGGGCTTGATCCCAGGACCCTGAGATCATGACCTGAGCCGAAGTCAGACGCTTGACCGACTGAGGCACGCAGGCGCCCCTGAATATGGAAAGATCTGTAGGACATATACAAGTGGGGAAGAACAAGGATATTGTGTGCTGCCGCCTAAGTACCTTTAATTTAAGTACTTTATTTTATGAAATTCGTTCTTTTTTCTTTTTTTTTTAAAAGATTTTATTAATTTGACAGAGAGAGAGAGAGAGAGAACACAAGTAGGGGGAGTGGCAGAGGTAGAGGGAGAAGCAGACTCTTGTTGAGCAGGGAGCCCCACGTAGGGCTTGATCCCAGGACCCTGAGATTATGACCTGAGCCGAAGGCAGATGCTTAACCGACTGAGCCACCCAGGTGGCTTTCTTTCTATATAAAGTGTAAAGTGTGATGAATTTTGCTTTCCCTCTCTGGCAGTATTTTCATGCTTGAATTTGTGGAACTGAGTAACCATCCAGGAAGGGATATTAGAGCTATGCTTCAGAAAATTCTTTCTGCCACGAGTGAGGGCATTTTGGAGTGAGGAGGGGAAGTCTGGGGAAGGCAAGGCCACGGGGTGGGATCAGTGCCCAGGCTCCCATCCTGCAGCCCTGGATTTGCTCTGTCAAACCAGGTTTCCTTATTAGAAGCTTATCCATTTGCTGGCTCCATATCTCAGTGCTCCCCTCTTATTGCTCCCAGCCTTCAAGAGTTTAGACTTTTGTTTTCAGATGAACATTTTATTCAGCAGTGTGATTTTCCAGCCTGGTAATTTGGGACACCAGACTTGTTTTATTTAGTGACGTATGTGGTGGTTTCTCCCAATGGCAGAGGCAGGGAGGAAACAGATCCTTTGTTCCACTCATTGCGTTTCATTCCATGAAATGTAATTTACAGCTTGAATTAAATTAAATTAAATTAATTAATTTAATTTAATTTACAGCTAACTTTTTGTAATAATGACATTATTATTATTATTATTATTATTCTGTAGGAAATAATGATTCTTCACTCCCAAACCCCATATCCAATCAATTATCTATCATAATAACAGATTAATAGATGTTCTTGATGAAGTATCTTCAGGAACACTCTAGTCAGATGGCTTTTTACTTTTCTTTAATCTTATATTACTCTTCTGACAGCTCTTTTATGAAGGAAACTGAAGCTCAGAGAAGCTTAGTAACTCAGTCAATGTCACACAGCCTATTGAATGACAGGCCTGGGTTTGAACTCAGGTCCTTCACACTGTACAGCTGGTGTCTGCACTGTATACCCTGCCTCCCTAACTTGGCCAAGCTCTATCACTTCTACCTTTGCTAGTACTTTTCACATCATTTCCAAACCTACTGAGAACAGTTAGGAGCGTCATCATCTCTCCCCTGAAGTAAGGTGATTTCCTCTCAGCAGGGCTCTATCTTCAGATTTTCCCTCTTATAACCAGAAAATCCTCTCTACACCCTGAGCTCCCCCTAAAGGACCACAAGAATTATTCCTCCACTTTGTATACATGTTCCAGAATATCTACCCAATATATGGTGGATTTTTTCCTCAAAACATTATTCCTCAGAACACAGGACTTTGTTTTAAATCTGAATCCTTGCAGTCTTGATTTTATTAAACTTAGAGCTCACTTACTTGCTTTGAACCACAAACATTGTTAGGGCAGGACACATTAGCTTGAAATTACCTAAAATAAGTACCAGCATTGGATACTCTAGAAGCCATCCAGTCAGTCAATGGAATCACTTTAAGAGGAAGCAAATTTACATAGCTTTAGTGTAAATTTCATGGGCTCTGCCCTCAAAGAACTGCACATTAGATATGATTGTACACAAGCCTTTTCAGATTATTTCGGACAGCAATAAATTAGCGATCACTTATTTGGTAGTGCTGATGAATACACATCTATGGGCAATAAAATAAAAAATTGGTCCCATGTTATATAAATGCACCATTGAGGGTGGATAAAATTTCCAGTGACAGCCTCATACACAGATTCCAAAGTGCTTTATCGCAAACCGGGTAAATGGATGTGAAGATGGTGGGCTCCAGAAATTGGTTAGATGATCAAAAAGTAACTCTAACAATGACTAAAATACTATTGACAAAGATGTATATCAAGAGTTTATAAAATTGTGTCATAAAATGTGGGAAGGAAAAAGCTATATTTCTAAATGTATTATCTTCTACAATGTGTGATTGTGAACATGCACATGTAAATTAAATATTATAATTGGAAAATTAACTATTTCATTTTTAGCCTTGAAAGTCTATATGTTTAAACTGACCAAAAAAATTTTTTTCCTTATTTTCTCATTGAGAAAGCAGAGAGTTGCTTTATCTTCAGGGTCACCTGGTTGTCACATGTCAGCACTGTGCTCATAGAAAATCAGATACAGACCCTGCTCTCAGGACACTAACAATCCAGGAGAGAAGTATAGCAGCTACTATTGCCACAGAACCTCCTCAAATTTAGTGGCATAAAGCAACAATCATTTTATTAGTTTCATGGACTCTGTGGATCAGGAATTCCAGAAAGGCACAGAGAAGACAACTTTGTGTTGCCTCCATGATGTTTGGGGCCTCAGCAGGGAAGACTTGAAGGCTTAGCTGGAATCATTCAAGGGTGTCTTTACTCACTGGCACTGGGCTTCCTAACAGCATGGCAGCCTTTAAGCAGTCAGACTTCTTAAAGGGTAGCTCAGGGCTGCAAGCACAAAATTTCCATTGAACAAGGTAGAAGCTCCATTGCCTTTTTCTGACCTGGTCTTTTTCTGATGATGACTACTCATTGTTATTCCTGCCAGTCTTTTGATTATATGCAAGTCAGAGATCTGTCCAGATTCAGGGGAGAAGGCCTAGACCCCACGTCTTGTGGTGGGGAGCATCAATACCACATTGTAGGAGATCACGTGGGAAGGGAAATACTGTTGTAGGCCATTTTTGGAAAATACAATCTGACCCAAAGAACTTTGGCAAGTCCACATCTAACAGTTAGAGAAGGTGGAAAACATAGCGAAAGTGGTATGGAGTTAAAGCACAGTCCCATATGCATGAGGCTTGGGCAAGGGAGAAAAGGTGGGATGTGGACATTTGGGAAAGTAGTGACAGCCATCAGATGTAAGATTAATGAGAACCAGGCAACTGGATGAAGATGTGGGGTTAGGGAAGAGATAGCTAGGTATTTTGGAGTCTGGAGGTCAGGGAGAAGAATGTGCCTCAGGCAAAACCAGGGAACAGAGGCAGACAGGTATATGTGGGAAGGAGACAGGTGAGCTCTGGAGAAAGAGATCCAGCAGCTGTTCATGCTAGCACTTACCGTGTCTAAACCCCATCTGTCCCTTCATTTCCACCCTCAGCCTTCTGGCCCAGCACCCACCACTGTCCTGAGACTCCTCCCACATACATACCTCTTTGTAGTTTCCTCCTAAAGGCTGTTTTATTTGCCCTTTCTGCCCTCCTCACCTCTTCCAGCAGAGTGTGCTTGACTGTTTCACAGGTCCTGCTGTCTACTCTTAACCATCTCCAATGCCATTGTTTGGCCCATGCATAGCATTTGACTCTGCACTACCCTTTTCTCTTAAAATTCTCCCATGTCTTGGCTTCATTTGGTCTCTTCCCACCTCTCTGGCCGCACCTTCTCAGTCTCCTGAGTTGGCTCCCTTTTTTCAACTGGCTCAATATTTGCTGGTGTTCCCCAAACAAGGTTTCTTCCTTGGCTGTTGTTCCTGCTTCTTCTGCTCTCAATGCAAAGGTGGACTTCTGGTGAACCATGGACCCCTGCAATAGGAGATGAATTTTACAAGCATAATGGGAGTAGACACGTATTTCTAGGATATGATCCATAACTTCATCACATTCTCAAAGTGGTCTCTGAATTAAGAAAACCCAGAGGCTGAGACCCACTCTTTTCTATGTATTTACTCCATGGCTTCAAATTGATATTCAGCCCATATTACTCCCTTAAACTTTAGGAATCCTCCTTGGCTACACATGAGGCTCTTCAGGGAAGTTTAAAGAAATGCTGGTAATCAACTAAATCAGAATCCTGGGTATGGGGTCCAGTGGGGTAATACATTTCAAAGAAGATGTTAATCCTGTTTTGTGTCAGTCACAAAGATAACCCTCATGGTTAATACTTTAAACTATTTTCTCTTTACTAGGCTAAAATAAGTTACATCACCTTAAAGAGAATTGAATTATATCAGGATTAGGCTGTCAATTTAGGTGACAAAGGTCTGGATTTTTTTTTTTTAATTAGTCCTATAGAGAATAGATTGAATATAATTGTTTTCTTTGGGTTGAGTTCATTCAGCAAATTAACCCCTTTCTTCTTTGCCTAATTGTTTCTTTTATTTTCACCTATTAAAGTGAAACCTCCTTACTAAAAAGAAAGTCGATTTTAATGGGTACAGTATTTAGTTTTGCAAAATGAAAAGAGTTTTGGGAGATGGATGGTGGCGATGGTTGCACAAAAGTGTGAATGTGCTTGATACCAATGAGCTGTACACTTCAAAGTGGTTAAAATGGTACAACTCATGATATGTATATTTAACCACAATTTAAAAAAACAATTAAAAAATTTTGAAAATGGACGAGAGGTAACTGTTAATGGCAAAAAAAAAAGAAAAGAAAAAAGCAACTGGATTTAGATGGAATAAGTCATTGGCCTTTTAAAAGAAGGTTTGCTGTTTCTCAGCAAAAATTCAATCCATGAGAAATGATATCAAATCTATTTCTCTCAGTCACAGTGAAACCATGAGGGTGGAAAGTACCTGTTATAGGGAATTCCACAAACAGGCAAAAAGAAAAAACCCTATCTCTGCCTAATTCAGTTCATGGTAACCAGACCATAATTCCCCTCACCCCACCCCCCATGTGTATTTCATAGACCAAAAGAAAAGAAAATTCACATATTTGGTAAGCTATAATTTAAGAACCAGCATAATTACTAAATATACTTTCAGTTGGGGAGTTGGGTTGGGTATATTTTAAAAAGTGATCAAGAAATTACCCAGAGGATTGTGTTCTTTACGGTTTGTGTGGCAAAGTGGTTGAGGTCACAGAATCTGCAGCCAGAATGCCTCGGTTTTAATTCAGACTCCACTATCAATCATCATTGTGATCCTCAGCAAGTTAGTTTACCTGCTTATGCCTCAGTTTCCTCACCTGTCATATTGGTACCAGCCTCATAGAATTAAATGAGCTAGTACCTGTGAAGCACTTCGGACAGAATCCAGAGCTCTTATTATGTCTTCATCACATTGAGTTTTTGGGAGTTCTGATTCAGCAAATACTTCCTGAGTGTTGACTATACATTGTTGAAGAGTCACAGAACATATCATGAAACAGACTCTCCTTTGAGAACCTCAATACCCACTCCCCCAACCCAGCGTTTTGCACCCCCACCCTTCTCTGAGGAGCCACCACAGTCCACAATGCAACCCTTATTCCTTCAACTTCCCCTGACTCCACAGAACATTCACCCATTTACCAAGCTTCAAGTTTTCTGAAGGGTCTGAGTTGCCTCCTGACTGGGTAGTCCTCCTGTGTCCTCTGGGCACTCTTGTCTCC
This sequence comes from Phoca vitulina, assembly GCF_004348235.1. NCBI lineage: Eukaryota > Metazoa > Chordata > Mammalia > Carnivora > Phocidae > Phoca > Phoca vitulina. The sequence goes on along the minus strand of NW_022589707.1, from coordinate 39,509,431 downwards.
CACCTGGCTTCCTTACCGTCCTCCCTTGGAGAACTGAACTCTTCGGGCACTCCATTTCCTTTCAGCCATACATCATAGAACATGTTAGTGTTCATCTTGTTCAATGAGCTTTTGAGTCTTAGGGTTTCTGACTAAAGTCGGTTGTTTCTCTCTTCATCCACTGATGGTTTCAGACAAAGTTTATAAAGGATGGCCTGTGTGTCGATAGAACATAAAAGGATTTGTAGAATAATATTGCTCTTACAAAAGTGTGTCGCAGAACCTAATTGAGATTCCATCTTGACAAAAGAGAGCAAAAATAAAAGAAGCCACGAAGTGACTGGGACACAGGGTAAGAGTGAACACAATGCTTAAGAAACCCCCCATTTTCATCTGGGGAAGAGGAGGCCGCAGGCGCATTTATAATCTGATGCCAAAGAAGACAGCACAACTTTCATTTGCTCTTCTGGACTAAACTGACCAAACTCACTGACCGAACGCATAAAGCCTCGTGAAACCTTGGTCTGTTCTGAGTATTACTTCTGCCTCCTTAAGGATCCTGGCTGTGGAGCTAGACAGGCTGTTAATTAACAGAGCTTTGTAAACTGCTTAAGAGGTGTGGGTGGGCAATAGGGACTCCTAGAGCAAAGACAAGATGATTAAAAAAATCTTCTCTGATTAGGATAGATTTACATGCCTTGTCACTCCCTGAATCCAAAGGATTTTAGTGGAGATGGCAGGAGTCTTCTCGAGAGAAATTGGATGATGGGAGTCCCTCAGGGCCCAGGAGAGCAGTAGCCCAGCACCTCTCTCTAGCATGCAGGGAGGAGAATCCTGCTGCCTGGGCAGTGAGCAAGAGCTGAAGAATAAAGAACGTTGATGCCAACTAGACTAAGTACAAAGGACAGCCCTTGCCATGCTGGATGAGTATCACCAGAAGGAAAAGTTTTAAGTTTTGAGGCAACTCATAAAGTCTGATTTAAATAGTAAAAGCTTGACTTCCATATAAGTGAAGATTCACCTCAAATATACCCAATTCAGATATTCTGCATGCCATTGGCTGTGTGACATATTGCCCAAATGACTGCCAGATGTGTGTGTCTTCTACAAAGCAAACTGCTGGTACACTTACAGCGTGAGGTCTCCAAGCTGAGTTTCCTAGGAAACTGGGCCATCAGCAGGGCATTCTCACTGAGCACTCGCCAGAGAGGGAGACTCAATGAATAGTTCCTTTTTTCCTAAGTTCTCCTTTCCCTCCTCCTCTCTATCCTACCACCCCTCACAGCAAAAATGTCTAAAGAATGGGTGATCTAATAAGATACTAAATAGGCGATATTATTACCTATTAATAGAAAGAATGTATTTGCTAAATCTCAGTTTGGCCATATTGCCTGTCAGATGAACCAACAAGGTAAGAATTGTGGAATTATGCATTTTCCAGAAAAATTTATGACCAGTGATCCCAGTCGTTATTCCAGTGTGTGGCAGGACGATGTGAGAAGACTCAGGTGAGATGTAGCCTTTATTGACTGTTTGTATGCAGGGTATTGTGTTCCAAGATGTAGATGCATTACTTAATGAGCTTCCTGCCATGACAGGCATTGCCCCATTTCACAGTCCAGGGAATTGAGGTTTGGGAACTGAGGACTATAATTTAGAAACAGAAAGAGTGGAGCAGGATTTTGAGCCCAGGTTCACTCCCCGAGTGTTCCCATCTTCAGTGTGGGTGACAGGCTTGTTCTGAGGGCTGCCCTCCTGTCCCCTTCCTCCCATCCCTTCCTATCCACACTACTGACCACACAACCAATAACAAGAACCAGAACCCCCCTCCAGAAGCCTCTACCTCTCCTAGCAGTGATATCCCTCACACCCAGCCCGGGCCCCGACGGTCATCTTTGGCAAAATAGCAAATTGACTATATTGACCCTTCTCTCTGTTTAAGATGAGAAGATAAAGTCGTTTTCTATTTGAAGTTCTGCCCATCTCTGAAGGGAAGGACTCAAGATGGGTCAAATCCCTCCTTCCCCTTGATGCTTTCCGACCTGGCTCAAGCCCCACCTACCTCTCAGCTCCAGGAGCACTTAGAACTTTGTACTCACTTGGTAGTTCTCACCAAGAGCCTGCTGACCTCTCCTGCACTTCTGCATGGCAGGCATGTCATTGGGATACACTTCTCTGTATCTCCGCGCGACAACCCAGGACCTTCTGCACATTAGGCACTAAATACGCATTTCTCAAGAGTATTAAAGGATGCAAAAAGCAAACAACTTCTCTCCGGGGAGGAACTTGAGGGGTGTGGATCCTAGCACCCAGAACCAGGCACTGGTTCCCCTTGGAGTTTTCGCTAGTTTTCCATGACTTGGGAGATCAATGTGTCCCTGTTCTGGGAATCTGATATTTGTCGCATATATGAACAGTTTATGTTGAGTCAGGCCACAGAATCTTCCCCATACCATAGGATAAGGAGAGGCTCCAGAGCATTCCATCTACATGTGCCAGGATCCCCCAGCCCCTGTTTTGGCTGATCTGTAATTTGGATGACTCTCCTTGGAGCAGGACAGCCAAATCAGCTTCCTGCTGATAACAGTAATCAGATTTTATAGCAAAGTCCCCAGTTAGGCAGGGCAAACAGACAGGCAGCCCGAGCTATTGATTTGTGTTGTGGGAGGTTCCTTTCCATTGAGATGGCTGAATATTTTGTGCTAAAACCATTTTCTTCCCTGTACCCTGCATATTGCTCTATGCATGATATGGGACAGAAGTCATTTTAATTATCTTCTTTATTTGCTAGTTAAAACCCTGGAATTAAGGTTTGGGAAACAAATTGTCCATATTTAATGTATGCGATTGGCCCAAAAGTGTCATTTATTTTAGATAACATGGGAAGAAGTATAAATTATTTGATAGTGTAGCAGCATTTTCAGTGGTGCTTTTTATGTCTTTTGTATTTCATGCCATTTAAAAAATAGTGTCTTCCTGGGTACCCGCATTGGCTATAGCGTGTGTGTGTTTGTGTTTTTTTTTTTTTTAAATAAAAATTAGAAACTATGCCAGGCATTTTCAACTTCTCTTAATCTTTGCATTTGGAAGAGAATATTCTCTAGGTAGTTTTGAAGATGATAATAGCAGCGAGAATGCACGGATGCACCTGTACCGATTCACTGTACTGGCTTCTCCAGATGTGGAATGCCATGGGGAGTCAATCTGGTTTGCATAATTGACAGCGGCCAGCCTGTAATCCTCTGTGCTAAGTTGGGGCTGCGGCCACAGAAGGCAACGGGGCACCTGGGCTGCTGGGCACCAAGTCCCTGCACTTGCCTGACTTTCCTCCTATAACCACGCGCAGGGTCCCTGCCCCTAACACAGGGTGCCCTGCTCCAGGGAGGGAAGGGAAACACCTTGATTCATTCCACTGGGCCACAGTTGGGTAATCAGGGGTTAGCTTTTTATTGCGTTGACTTCGGCATTTTAATCTTAAATTCTTTAGAGACCAGTTCTTCAGATGAGGCAGGACCATAAACTAGAAAGACTGAGGGTATCAGCCAAATGGAGAACACAGTTCCCTTTCAGGGCCTTGAGCCATGTGGCTCCTGTTCTGGTCCCCTCCACTTAATGACTGTTAAACCTTACACCAAAACCACCTTCAGAGCTTTCTGGCCCTCTGTCCTGTCCTGGTTTATCAAGTGGGATAATATCACCTGTCCTACCTACTTCACAGGCTTGTTCTGGGGATCAGAAAAGTTAATATAGGTGCTTTGTACACTGTCAAGCCAATTTAAACAGAATGCACAGATGGATTGACAAACATTCTCTGGTATGTATGCTCTCTGTCTTTCTAATTCTCTTCCTCTTTTGAATTATGGCCTCTGTCGTAAATACTTCCTGATAATCATAATAGCTATCATTCGCCGAGCGATTTGCATGTGGGAGGCATTGAGGCACATGCTTTACGGGCATTATTTTTATTTAATCCTCATGATCGCCTTGCTGGTTGGCACTCATCGCTTCAGTTCACATGAGCATTGGGCTCCGAATCCATCACGGTCTTCTAGAGAAGCCCATCCCACTTGCCTTGAAGCTGCTTGCGAAATGAAGGAGCTACATTCTTCACTTCCAATTCTGACAGTTTTCAAATGGCTTAAAATGTGATCAATTGCTGAATTATTTTTTAATGTTTGAGTGCACCATAGGCCCATAAGTATAGAGTGTACTTGTGTCTATGAGGCAGAGAGAGCCAGAGCGAGAGGGAGGGGGAGGGGGGAGAGATTCGGGGAGAGAGAAGTAGAGAATAGGGGAGAGAGGAAAAAAGAGAATGTATGACTGACAGAAAAAGATGTCATTTTGCATGTGTGATAGGAATAGTGATTTTCTAAGATTTTAGGTGCAGATAATCCTTAAAAGCATATAATTAATTAGTTAATGGGCTTTTGATGTTCATGGTGCAGAAGATTCGGAAATACATGATCTTGATAATCTTCATAAGAGATTAGAAGATGCTTACAGTAAGAATTCCCAGCATCTCAAAACCTTGCTGAACAGAAGTGATTGCAGTTGAGACGAGTTGGAGGAGGTGAGAGGCAGGGGAGCGAGAAGGGAGGAAGATAGGTAAAATGGCTTCAGAGACGCTTCACCAACAGCACCCCTTGTGTTGCCTTCCTCGTCCCCGTGTATTGAGTGCATTAAATTGGGCTGTGGCAGGTCCCTGCCTGCCTCTGACAGCAAGCACCCAGGTTCAAGCCACTGGTGATCATGTGTGTCTGGTGAAAGCCCCCTGATTGTGTGTTCCCGGCCACGTTAAATAGACAGGTAAGCTTTAGGCAGCCCGTTTTAACATAGAACCTTTGATTCCAGAGCCTCCTTTAAAGATGACGCATTCTGCCACTCATAACTGTTCCGAGTTCCTTTCCATCCCTCAGATGCCCTCTGGGCTGGGTGTCCCACTGGCTGGATGTCTCTAAAGGGCTTCTTAGGTGAATCCCGCCTGGTAACCTGAGCATAACCAGGTCAGATGTGGGAGTTTCCAGTTTGGTAGGAAATCAGGTTCTTTCTGTCCAGGCCAACCATTGAATTTGAGGTGAAGAATTAGCATTTGTAAAGAAACAACAAAGAGTGGCTTCTTTGGCAGAATCATTTCTTGTATTTCAGACGTTGATTACCAGTCTTGTGCATTATTTAGGGCTTCCCTTTCTCCTGCTTCTTTGGCTGCTTTGCCTTCTCACATTGCACACTTTCATTCCCTCTGGAAAACAGGCCAGGTAAGAGACATGAGCTAAAACTCAAATCTGATCACTGTGCTGCTAATAAGCAGCTCTACTAACGATTTTTTCCTGCTCCTGGAGTTCAGGGAGGGAGCATTTCTTATTAATCTTTGCGCTTCTTCCCGCCAGCACTTTACCCAGGTGTCTAGGAGGAGCTCAGTGATTGTTTACAGGTGGATTAGATTGAAGTGAATATTTTACTGTGATTTGCAGGACAGAGATGGAAATAGCGCTCCAGCTTCGTTTATGAGGGGAGTCCTGAGGTCCCTGGAACCTACAGAGAAAGGGCTATGCTTGCAGCTTTGCTCTGTCATAGTGTTTTTCATACTTGGAAGGGGACACTTGATCTGGGTGGTTCTGCCGCCCACCCTGTGACGGCCTGGTGTTTTGTGTCACAGACACGGGGCTCCTTCTGTGGCCCAGGCTTGGGCTCATCTCTGATCCCCTGGGTTTATGTGCACCTTCCCCCCTATAGATGTGCCTCTGTCACAGTCCTTACGAATCATCACTTTCTCTCCAGCCCCTGTCATAGCATTTGTTGATTTGATGGGCCAGGCACAAATGGCAGTTCTCACATGCATCTGGGTGCTGCCTGATTGAGAACAGAGAGGCGGAGGAAAGCTACTCTCTCTGCCTTGCCAGGGAGAATGAACAACTGTGAACCTCCTGGATCCATGTCATAGGCAGAAGAAAGGCAATTCAATAGTGAGGATTTGGGGTAAGGCAGGTAATAAGCCTACAGAGGAGAGAACCTGCACCCCAAACCAAGAAGGTGGTGAGTCTGAAGCAGATGGAGGCTTGGCTGGGGAGCTAGAGAAAGCAAGCCTGCTTCTGCCAAGAGAAAAATAGTCAGGTTCTTCCTAAGTCAGTGGTTCTCACAGTTTTTAGGTTCAGGACCTTGTTATTCTTTTAAAAATGATTGATGGCCCCAAATACTTTATGTGGGTTGCATCAATTAATATTCACCATATTAGAAATTAAAACTTTGAAATTGAAAAAAGAAATTTCAGTTTATTTCAAACAATGTGCCAATTGTATGTTAACATAAATTATTTTTATTAAAAATTATGTTTCAAAAAATAGTGAGAATAGTGTCATTGTTTTACTTTGCTGCAAATCTCTTTAGCATCTGACTTCATGAGGGAAGTTGGATTCTCTTTTCTGCCTATGTATCCAATCCATTGCCATATCCTGTGTCATGTATCTTCTGGGAAACCCTACTGTTCACTTGAGAATGAGATTGAACAAGCCAAATAATGTGATAGTGGTTTTAGGAAATTTGCTTTGACCTCTCAGACGCCAGGGGGGTCTCAGGGACTCCCAGGGTTCCCCAGACCGTCCTTTGAGAACTTCTTCCCTAGGTGTAAACTCCCAGAAGCTTGCCTCTCTCTGTGCCTAACATGTGGCCATCTCTTACAATGATATCTCTGCATTAGCAGAAAGTGGGTAATGGTGAGCCAAGCGGATAATTCTTTTTAAAAATTTTGCCCTTTGAACAGTGCATGTGAACATTCCACAGAGCATCACAGAGGCAAGCGAGAATAACATTGACGTTGAATGTCCTGTTGGGCAGTCTGGACAAGTTCTTGCTCATTGACTGGCAAACAAGATAATCCGGAGCATGAGACAGTCTCCTCTCTGTGCTGTTCAAAATGTGAATCTCAAATTGTATGAGCTCCACTTAGCCCGGGCAGCGCATATGTTTTTCCTCTCTCCCATCATGGAAAACTTTATAAGAGAGGAACAGCTGCTCCACGGCATCTCCGAGCTGTGTGTTTCCAGGACCCCAGGGCAGCTGAAATCTACTTTCCAAGTGACCAATAACTGGGCAGTTTACCGACTCCTCTGGTACTTCTTGGGCAGCACAGAATCGTCTCACTTAATCTTAATTCCCTTTTTCCTGCACTAATCAAGATAGTGAGAGAGCTGTGACACTAGCAAGATGAGCGTGAATGGAGAGTGATGATTTATGGGGATTGTGCTCCAGCTTCACTCAGGCCTCGACTCTCCCTGCTAGGGAAGGGCAGTAGGTACAGCTGGTCTGCAGCCAACGTGCAGAGCACAGACAGGCTGCTCAAAGGCGAAACAAATCACATTGTTATGTTGTTCTAAAGCAGGAACATCATTTTTAATGGGGCGAGGAAAAGATTTAGTGGTATTCTCTGTCTCTTGAGAAGACTACAATAGTCCTTCCCTTATCCATGGTTTTGCTTTCAGAGGTTTCCGGGACCTGTGGTCAACCGCGGGCCAGAAGCAGATGCTCCTCCTTCTGACTTATATTCTCCGCAGGTCGGTAGGAGCCTAGCTCTATGTCCCAGTGCCTACGTCAATCCCCCCACTTCATCTCACCACATAGGCATGTTGGCATCTTACATCATCACAAAAAGTGTGAGGACAGCACAATATGATAGTTTGAGAGACGAGAGAGAGACCACATTCACACAAATTTTATTACAATACATTGTTATAATGATTCATTGTTATTATTAGCTATTGTTATCATAAATCAAATGTTGTCATAGGTCTGTATGTATGGGAAAAACAGCTTATCGTTTGGTACCTTCTGTGGTCTCAGGCATCCATAGGAGGGTCTTAGAACATATCCCCGGTGGATAAGGAGGGAATACTGTACATACATCAGTGCTCAGGCCACTCTAAAACTGTCAAGGGGATGGTCTCTGTAGATTCAGCTACAATCACAGAATTTTTTTTAGTAAGAAGGAGAGTTAGAAACTCCCCCTGTGTGGAGAAAGGATGTGTGTGTGTGCACGTGCACACGTGTGTGTGAGTGTGTGTGTGTGTATAGTATGTGTATGTGGGAGTCAGGTGCAGGGTAGGAATAGTGCCCCCACAGCAAAGGCCCATGGATATTGTCTTTCTTTGCCGTCCATCAAACCTAGCTATGGAACTCAGGCACCACACTAAGGAAGTAGAATTATCCATTTCCCATTTTCTCTGTGAGCCCTGCACCTTAGATGGTTTCCTAACCTCTCTGGGTCTCCGTTTCCCTATCTACAGAATAGATGTAACAATAACATCTATCTCATAGGGTTGTTTTGAAAATTGAAAGGCAGTATATATAGAAGTTCCTTAAAGCACTGTATAATACACAGGAAGCACAAAACAAATGTTAGTTACCATTTATTATTATTGTTATTATTATTATTATTATTATTACTTTGACATCTCTGAAACTCAGTTTTCTCATCTGCAATGTAGATTTTCCAGGTTAGTGTAGGGATAAGTTATAGAATATATGGCCAAGTCTTAGAAAAAATGTCAAGTGCCATTAAAAGTAATACAGTGTATTTTGGGGGATGTTGACAGAACAAGTCAATTTTTGTTACCTGGATGTTTTCCCAAGTGTAAGATTCCAGGCCTTGAGCAGTAACACATGATTTTCTGCACTGTTTTGAAAATAGGGCAGTTAATTTTGATTAAGTAAATATATAATACCAACCAGAGGAGGAACAGCAATGTAATCTCAACCAGTAATAACAGTTAATATTTGTGGAGTGTTTATCCTATGCCAGCACTGAGTTAAGTATTTTACATGTAATAGATTGTCTTACTTCTCACCACAGCTTCTTGAAGGAGGTGCTCTTGTCATTCCCAGTTTGCAAATGAGTAACGTGAAGTTGACGGTTCACCCAGGGCCCCTCGGGTAGCACATAGCCAGGCCAGGATTGAACCCAGGCAGGCTGGTTCCCCGGTCAGTGTAGTTCTCCTTAACCAGTATAGTAGCAGAGCTGGAGGTCCAGAAGGAGGTGAACAGGGATCACATCCTAGTTTGGTCTCAGCGGGCTGCAACATTGTGCTCTGCAACTGAAAGAATTAGTAGATCTTTCATCCTCCTTAGATAAGGTAAAAGGCAAGATGTTTTATCTATCATCACTATTTATGAAGAAAAGGTGTCTGCTTCTTAGGGGTGTAAATTGTTGCCCAAACATAACCCAGGGATTGAGCCAAGAATAGATTCTTGAGATGGGGGAGATCAGATGCAAGACTCTAAGAGCTCTGAGGAGCCAGACATTGAGATCCTATAAAAAAGGCACACAGTGTCTAATCCAGGGCTGAGCCCCAGGCACGAGGTAGAACCTTCGCAGGTAAAAAGATGCAGTTTTATTCAAGTTTCCTGGAGGCTCTCCTAGGGGGCATGGATATCATTTCCCTGTCTCAGTCCAACACTGGCTGGTGGAACAGGATTATGCCACCGCAGAGACGTAGCTAGCTCCTCGTGGGGAGGCTGTATGACTCAGGACTGTAGAGTGGGAGCTTGAGAGTTAGACCTGAACTTAAATCTCAGTCCTGCCATTTAAAAGCTCTGTGGCTATGCAAGTACTTCATTCTCCAAGTCTTCACAGAATGGCTGTAAAGATTAAATAAAAATTGCATGTAAGTAAATCCCTTAGCACTTTATAAGCACCCAGTGAATGAAAGCCGTTAGCCTCAGTGTTACACTGGCTAGTTCCTGGATTTCCCAGTACTGTTGAGGGACTGTCCCTTAACCATGGCTCGACCCCCACCTATTTTAGGTCATCATATGTGATGCCAACTTTAGGTACAGGGCCGCAGGGGTAGGGGACTGGTATAGTTCTAAGCCTCCTTTCCTTACATATGTATTAAGTTCAGGATGGTATTGGCCAGGCTTTTCTGGAACTGGCCACTCAGCTTGATCCTGTTCTAGCTCAAACTTTAAACCAATATGCAGGAAGAGATGTCCTATGGCAAACAGAGTCATGCCCTGGGCTCAGGGATAAAGGTCATGGTTTAACCTTTCCTGATCTGGAGAGTCATCAAACCCTGCCAGGGTTCCTAAGAACTCTGGTTATACATTTGAGGGGCCGTCCATCTTTACATCAGATGGGAGAGGTTACTAACTAAACAAGACCTAGGCCTGTTTGTGAAATAAAGGGACCACCCTATCTGCCCAATGCAGGTCATTAGCTGAGCAAGGAATCCTGAAAATTTTGTAGCATGCAGGCCCTTTACATGTCAATCGAATGGTTGAGGCACAGATACCGTTGGAGCACCACTAGGGGCCAGACTGTGTGCCCAAAGGGGAAGCCCTCTGTGTGTAGGAGACCATAGCCCTCCTTGTGTTACCTGGGGAAGAGTTTGGCAGACTGGGGCAGACTGATATCAAACCCAAACTGGCACGGAGGCCATGCAAAAGTGGGCAGAAGGCAGGCGTCTGCAGGGCAGGTATCAGGTACCCACAAATGTGCCACAGCCCCAGTGTGTGATCCAAGCAGCAGGTTTTGGGGTTTGGTCTCTAACAAGCTTACACTGGGCGCTACCAGAACCTTGCAAGGAGACAAACTGCTTCTGTCCATAATGTGAGCCAGGGTCAAAAACGGGGAGCCCCAGGAGCAGGGGCAGATGTGCACAGAATTTAGCCATGGGGTGTCTCTCGAGCTCCCCCAGACCGCACAGCTGCCCACGCAGGCTGGCAGTTTGGTCCTTGCATCCTCCCAGTGGCTTTTCCGGGCAATGTCTTCAAGATGTTGCTTAGGTTCTGACATGAACATGTCTCTTTGGGCACCACGTGTGGCAGCCCTGAGAGTTGCTCTGGCTGCTGTAAGCCAGGATGGAGTTAGCCTCTCAGCCCAAGTCTTGCCCATCCCCTGTTCTGGCTACCTTTGATCAAGTGCAGTCATATGCCACGCTGCTGAGAGCTCTACCAGCACTCATCCCTCCAATCCTCCCAGCAACCCATGGGGTAGATGCTGTTATTGTGCCCATTTTATGATGGAGAAACTGAGGTGTTGGGGGTTGAGTTAGGAAGGTCAGATAGCTGGTGAGTGGCAGAGTGAGGATGCACATGAGGGCTTTCTTTCCCCAGAGTTCAAGCCCTGCACCACCCTTCCCTGTGACTTCTGCAGCTGAGATGGAATCTGATTCTGTGACTTGTTCAGATGCTTCTCAGAGTTGTGGCATCAGGCTGGACTAGGGGTTTGCAACCTTGGCTGCTCATTGAAATAACCTGGGAAGCTTTAAAAAGTACTCATGCCTCAACCTTGCCACCAGAGATTCTGATTGCAGTTGGTCTGAGAGGAAACCTGGGCATTTTCTGGACCAAAGGTTGGCAAACTTTGTCCGTCAGGGGCCAGATAGTACATATTTTAGGGCTTGCAGGGCCATATGGTCTCTGTCACAGCTACTCCTCTCTGCCTTCATAGAGCAAAAGCAGCCATGGGCATGGCTGTGTTCCCGTAAAACTTTATTTACAAAAACAGGTGGCTGGCCAAAATGCGCCTGTGAGCCCTAGTTTGCCAACGACTGATCAAATCAGGCAGCTCGTTAGTAGATTCTACCCATCACCAGTGAGATTAGAATTCATCTTGCTTCCAAGGATCTGGTGTCTGCGGTGTCTTGGGAGAGCCCCCCCGGAAGACCCCCATTCCCTCTAGTCCACTGCCTTCCTGCAGGCTCAGTGGTGTTGCCCTGCTCTCTATGTCTGAGCTTCAACAATGGCCTCTTTTTTGTGCAGGACCTTAACTCCCCTCGGCACCACCCCTCCCCCCAGGGTCTGAAATTCTGCCATGAGCCATCACCTGTTTGGCGGGGGTCCTTCCTGGCTTGCTATCCCTTCCCCATGAGGAGTCAAAATTGCCCCCCCTGATCTTGGCTGGAGGCCAGGGCCTCGGTAATTAGGAAGATTAGCCGGATCTGCGAGGCTGCCACCTGTTTGATAGGAAGACTGGCCCCTGTATGAGCACACCTCCCCTTGCTGGCTGTCCCCTTGGCTTGGCTCCATCCAGAGCAGCCCCTGGGGAGGTCGGGCCCCCACCTCTCCTCATCCAGAGCCCCTTTCTTTCCCTTTCCAACTGACCTTCCATGTCTGCCTTGTGCGTGTAGCTTGAGTAATAGCATCATTTTCGCCTGAAGAATTCGGTCTATCAATTAACTTTTTTTATGGAATATTAATGTAGTATTCTTGAAATTGTGGGTTGTAATTATTTACAAAGTCAAAAGGGCAACAGGGAAATAAAGCTGGTGAATTGCCTGTGGTGATTGAAATTATGCCCCAACTCATAAAAATATCAAAACCAAAGCATGCCTTCCTTATCTTCCCTCATATGTCAACTGTCCTTGGTAATGAGGTGCTCAGACACCACAAACATGCCAGACTGAAAGAAAACCATTAACAGAGGAGGCACCTAAGATAGTAACAGTTCATGTACACAAAGTGTCTACAAGTTAATTGTTTAGACATCAGAATGCATTTGTTCAACAAACCTTTATTTGTTCCTAATTTGTTCCATGTGTCAGTGATACAGGATAAGGCTCAGATACTAACTAGAGAGACACCATCATATAAAAGAAAAACTACAAACCATACCAGAAGTACTGTAATAGAAGCATGCACACAGCTCCCTGGGAGTGAGAGGTTGGAGGTCTGAGGGTTCAGGGAAAGCTTCTCCCTGGGGGTGAGAAGTGAGTTGGTTAAATGAGGTTCCCCACCTGGAAAACAGGAGGAAAGGCATCGTGGACAGCGGGACCTACCTGTCCCAGGCAGGAATGGGGTGTGGTTGTGTAATGGGAGTGTGTGGTTCTTAGAATAGTGGAGGAGTTGAGTCTGGAAAGCGGCAAGGGATGCGTAAGCCAGTCTGAGAGTTCAAGCTTTACTGTGACAGGAGCCAAAAAGGCTGTGTGTGTGTGTGTGTGTGTGTGTGTGTGTGTGTGTGTTGTGTGTGACCTACTTCAGTTGTTTTCCACTAATTTAATTCCATCTAATTTAACTAACAACATAAAGCCCAGCATGATGTAAACCTGTAGTAAAAGTCCTCAAAATGTTTGTTGAGTGAATTAATGAAATCATTCCCCAAATTCCTTGTTTGATACATTATTTCTGTGTCTTTTGTATATTTTTCTTGGTCTCTCACTCACATTGCAGAGTCTCATCACATCTCATTGATGATTCTGGGCTGTCCGAGTATTTCTGAGTGAGGCACTTAAGAAGCTGTATGCATGGGTGGTATTGCCTTTGTGGGGTTTTCTCTGGGGTTCCAAGGTGAGCCATCCACTTCACTGGGTGGCTCCCATGTCCACGTTTGAAGAACTTTTCTTTGGGGTTGTTTAATGTCGGTAGACAAGAATCCTGTCTGGGTGGAGGAGTAATGCAATCTGGTTTCTGTTTTAGAAGGATCTTCCAGCAGCAGGGGGACCCCAAATCAGAGTGCAGGGCAGGGAAGGCAGCAGGGGCCCTCTTAGGAGGCTGTTATAAAATAAAGAGGTTCTCAGCTAAGAATGTGGGAGCTAGGATGGAAAGGATCAGGAAGTATGATTCCTTTTAGGAGACAGAATTGATTGGATAATGAAGGTGAGTGAGGACGAGTCTTTTGTGATTAAAAATAAAGAAGAAGGAGTAGTGCTTTAGAGGGGCAGGGAAGGTAATGAGCTAGGGTTGGGGGCTTTGAGTTTGAGGAACATACAGTCGGGGTTTCCCATTGCCTTTGGATGATGAGGGTTGGCGGTGACAGTGACACAGGTGGTAACCACATCCTTGGAAATGAATGAGTTAACCCAAGGAGGGTGAGCGAGAGAAGGGAAGGGAAGAGAACCAGTCTAAAGCAGAAACCCAGGGAACAGCAGGATTTAAGGAACCGCATGGGGGAAGAACCAACAGAGCAGACAGGCTCTCGGGGGGATCAGTTATGAACGGGCAGCGTTGATTAGCGTGCAGGAACCTAGTTACACCGGGAACTCAAATAAGACGTACCAGTCGATGAGCTACAGTGTGTTTTGAATACCCTGGGAAACTTGCCATTACTCCTACATTTAGGACTTAAGACTCCATTCATTTGTTCCTTTGTTAATTAATTGAACAATTATTCTACTGAGTATAAGACACTCTGCCGGGCATTGGGAGTAGACCTCGTTCCTATGCTTTATTCCTTCCAGCTTAGCAAAGAAGACAGATATTCAGCAACAAACTTGGAAACAGATGTTCTCACCGAAAATAGTAACAGTTACACCCAAGGATCAATCCCTCAGAGCCTTATCCACCCAGAGCCTCTGAGAGATATTTATGAGTGGGGTGACTTTACATGGGGGGTACCTCTGTGTCCTGATCTCCCCTGAGTTACACAGATGGCCCTGGGGCCGGTGCCTCTTCCTGGCGTCAGCTCCTAGTGCATGAACTGCGCTCTGCCTGGGGATGCCGACTATCAGAGAGGCACCACCAGTTTCTGCTGCCTGGGCACTGGGGGTGGCCGGAGTGGTGGGGACACTCTGGACTCACCTTCTGGCTTCCTACATAAGCAGTGTAGAGACAGTCATGTTGACTCTCAGTGGCATGATTGAACTGGTCAGAATAGGAGCTATGACCTCACCTGGTTTTTGCCGAGCACTGAAGATGTAACTGATAGTGCATGTCAGCTCGTTTGTCCATACAAGCCGTCTGCGTCGAACCATATTCATTACTACTGGTTCTTCTGTTTGTTTTGAAAACTCTTCATGTTGGAGTTAGGAATCTGATAGAAGAAGGAACACTAAATGGATTCGTGGTTGTTGCTTATGGAGACATCTCCTCAATTCAACTCAGAAAAGTTCTACTGAGTACCTACTATGTGCAGGGCATGGGGCTGAAACGTATTGTATTTTGCAAGACTGCAGACAGCCACAGCTGTGTTGGTGGTTTACGTTGACTTTGGCAGACTGAAATTGCTTTGCTTTTTCCCTTTGCTAGCCTCCCATTATAGTTTTCATCGGCAAACTAGATTGCAAACCAGGAGCAATTCACTTTGCGCAATAGAAGGGCTCCTGAAAAATGTTTTTGAGAATGAATTGTTATCAAATGAATAATGTTTTAACTGTGCTGGGGGATTTTTCTACGAGAAGGAAGTTCTGATGCTGAATTGTTTTGAAAGGTGAAACATTATTTTCTGATTTATCTGCTTGGGAAAGGAGAATTTTTAACCTAAAGGGAAAATAAGTCAAAATTTAATAACTTCAGGAATCTGAAACAATATCAAATCAAAACAAAACAAAACAAAACAAAACAAAACAAAACAAAAAACCACCCAGTGTTTAGGGCTTAGGCGTCGTGAATGCTAACAAAAAGAGCCAACGTTGTGTAGACCACATGACAGAATGGTAGCTGTTCTGAAGATGTAGTCTTATTCGTGGGGCTAATAATAGCAAATCTTGCCAGTGTAAAAAAAAATGAGAATAATGAGAGAAGTAACAGAGAAAGAAGAAAAAGACTGATGGGGGGAAGAAGCACAGAGAAAAGGAAGGATAACAGCAGGTGGTGGAGACACCCGAAGCAGCAGAGGAGATTACAGCCAAATGGTGAGAGTGGCAGCAAAGAGAACTGGCCAGTAGGACAGAACACAGAAGCCAGCTCTCCGCAGAACAGGCCCTGCCTGCGAGCACAGTGACCATAGGACGTCTGACCGCTCGTGGATTCAGTTGTTCCTAAGGATCCCGTGGATTCCTGGCCAGGTTATGTTCTAAGTGCTTTGTGGAGTTAACTCCTTTAAGCCTCCTAGCAACCTCTTGAGGAGTCCTTATCCCCACTTGATGGTTGAAGTAACTGAGTTACAGAGAGGCCGAGCAGCTCGCCTGAGATCTGAATCTATGAGCGGAAAAGCAATGCGTGATTGGCAGAATTCTAGGATGGCCCCCCAAATTTCTCCTCTTAGTGTGGAGAGGATGGTAAAGATGGCAGGTTTTCACTCTCCTGATTATATGGCAAGGAGAAAGTGATTTTGAAGATATAAATATGGTCCTTCATTAGTTGATTTTGAATGAATCAAGAGAGTCCCAGGGTGGGCCTGACCTAATCAGGTGAGCCCATTATAAGAGGGTCCAGGCCTTCCCCTGGAGGGAGAGAAGCAAAGCAAGTGATTCTTCTGTTGGTCTTGAAGAAGACAACAGCCATGTTTTGAAAGTCTATGGTGGGGATCATGTGGCAGGAATCAATTAGAATGGCCTTAGGAGCTGAGAGTTGTCCCTGGCCAACGGCTGCCAAGGAAATGAGGAGCTTGGTCATCAGCCTCAGGGGAATGAGTTTTGCCAGTTTGGAGAAGAACGCTGTGCTTGAGAAAGAAGCACACTCCAGCTAACATCTTGATTTCAGCCTTGAGAGACTCTGAGTAGAAGACCCAGTTAGGCCCTGCCTGCACTTCTGTTCTATAGAAACTATGAGCTAGTAGGTACCTGTTGTTTTAAGCCACTAAGTCTGTGTTGATTTGTTGCACAGCAATAAAAAACTAGGACACCAGGATTTGAACCTCAGGATTCTGGCTGCAGAGTGCACATACGTCCCCACTACTCCAGTGTGCCTTTTAACCCACATCTCAAAATCATGACTTCCTGGAACTTCAGGACTGAACAAGAACCTTAGAGATCAGCCAGTCCAGTTGCTACAGGCCCTCTAGGATACCTGTCGCTCCCACTGTTGGTCCAGGTCTGGCCATCAGCGATACAGACATCAAATGGATCCCTTCTTTCCCGAGACAACTTATCATATCCTTCAAGATATGTTTCACATAAGCCTTCTCTTTTCCAGGCAGAACATCCTCATGCTCTCACAGGAGTTTCTAGTCCCTTCACCGTAAAAGTCACCCCTTTCCTACTGAATTTCAGGTTGCCCCTGTTTTTCTCTTAAGAGTACAGCAGGGACTAAGCCCAAAACTCCTGGTGTGGTCTGGTTCACATAAAATACAGCATGCCTAACACAAGCCACAGTCCAAATGTTCTGTTTCCATCAGGACAGCATTAGACCACATTAGATTTTTTGGTAACCACCCTGCAGTGTTGACTCATACCACAAGTAGAGTGAAACTCCTTTTCTCACACACAAACCTGCTGAGGTGTGTCTCCACAGTCATGAACTTGTACGTGTTTATTTTAACCCCAATACAGGCTTAACATTCATCACTACTCTGTCTCATCAGGAATCTGGTACGTATCTTGCTCGATCCTGATTATGTCATCCAACACTATTGTCTTCTTCCCAGCATCCCCTCAACTCTCAATTATTTGATTAGCGTGCCATAAATATCCTCGTAGGGTTATTGACAGAATTCTGGAACTGGACAGGGCTGAAGTCAGAGTCCTCTGGCACCATTTTGATGGCCCACTTCCAGTGCTTGGGTCCTTCACATAGTCTCAAATCCAACTAATCGTATCATCTACTGGCAGTCATCCAACTCATAAAGGCACCCTCAGAAACACAATGAAATATTTCCTGGAGTCCAGGTACAGGGTGTTGAGTCTTGTTCCCTGGCCTCCCACAACTAGGAGGTCATGATAGCTCCTAGAGAGTGCTCACAAACACTTCATAGCATCAGTTCCAGGTTGGACATCACATGCACCCATCGTGGTTTGGTCCCCTGTAGATAAACATTTCCTCCCACAACTGCAATCTCTGTCGCCTTTCTTTGTTTCCACTTAGACTCCCAAGGGAAAAGATAAAGATGATTTAGAGGAGGATAGAGGACCTTGGGAAGCCTAAAGGATTGAGGCGTCAGAGGAGCAGCAGATCCGAAGTGTTTTACAATGAGAGGTAGACGAGGGGCTTTGGTGTGACAATCAGGACACGTGGAGAGGTGCGAAAGTACAGGCAAGGGCTGCACATGGGGATGGGGTGGCGAGGGAAATGAGGAGACAGGCCTGAGTATGGTGCTACAGTTTCCACGGTGCAGAGGTAAAGGCAGGTGTCTTCTGGAGTATCACCTTTCTTTCTCCTGTCCTTTTGCCCTTTCTCCACCAACCCTGCCTTATGTGAAAGGTGAGAAACAGACCTGCCTTATAAAACAGAGGGTATGGTCCTTGGCAGCACTGGGGACAGCCTGTGCTCTATGTGAGATCTTGGGATGGATGAGCTCCCATATCCACCCTAAGGAGAAGATTCTCTGATTCCATGGATTCATTGAAGAATCCTAAAACTGATATGAATGGGCCTGGTAGAGGTAGTCCATGATTATAAATATACCATGATTGTCTTATCTTGGTTGATTTTTTTCATATACCTTTCTCCTTCGTAAAAATGAAAGTTGCCACAGGTCTTAGGGAATACCTATAATTCCTGAAGACCAAGAGCTTCTATTGGATAATTGAAAGCAAAGTGTTTTAATTCTTGTGGTGACATTTTACAATGTGGTGTTCACCAGTTGTTTCTACCAGCCAGTATCCATTCACCATCTCTGATAACTATTTCAGTTTCTCTGGGGCTGTTTGGGGGAGTCGCCACCTTCTGCTCCATGGGGATAGGGGACCCAGGATTGGCCAGTCAGAACGTTAGCATTCTCTCATGTTTGACTCAAGCCAGTGAGATGCAGGGAGATTTTTGCCAGGATGTAGGAAAAAGAAACCCTTGGCCTTTTTGGCTGGACCTTGGGACTGTCGTTTTGAGGCTCAAGCTGTTTCAAGCTATCTTGCTTCTAGGAGGGGAGAATCTCAAAAAGAATGGAAACACACAGGCAGCAGAGATGAAAGATAGAACAAAACTGGACTCTGGTGATATGAGGAGGCTGTGATGAAAATCTGGACTCTGGTGATACAAGGAGGCAGTGATGAAGATCTAGACTCTGGAGCAAGATTGCTTGGGTTTGAATTGCTCTGCCATCTACTAATGGGGTCACTCAGGACAAGTTAGTCTCCGTGCCTCAGTTTCTTCATCTATAAAGTGGGAATCATTGTAATAGCTGCTCACAGAGTTGTTTTGAGATAGGCGAGTCATGTGAAACACTGAGAGCAGTACCCAGCATGGACCACGCAAGTGTTAGTCACCATCCGAATTCTGCGCCAAGCCATGCATGAAATGAGACCTACCTCTGGATGTTTTGGTTCTTAGAACAATATGTTCTTTGTTTTGCATCTGCCAACTTAGGCTACCTTTTCTGTCACTTAACCCAAAGAGTTTTAACTAGTAGATCGAGGGAAATCAAATTCTTACTCACTTTTATGTTCTGTCTTCCTTAATAAAACTAAGATAAAAATAATCCAAAGTCAGATATTCCTTTACTGACTGTTACCCAATGGTGAGTATGCTCTTGGAACAAGTCAATTCCTGCTCCTTCCCATTTTCTCAGTTGTGTTTGTTTGAAATTTACTTTTCAGAAATCTTTTTAAAAAAATATTTATTTATGAGAGAGAGAGAGAGCAGGGGGAGGAGCAGAGGGAGACAAGCAGACTCTGTGCTGAGCGGGGAGCCTGATGCCAGGCTAGATCCCAGGACTGTGAGATCAGGACCCAAGCCAAAATCAAGAGTCAGAGCCTCAACCGACTAAGCCACCCAGGCGCCCCCTTTTCAGAAATTCTTTAAAAAATACTTCAGGTCATGATTTTCTAGGAAAACTCCAAACATTATAATTTGATTTCCCTAGCAAGCATATGCTTTATCTACTTTCTCTTGCAACTCATGCAATGTTCTATAACGTTGATATATTAGAAAACACTGAATTGCGGAAGAGGGCTGGGGCTACGAATAGGAAGGGGAGAAGATCAGAAAACCTGGGACTCCAAGTTGGCCTCAGCCAGTACCTCGCTGTGTGGTCTTGGACAAGCCCTTCTCCCTGGTTTCCTGGTCTGTAAAGCAGGCAAGATGATGCCTGAGGTACCCCACCCCACCACTTACTGATTTTGCAATATATGAAAACTTTCTCAAGCACCTTAAATAATAGATTTCATTCTCTGTGATTGAAAGGATGGAAAGGAAATTAGAAAAATAATAAATCTTAATGAGGCCCATCTGCATTTTGTGATTACCTTAGAATTTCTAAGGTATGTCATAAGGTTTGTCTTCTCTATTTTCCTTCTGTGTCTGAAGGGTTTTCTTTTTTCTTTTTCCTACTTTCTTCTCTCTAAAACTCCCTGTGTTCTTCTCCCTGAGTCCTCACCATCCTTAATAATCAACAAGGATCTTGGTGATGTAAGCTGAGAATTATAGCAGAGGCCCTGGGCCTCTAGTCCACTTTAATTAGCAGGCATTTCACAGGGAGAAACAGTAAGGAACCAGAATAGAGAACAAATAGTAAACTAGAGAAAATGGAGACAAAAGCAAATGACTAGAATTATCTTGGGGAGCTGGGAAGAGGAAAGCCAGGATGTTATTCTTCCTTTTTCGTAGAATGTGAAGCCAGGCCTGACGTGTAGTGGGCACCGGTGGGTGTTTGCGGAGCGAGGGAGCGAGGAGGTGAGTGATGAATAGATGTGAGTGAACATTTGGCTGTGTGTGGACACCCTTGGTCCTGCCAACTCAACTAGCCCAGGGACGGCAGAGGAAGGAAATGACAAAAGAAAACTCAGGATACTCATGTACCAATGCAAAACAAATTGTCCACTGCAGATGTGAAAATATCCAACGCACTGAATGAGGAACAATATGACATTTGAGAAAGCTAAGAAGTTGCCTGCTAACCCGAACCAGTGCATTTGGTCTTGAAATGTGGTGCTTATTTGCAAGTAAGTATTCATTTCATGCCTCACTATTTGGCTTTTAGGTTGGACTTAATTAAAAAAGCTGTAGCATCTTTGAGTCCAATTTCCTCTTTTCACATAGCATCTGTCCCTGACAGCTTGTGTGAGGCTCGGCCACTTGTTGAGGCCGAGGCTGGAGGAGGAAATGACAGGGGAGAGGCGAGGTGGACAGACGCCTCTTGTTGGAGGTGGCACTCTCTGATTCTGCACGGCCCAGTCACGTGCTTAGGAAGTGCCTTGCTTGAAGCAAGGCAACAGATGTCCCCGAGAGGAGGATGCTGGCAGCCTCACAAAGGCCAGCATGACGGACGGTAGGCATGAGTGCGTTAACGGGGGAGCGAGGCCCACATGCTTCTGCCCTCTGCTCGGAGCTGAAAAATAGGCCAAAATCGGATACAAGCAAACCGTAGAACTGAACAGAGAGAACATACTTATTTGGAATAAACATTATCCCTGGGCAGGGGCGCTGTGGGAGTTGGGACCTATTTCCAAACACAAATATACCCTAGTGTTTTCTATATTCAAATAGATGGCATAAAAGATAAAAATCGTATATACTGGGGTTGACTTTGCCTATAGAAACACACTGTTTTGTTTTGCAAAGGGTTGTTTTGTTTTGCAAAGCATAGCTACCTGTTTATGCATTTACCTGGAGCTGTGGTTTTGAGTGTAACCAAGAAACAGAAGCTTTCTCCTCTTAGATCTGTCATTCTCATTTATCAGGATAAGCCTATCAGTAAATCCAAACAAACTGGGATCTCATTTTGGAACAAGTAATTGAGTTTGTGGTAAGCAAGCTCTTACAGATGGAGCATGCACTTAATCTACTTTCTGTTTGATGTTTTTAGTGTTGCTTTTCAAGCAGTTTGTTTGAAGTTCAAGGTATTAGAATTTAGTTCATTAGGGACCTCATCCTTAATTTAAAGGAATCTTTGGAAATTGCTTAGGCCTAACTGGGTCTTATTCTTGAAATTACCTGGAATTTCCCTAACTGTGCTTTGCTGTTTTATAGCACAAGGCCCATCCCACCAAATATGCACTGAGTTCATGATCACTTTCTGGGGCTTTTCTTATCTCCTCCCCTATGTGCCCTACCTTCTAATCCCCATAGATGTGCTGGTTACACTTTGTTGCTAGACAATTCCTATTGCTTTCATGCAAAGGAAACCAACATTATGACATATCTCTTTTGAAGCTTATAGTTAAAGCCTCGTTCTTTGTGGTTCTATGGGTATTAGAATCTGTGGCTGTTACCTATTTCCTTGCCCTTGTTGCCTGAAGAATGTAGTCAGCCTGACTGTGAGCAGATTGTCAGAGATCTATGGAAGAAGGCCATCTCTGGGCCACATTAGGGCTTAAACACTAACATAACCACATATCTAGAAAGCAAATAAGGTTAGGAGGCATAGGGGTGCATTTGGCCAGACTTATGAGACTTGAGTGCCACCGTGAATAATGTTTAGTAACTTTTACTGATACATTTCCAATTACACGATTAATAAAAGGATGCTTATGGAAAAATTAGAACAAAGTACTGATGAGCCAAAAGGACAGCCTCCCTGAAAATCCTGTGTTTAGAAATAGTCACATAAATCTTTTGGTGTTTATGCCTCTAATTTCCTTCTATGTACATATATACATGTAAATATATATTTTCTACTTATAAAAATGTGGTCAATTTATATTGATTTTCTTTCAAAATCCACTGTATGGTGGAAGAAAGTGGTTCAGTTTCATTCTTTTGCATGTGGCTTTCCAGTTTTCTCAACACCATTTGTTGAAATGACTGTCTTTTTCCCATTGTACATTCATTCCGCCTTTGTTGAAGATTAATTGACTATAAAATTGTGGGTTTATTTCTGGGTTTTCGGTTCTATTCCATTGATCTATGTGTCTATTTTTATGCCAATGCCATACTGTTTTAATTACTACTGCTTTGTAATATAACTTAAAGTCTGGAATTGTGATACCTCCAGTTTTATTTTTCTTTATCAAGATTGCTTTGACTATTCGAGGTCTTCTGTGGATCCATACAAATTTTAGGATTTTGCAGCTAAATCTTTATGCATCTTTGTTTCTTTAATATTAAATTCCAGAAGTTTAATTATTTGGTCAAAAATTGCCGTGATTCTTACAGGAATCTGTCTTATATGCCCTTTAGGATGGCAGAGAACATCTGGGTGACAAAAATGGTTAATGCTTCTAAAACCAAACCTGACATAGGGAAAGAAGAGAGAGGGATCTCTGCCCTCTACTCTCTAGGAAGTTTGCTATAAATTTGAAAAGGGGAACTGGGCTCCTCATTTATTCTGGTTGTTTCAAGCCCTAAATATTAGATTAAATGTGTTTAAAGTAGGCCTCGTCACACTTTTACCATGCAATGTAAATATGCGTGTTCCTACTTTATCTGTAAGAGTATCTGTAATTGCAGTTACCAGTGGCAGAGAAGGGAGAGAAAGGGCAATCCTCTTAGTTCTTCTCTGTGTTGAGTAGAGATGCATGTTTTTGATATGCTGAGGACAGTTACTATAAAATGCAGACTAATAGTGTTTCACTGGAGAATAGAAAATACTGAGTGACGATGGAGTGCTTTGAGCAACCTTCAATCCATTTATCAAAAGACCTTATAATGGAACTCTCATTTCAAGGGAGGTCAAACACTAATAAATATTGAGAAAAGAAAGTTAAAATGACATCAAGTTAATATTTTACTATCCGTTCTTTGATCTTGGAAAGCTTGAAATATTTTTCACACTAATTTTGTGATTTATTGACTCATTTCTGACAATTGGCTTATTGGACCAGATACAGATGCCTTGCTTTTAACCACAGCTTCAATTTCTACAATGCTTTATAATACCAACAGATTTTATGTGTTTACTGGCCTCACTTACTGACATTGCCACAGTTCTGGAATAGTCTTTGCTAGTTAAAAACTGGATTATTGTCAGTAAAAAGCAGCTGAAATGTGACTGCTTTTTGTCTTAAGTGTTGTAATAACATCTCTTGGTTTTGTTGTATTCCTTTGGGTGCAAAACAATAAAATACCCTGTACTTCACTGACTCTTCCATACTCACCTGTATTCAAAATATATTCAGAATCTGATCTGTTGCTACCACTTCCGTTGCTACCACTGTGGTCTATGACAAAAGCCCATAGACATCTCATCTTCATCCTGGATCATTGCTGTAACCTCCTAACTGGTTGCTGCTCTGTTTCCATCTTTGTCTCCCTTCAGAACCCACATGCCATTGGGAGCTTCCAAAATGCAGGTCAGATCATGTCACACCTCCTCCCCACTCAGGGTCAGCACCCCAGGCCCCGCTTGACCCACCTTGTCTTCCTCTTCTACCACGAGCCCCCTGCACATTCCCAATGAGAAGAGGATGGAGCTGTCAGAAGAGGATCTCCATGAGCTCCAGGCACTCATCTGCATTCCAGCCTCGGTGCCCGGCTGCTTTGCCTTCTCTTTTTTTCCAGGTCATGAACTGTCTCTGTTGCTGCCTAAGGTAATCCCATTCACTTGTCCACTAGAGTCTCCCTCTCCAACTATTCCCCTTCTCTCTCCAGCATCATCAGTTTTCCACTCTACTGGATCCATTCCTATCAGCCTACTAACAGGCTGTTATTTCTCTCACTTAAAAAACAGGACAAAACAAAAAGGATCAGTCAAACAAAAACAGCTTTTCTTTCTTTTTTTTTTACTACCCCCCGACTTTATTTAGATATATTGACAAATGACATTGTGTAAGTTTAAGGTATACAATGTGATGATTGGATATATATATACACACATATATATATCCATATATATCCATATAGATAAATAGATAGATAGATAGATATATTTATATGATTACCCCAGTAAGATTAACAGATCCATCACCTAACATAGTTACCTTTGTGGGGTTTTTTTTTTGCCATGAGAACGTTTAAGATCTATTCTCTTAACAAACTTCAAGTATATAATACAGTATTATAACTATAGTTACCATGCTGTATATGTTTCTATGAGTTCAACTCTTTTTAGATTTCATATATAAATAGTATCAAGAAGTACTTTTATTTCTCTAACTTATCTCAATTAGCATATTGCCTTCAAGGTTCATCCATGTTGTTGAGAATAGCAGGATTTCCTTCTTTATGGCTGAATACCACAACATCTTTATCCATTCATCCATTGGGGGACACTTCAGTTGTTTCCATATCTTGGCTACTTTGAATAAGGCTGTAATGAATATGGGGTACAGGCATCTCTTTGAGATAGTGATTTCATTTCCTTTGGATAGATACCCAGATGTCGGATTGCTGGATCATATGGTAGCTCTATTTTTAAATTTTTAGGAACCTCCATCCTGTTTTCCATAGTGGCTGCACCAATTTTCATTCCCACCAACTGTGCACAAGGGTTCCCTTTTTTCCACATCCATGCCAATGCTTGTTCTCTTATCTTTTTGATAACAGCCCTTCTGACAGGTGTGGGGTGGTATCTCATTGTGGTTTTGATTTGCATTTCCCTGATGATGAGTGCTGTGGAGCCCCTTTTCATGTACCTACCGGCCATTTGCACGTCTTCTTTGGGAAAATGTCTATTCAGGTCCTTTGCTCATTTTTAAATCATATTATCTGCCTTTTTGCTATTGGGTTGTATGGGTTCCTTATATTAAAACAACTTTTCTTGGCAGCATTTCCTCATCCAATGACCACTCATATCTCTGCTCCTTTTTCAGCAAAACGCTTTGTGGTCTATTCTTTCCCTCCCTTTCTCCATTGAATTCCCTGCAATCAGGCTTTTTCTCCCATCCCTCCACCTAATCCCTTCTAGTCAGGGTCACCAACCACCTCCACGACGTTGACTGACTTCAAGAGTCCATTCTCAGCCCTCACCTTACTTGACCTCTCAGCCGCATCTGCTAATATCGATCATTCACTTCTCCACCATGAAATATCATCTTCTAGTTGCTTCCACAATCTGCACTCTACTAATGGTCCTCTTGCTCCAGCCTCCTGATTGCTGCTGCATCTCTGCCCTTACATCTCACTACCGTCTCCTTCCCTCGTTCAGCTTTAGGCATCCTGGCATCCTCAACCACCTCAGGTGCATTTCGGGGCTTTTGCATTGCTGTTCCTCCTGCCACAGAGGCTATTCTCATAGATATCTGCATGAATCTCTACCCCTCTCTTCCTTCAAGTATTAGCTCACATGTCACTGGCACTACCTGTGTTCTTTCCCTGCCCCTTATCTTCATAGTGCATCTCATAGTCTGGCTTACTCTTTGACTTGCTTGTTTCATTTATTGTCAGTCTCCACCCACTAGCCTGTGAGCTCCATGGCGGGGCAGGGTGGGGGGCTATCTACTGTGTTCTCTACCACATCCCCAATGCCTAGACCAGCTGTGTGGTGCATGATAGGTGTTAAGTAAATAGTTGTTGAATGAAGGAAAGAATGAATGAATGGTGAATATTCTCTTTATTGTTAGCAATGCACTTGGAGAATACTGCAGTAGAACCACTTGAGTCTCATGCCTTATAGGAGTTTAAAGGATTCCTAGTTTTCTTATAGTTAAATGAGTTAGGAAAAACAACAGTGTTTTGGGAGGTGGAATGCCCTTCTTGTTTTGCCAGCCTTCCTGTGTACACAGAAACACTTCCTCAGAACTCTAAATTCCAAGTAAATCCTTAGAATCTGTCTTGTAAGCGCAAGAAAGTGCCATTTTTGTGCCAAACTGAAGGACAAGGGCAGAGTCAGAGAAACAGCCTTAATGTGGCTCATTTTGATTCAGAGGCGGGATAAGTGCAGGTTGAGAGACTGCTGGAGATGTAGAGGCCCCCTCCTGCCTGTCTTTGGTGCCTCCTAGCCAGGTAAAGGCCTCACAGGTGTCCAGCTGACATTACCTGTACACATCAGCACACTGCTACCCATGGGACATGCCTTGCACTATCTCCACTCCCTGCCTTTTCTCACGTATTTTTTGTTTCTTTCTTCCCAAATCCCTTCTGTATTTCTGCTTGCAGAAGTTCTATTCCTGTCAGGGCCCAGCACACACACAGACTTGTCTGTGAAGCTTTTCCAGATCCTTGCCAATCAGCCTGGACTCCCCGTGTAAACCATGCTCCTTAGAATAGCAAGCTCCAGTGTACCTCAGTTTAGCTGTGAACCCAGACGCACAGACATGGACACACTCATATACACACATGTAGTCACAACACACAGACACGCCCAAAAACGTATACACCAAATGTAAGCACATTGAGGTCAGTGATTGCATTTTATTTTTCTGGTGTTTTTAACACCTAGAAAGTGCCTTGGAGAGTGAAGGCACTCAGTATAATTAGAACTGTAATAAAATGTATACAGTCCCTTTTTTATCAGATAAAAGTTCATTCTTATAAATCCCCCTCCTGCTGGTTATTTTCCTTTTCCTACTGTTTTGTGTCTACTTAGACATTATAAAGAGAAAGCACCTGTGCACCACAACA
The DNA here is from genome assembly GCF_004348235.1 of Phoca vitulina. NCBI lineage: Eukaryota > Metazoa > Chordata > Mammalia > Carnivora > Phocidae > Phoca > Phoca vitulina. The sequence continues at coordinate 39,482,278 of NW_022589707.1, read as the reverse complement.
AAGCCTCCTACTTAATCCCGGGCATAACCGTCCTTCTTGCCCAGCACTGTGCACTTGTCCAGGGGCCCTCAGATGCATCTACAGACAGAGGCCGGTGGGGGTCATCTCACTCTTGTTTGGCAGAGGAAGAAACAGGTTAAGCAACTTACGTAAGATTGTTTTACAACACAGAGCTGGATTTCAGCTTCTGCTTTTCTGAAATGCGAGTCTGAGGGTCTAAGAATTACATGGCATTTCTACCATGACAGTTCTTTATCAGAAACTACCCAACAGTAAATCTCAGGAGTCTGGAAAGGTATGTAAAACCACAAGACCATCCATTCATGGTTACTGAAGCTTTTCTACCAATATTTTCACCCAGTAGCATAGGTGAAGCCCAGAATACTTGGCTGTCGAGCCTATTCACCCATCTCTTCATATTTGTTAGCAAGATCAGAGGAAGCAGATTATTGACTACTGCAGCTCTGGCCTCCGTGGCATTGCTGCCTTTGCCGGCAGAAAGGATTAGGCAAATTAACAAAGGGCCTTGAGCCAACAGGGTCTGGTGGGAGGCCTCACTGCTGTCTGAGATGTTGGGCGTTGGGTCCCAGAGGAGGGAAAAATGGCATGATCTTGGCTGAGCTGTCCATGGGCACCACATGCTAGAAATCGTCTGTGTTGAAGAAATAAGTACAAGGGCCAAGAAGCTCACAGCCAGGATTACTCCAAAAAGGGAAGGTTTATGTTTAATCATCTTTTAAAAAATCTAGATATATCAAATGTATTTTATAAACATATGCTAAAATGCTCTATATGTAAGGATCCCCAGTGTGTTGGGTAAATAGCTCGTATGTTGCTGAGTGCTAGGGGGGTAAAACAAAAGAGAGCTGCTGGACACTCCAAAGGGAATAAAAGGTATCTCCAAGAGAGGATTTGCCTAACAGACTCTGCTAGCTTTGGCCAGGGTATTTGCATGCTACAGGGCTGGGTTGCTTTCCATTGTGTACTTTTAAAAAACGCTCCTTTCTAATGGCTTATGTGTACTCCATTGAAAAAGTGATGGACAAAACAGGTAAAGTGCTCTAAATCTATTTAATAGTATAAAGAGGCATAATGGAAGCCAGAGATTCAAAGAACTTCTTATGAATTGCCTTGCAGGGGTGAAGAGTGAGTTATAACAGGAAAACGCTCCTTGGGATACTTTGCCACTAGCCTGATTCTGTGTACAAAGTTACCTCACTGAGAGGAGCTTGACTGGAGGTGAGATTTGCACTTGAGAGCAAGGCAAATCCAGGCAGATGCCTGTTAATGGCTCCTCTGGATTAAAAAAGGAGAATCTGGGGGTGCCTGGGTGGCTCAGTCAGTTGGGTGGCTGCCTTCAGCTCGGGTCATGATCCCGGAGTCCTGGGATCCAGGCCCCCCCGCTGCCCGCTCAGGGGGGATCCTGCTTCTCTCTCTGCCCCTCCTCCTGCTCATGTTCTCTCTCTCTGTCTCTCAAATAAGTTTTTAAAAATCTTTTAAAAAATAAAATAAAAAATAAAAAGGAGAATCTGTCCTAAAGAACATTACTAATAGTGATCTCTGGTGATTTCTATTGTCATGAGAGAACACACTCACTCTTGCGTTTCATCTGAAGTTTTGTTAATCTTGATGATCCTCATAAATCAAGACATTCCTGAGTTCATAGGTAGTGCTGTCTAGAGACTGTAGCAAAGGGTGCGTAGTCAGGCTGAGCTTCATTCTTGTGAATACTTTATGTTTTTCTAGCACCTTCAGAAATTCCTGTTCACCTGATACAGCAACACTGTTTTTTCCTAGATCTTTGCTTCATTTTGCTCATATGTCAAATGAGGATTCGAGATGTCACCTCTTTCAGAAGTCTTGTGATAATAGGTAATAGATTTGGAAAGCACAATATGTCCTCTGTGTATTATTTTATGATTATTGCACATAACTCAAAACTCTGACTGTTCATAAGAGTAATACAATTATGAAACAAGGCTACTGATACTGCTTGGTATCCCATGATCATTCCTCAACTTTTATTAGATAGAAGACATGAGGGACTGAGGTATAAACACAGATAACTGACACATGGGGTAGAAAGTGACAAGCATTTTAAGAGACAAATCAATAACTCCCCATGAGAGTACAGATGAGAGCCTGAGTTTCCAGGAAGGAGAAACAGGGAAGACAGAGAAAATAACATGGTGTGAAGATTTGGAGGCAGGAACTCAGAGGGAACCCAGAAGGAGCAGATTTCATTACAGTCCAGGGTGCATGAGAAACAAGAGCGCAAGTAGACTAGGAAAAAAGATTGGGGTCAGATTATGGAAGGTTTTCCATGTCGAGCTGAGGAGTATGGACTTGGGGGCAGAGGCAATGGCCAACGATGACAGAGACTGGAGACAACACACTAAACAGAAGTTGGTGAGGTCTTGATCTAGGGCATTTCAGAGAGAACGGAAGAGAGTGAGGCCAGAAATATCCTGAAAAGAGACAGGAATTGGCCATTAATGAAGTAGGAGAAAAAAAGGCGAGCTGGTGAGAGGAGAAAGGAGAAGGCGAGACAGTCCATTAAAGCATGCGGTGTCTCCCTGGGCCTCTGACAGCTGGCTTCTGTATGGACAATCCTGGGAAAATATTGCCCTTTTACATTCTTTCTCAATGTTGAGTGGTGCTCTTTTCTACTTTTCAGTGTGCTCAAAATAGCCAAAGATACAGCATAATGCTTTGAGCCAAAAAAATAATATGATGAGCCCAATTGGTAAAGTTTTAAAAAAAGAAAGTGGTGATTCATTTTTCAGACTTGAAGAGTTTCTCTTTTTCAAAAAAATCCCAGAACATGAAATTCTGAAGTAGAGAAAATAACAGGTGATCATTTGAATAACAAAAAGTATATTTTCCAAAAGATTTCCTTTAGGGATTATTTAAATAGTAAGTGCCTTGTCTTCACCTATTTAAATTTGATTTACTTGTAGGCATTTGATAAAACAGAGGAATAAGCTTATCACATGAAGCATGATATTCCTTAGAACTACATGTTACCACATGCAGTATTTTTAAAATGCTTATTTATATATGTATGAAGTTAGCTATAACCAAAATATTCTAAGAAATTGAATGAATATATTTTCATGTTCTATAGTCAATTTTGATAATTAAAGCTATAATCTTGACATTAAATATATAAATGACAGGTGTAAAATTTGGTAATCACCAAAATAATTAATTCCTGTCATTTGTATAGTCCTCTAATAGAGTCTAGAAAGTTCTTTGTCATTTTTCTTAAAAAGTTTGTGATAAGAAAAGCTTTTATAACATGAGCTCTGAAAACCCTAACGATGGCTTCCTTTTTGAATCCTTAGAAAGGTAAATTTAATTATTTTAGGTTTTTCTAGCAGTTACTAGTTTTCTTCTATGGATTACATTTTAAAATTACTCTCTGCTACACAAAAGAATTGAAAGGAAGGACTTGAACAGATATTTGCACACCCACATTCATAGCAGCATGATTCATAATAGCCAAAAGGTGGAAACAACCCATTATCAATGGATGAATGGATGAGCAAAACATAACACACACACACACAGACACACACACACAGGAATATTATGCAGCCTTTACAAAGGAATGAAATTCTGATACGTGCTACAAGGTGGATGAACCTTAAAGCCATTAGGCTAAGTGATACAAGCCAAACACAGAAAGACAAATACTGTGTGATTCCACTTACGTAATTACATAGAGTGGCCAAGTTCATAGAGACAGAAAGTGGAAGAGTGGTTGCCAGAGGCTGGAGGGAGTGGGGAGTTCTTGTGTAATGGGCACAGAGTCTCAGTTTAGGGTGATGAAAAAGTTCTGGAAATGGATGGTGGTGATGGTTGCATGACCATATGAATATTCTTAATGCCTCTGAACATGCACTTAAAAATAATTAATATGGTGAATTTGTTATGTATATTTCACCAATTTTTTTTAAATGACTCTCAGCTGAACTATACTCCTGTAGCCAACTCTCTTAGAAAAGTACAGTTGCAGTGGCCAGTTTGGAACAGGCTGGTGGCCTTACACTTGCCGTCCTCCAGCCTGATCGCTGGCCCTTCCTTAAGGCTCCTTGGCTTTGCCCCTGTTCCCCAAGGGGAAGAGCGGCTCATAAACTCCTGGTGCCACAGCTGGATACGATAGTGCTTCACCCCCCAGCCCTCAAAGTGGCCTGCTCCAGTCCAGCTGAGTTGTCAGCTTAAAGAAAGATAGTGGAAATGTATTTTTAAGTTTGAGTTTTTATCAATTTTTGCCTTAGACCGAAAATTTATTTGACTTATTTGAAGAGGAAGGAGAAGACAAATCTACAGTCATCATGATAATAAGTACTTCTTCCTATGCAGTGTATTAAAACTCAAGACCGGGGCGCCTGGGTGGCTCAGTCGGTTAAACCAAGTTACTCTTGGTTTCGGCTCAGGTCATGATCTCACAATTGTGGATTGAGCCCCACGTTGGGCTTTGCACTCAGTGTGGGGTCTGCTTCAGACTCTCTCCCTCTCCCTCCCTGCTCACTCTCTCTCATGAATAAATACAATCTTAAAGAAATAACCCAACTCCAGACCATTCTCATTCTACTGCAGTCCTTTGAGATGAAGTAGGGCAAGCAGTATAATTCATATACTGTAGGTAAGATGAGGTGGGAGGAGCAAGTCTACGTGACCTGCGCAAGGTCACCTAGCTAAGCTAGTGTTCACCCCCCAGGTCCAGATCTGCAGCCCTTCCCCGTGTGCCGTGTTGTCCTTTCAGAGCCAGGATGAGGGGAGTTCTGGGCGGGGTCTGGATCATCTGTAGTGCGGGACACCACAGAAAGGCTGGGAGCATCAGAGAGCCTCTCAGGAGCGAGCCTTCTACTGGTGCTGCACTTGATCCCAACTGAATCCAAAAATAGACCTCTTTTTGAGAGCAGAGCTCCAGATTGTGCTCAGAGCTGATGAGGCCTTCGGTCAGATGGAAGTCCTTGGCTTCCGCCCCGTCTGGATGAGACCCTTTGGGGCCTGTCTCCCACCCGCCGCAGTGCTGCTGGTCGGTGCCATGTGCGGAGGGGCAGTGTGCTTAGGAGTTAGGCTAGTTCCCTGGGGCTGCCGTAACAGACTCTAACGGGGCGGCTTAGAACAGCAAAGGGTATTCCCTCACAGTTCTGGAGGCAAGCAGCTAGAAGGTGTCGGCGGGGCTGTGCTCCCTGCCTCGCTTCTAGTTTCTAAGAGCGCCCAGCAAGCAATCCACGGCGTTCCTTGGCTTATGGCTTGCTTCACTCCAATCTCTGCCTCCATATTCACAGGGCATGCTTCCCTGTGGGTCTCTGTGTCTCTGTTTCCTCTTCTTACAAGGACACCAGTCGTTAGACCGAGGGCCCACCCTAATCTAGTATGACTTCATCTTAATTAATTATATCTGCAGACACCCTGTTTCTAGGTAACATCACATTCTGAGGTTCCAGGTGGACATGAATTTGGTGGGGGTGGGCACGGGGCGGGGGCACACTATTCCATCCACTACAGCAGCCAAATACAGGCTCTGGGGCCAGTGCTTAGATCTCTGTCCCACTCCTCTTCCAGGTCTGTCCAGGTTCTGGGGGCCTCACCCAGTACCCCTCATGAGGGCAGCAGGCTGACTTCTCGTTGCTGTCATATGTTGGTGCTGGCATCTGCTTCCTGGTCCCCAGTGGTCTATTCCTCAGAGTCATTGCTGTGTTGGCCCATATCCTCCACAGCAAGACACCTTAAGGTCTGCCTGTCTGCTGAGTTACTTTCTTGATACACTTGATTGACAGAAGTTGTTCTTTCCAGAGGTGAAACTCGGCAGGCTGTATAAGGTTTGTCTCCACTTATGTGCTATCTTTAGGAGTCATTCACCTGTTCTTAGGATGTGTTTGGGCATTAGGGTCCATCTGGGGCTGCCTCACTTGCCCAGGCACACCACACACACATCTCCATCCTGGTGTTTCCTCCTCCTCCTCCTCCAAACTACCAGGACAGGCAGGTGCAATGCCCCTGGCCTCATTTTCCCTAGTTCTACCAGAGGGTTTCCTTTATCCACTCCTCTCAGGGCTCTGCCTGGAGATGGGTGGGGTTTGTGGCTGCTTCTTAGGGACCCCCATCCTCTGGCACCTTTCTACCACCCTCCACTGGTCTATTAGCTTCCCCTGGCCTGTGGAACTTGAACAGAGTCTTTCCTTACTTAATACTCATCCTTCCAAATCTTCAGCCCATTCCAGGGCCCAAGATTTTGAAATAGAAAAGAATCCATTTCTTTGTTTTCTGCCATTATGCTGTGTCATTCCTTCTCTGTAAAGTCATAAAAACAGTAGTCCTAGCTGACGGAATGGACAAGGGTCACTGGCTGCAGGGACAGCATACAAAACAAACACACAAAAAGCTACCGGGGTTAGTTCCTAAAAATATGCTCCTAACTCAAATATTTCAATTTCACAGTTTCATAGAAGTTCACGGAGAAATTAGAGGACATAAATAGTGAACCAAACCAACTTTGCAGATGACTAAAACCTGATCCTGTGATATCCCCAGGAGACTGATATGATATGGGCTGTAGCTGAGAGCTCAGAAACCAAAAATGACAGAGGGAGCAAGTAAAAAAACACATCTAGAGAGGCTTAGCCAAGCCGTGATTTGTAGAGAGAGATACCTCCTAACCAAACCACATGAAAAACTGTAAAATGCAATCATGTGAACAATCATTGTCTTGATTAATCTGCTTTGGAAATCTAGATGTTCAAATTTTAGTATAAAATGGACTGTTTTTGTATAATACTATATGAAAAAGGAACTATTTTATTTTATTTATTTTTAAAGATTTTATTTATTTATTTGACAGAGAGAGAGCACAAGCAGGGGGAGTGGCAGAGGGAGAGGGAGAAGCAGGCTCCCTGCTGAGCAGGGAGCCCGATGCAGGACTTGACCCCAGGACCCTGGGATCATGACCTGAGCCGAAGGCAGGCACTTAACCGACTGAGCCACCAAGGCGCCCCCAAAAAGGAACTATTTTAATCTCGGTATTGGCTGGGCACCCAGTATAGTAAATGTGCCATTTCAAAATTTGGGAAAGACCACCACGCAGAAGTGGAAAAGACATGGACACGAAGTGTTTGTATGACTCTTGACTCCTCACCCACATTTGGGGGGATAACAAGGTGGAGAGTTAGAATTTTGAAGCAAACCACGCACGGTGCTCAAAATCTCACCCTCTCCAGAAAAGGTGGGGAGCGTCCCTGTCCCTTTCCTCAAGCGCAGGGAGAATAGCTTCAGCCAGACCTATTGGAGGGTTTAATAAGTGTCCTCTGCACTTTAGTGGACACAGTGGACTGGGGCCTGACTCACCCCTAAGAAATCTAAAGGTCAGGTTGCTCTCAGCTTGTCGCATGGAGGGCCCATTGGGTATCAGGCATTTGTCAGGGCAAAAGAGTGACTGTTTCTCATGAAGCAGATGCAAGGCAGGCTCAGAGATAGTCGTCCAGGAGAGTCACAGGGAAGGTAAAGTGACACTAAAAGGAGGGTGGGCCTCCAGATTTCCAGTGGCCGAGGAAGCAGCCCTAAGCAACAAGCATTTATTACAGGTGAGAGATCCCCGGTGATTTCAGGGGGAACACATGAAATCACTCCCGGAGAAGAGAACACTTTAAATACTTGCTGGGAGAGCACCTAAGCCTTCTTTTAGCGGTATGAATACGAATCGAGTAAGACCTTTCCCACTCCTTCTCTCCCCTCCATCCTGGTCTGAAAGGGCACCTGGTAAGATGGAGGAGGAAGTAGAAAAGGGCAGCTGAGGGGATAGATTTCTCCTGCCTCAGGGAAGTAGCCAGCAACAGACTGAGCCCGGAAGTGGGGAAGCTCTAACTTTGAATCGAGTTCAAAATATTTCACTGGACTGAACATGTTAATTACTCCACTTTGTGTTTTGTTGAGCTGAGTTGCGGACAGACTTCTTATTATCTAAAAGTAACCTGAAGACATGAGATTTGCCCTAAATTTCTTTCAAGGCAGGGGAAAAGGTAACCTAACAGAATACATTTAAGGGACAGATAGCTCATGAATGTTACTTGTTCAAACGGTAGCTACATATATCAAGGTTTCAAAAAGATCTAAAACAGCCGTGTCCGACACATATTTTTGAGTCTTTACTATGTCATGCCATCCTGTTTTAGGTGCTGGAGATAGAAATGGCTTAGAAAGAACATCCCTTTATCTGCTGTTCATATTCTACATGCTTAAAATCATAAAAACAATTATTCTGCACCCAGCATATCAGTATGGATAGTCTCCTCTGTGACAAAGATGAATTTTGTTTTTATCTGAAAACAAAATCGTTTCACAATAGTTCTGGCACTTACCCTGATTTATCACAAAGCTTGTGATTTGTTAAAAAAAATTTGCATTTGTTTAAATCTTGGAGGCATGATAAAATGGAAAGTTGAGTCAATAGCTGGCTAATTTTTAGAGACCAAGTAATCAAAGCAATTGTACAGTTAGCTGTCTGGTTTGCATTGCAGAGAATGAAAAGTCTGATAAAGTTTACTTGTGTAGAAGCCATATGGACTGCCAGAAAGTAACCCTTCAGGCCCAAATTGTATTCTTCTGAATAAGAAAGCCCATCTATGTAATGGTGATCTCTCTTGACTTGCCTTCATTTCCCCCTTCCTTCTTCTTTATCTATTCTTATTGCCCTTCTCTCCCTCATCTCTCTTCGTCTCCTTTCTCTCTTCCACTGCTCCCCTACCCTCCACCAAACCTTTTAAAATACATACTTACTTGAATCATATTTGTGTCTCAGATTTCTGTGTTCCATATCTAGAGTGCTCACGTCTAGTAGGCAAAATTTAAAATCAGTGTCAGGCAAATATCTTAGAAATGTTCCGAGTGCTGTGATTGGCCTTTGGTCCCATTGTGAGTTAGGCCTCCTTAGGATGGGGTGTGGAAGCTAGTGTGTGAGGATTCATGGATGTCGTTGGTAGCACACAGAGTGAGCCAGCAAATCTGTGGTCCCTAAACTAGCTGTGTCTTAAGAAGCAGATCTGAAAGCGTCATACTGTTTTATCAGTTTCCTGGGAGGGTGTTTCAAGCTTAAAAACTATAGGCAATGTAAACATTTCCTGAGAAGTTAATTATAGTGTCTCCTGAAAATGGAAGTCCTGGCATCATGTAAAAGAAAGGAGAATGTTCTGATTAAGTAACTTGTTTAATAAACAATAAAGAGGATCCACAAAGCAAAACATATAGAAGGAGGGTAGTGATGGGAAGACAAAAAATCCCTCCAGGATGAGTCACTGTAGACTGTGCTGATCGCCTAGAAGGTGGGTGTGGCCGCAGGGACGTTGTAGGGAAAGGAGATCCTGGGAGCTGAAAGAAGGAAGAAAGTGGTAGAGCAGGTGCTACATAAATAAATCGCAATATCCTCGTCCTGTGATAAATTCACCCTCCAAGAGCAAACATCCAGCGAATCCTGTGTCCAAGGTGATTTCTTCAAGTGTTTTGTTTATTATTTAAATGTTGTGGCAGACCACTTAATCCAGTATGATCGATATGGAAGAACCACTGCAGAGTCCCTCCTGTCCCAGTAGCTTTGTTAGCATCCTTGAGGGACGATATGGGAATGTAATCATGCGAGCTCCAGTGGAATTGCTCTGGGTCATTTGCATTCTGCCGAGTTGCCAGATTCCTATCCTCTAACACAATAATGAGCATTTCCCTCCAGAGGTGTGAAGTGTGTCTAATAATTAGTCCTCTATGTTTTAGATGTGATTGGTTATGTCCAAGCCTCTTTAGTCTTAAGAATATAATTTTATTGTGATGACATTTTTAAGGGAGCAGTCCCCAAACCCCATTTTAGGGAAAACAAAAGGGGGATAACCCAGATACATCTTATCACTGTTCATTGTTTCCCCTTCTGTTAAATCTTACCCAGACCTAGGAAATTGAGATTTGAGGAGCCCAATTTTCTGGCCCCCAATTCAGGATCACTTCAAATATTTTTTAGGGGTCTGCAACCTTTTTTTTTTTTTTTTTTGAGAGAGAGAGAGAGAAAGCGGGGTGGGGGGGTGGGGGGTGGGGTCTCTGTATCACCTGCCCCTCCTGTCACTGCAACCTTTCCTCATGTTACTTCTTCACCCACCTGCCTCCAATACTTCCAGCTTTCTGGCAGTTCCACGGGCTTCCTGCCTTGGCCCTTGGTTCATGCTGCTTCCTCTGCCTTGAATGTCCTTGTCCCAGGGCTCCCAACAGTTGACTTCTGCACACCCTTCAGGCCTTAGTGTAACCTTGCTTCCTCTCTTATTCAGAATAGTCAATCACTTACAACTCCAAATCTTAGTGGTTTTAAAAAATAAAATTTATTTGCCTTCAGGTCCTAGCCCAATGTGGTTGGTGTGTGTGTAAATCAGAAATAAGAATGGGGACTCCCCTGTGTGCCCCATGGCCACCAAGCCATTCCAGCATGTGCCCCCTCCAACCCCTTGGCCTTCTGGGAATCCTCTGCAGGATCACCTGCTTTCATCTGGTGAGAAATAAGGAACACGTGGAGGATTGTTTAGGCTAGGCCTAGAAGTGGAAAGCGTTGCTTGCACCCACATTCCTCATGGTTCCACCCCGATGCAAGGGCCTGGGCATGTAGTCTTCCTGTGTGCCCAGAAGGAGAATTCACCCATTGGGTGACTGACAGTCCTATTGTGCCCCTTCTCAGAGATGCCGTCTGTAGCTACCTAAGCAGGTCTGCCTTGTTAGTCTCATGATGGTACTTTCTTTTTTTCCTCCACAGCACTTTATCTGTAATAATTTATTTGCCTGTCTGTTAATTGTGCTCTCCGCACAAGCCCAGAGCTGCATGAGCACAGGGATCCACTCTGCTTGTGACCATACACACAATACCTGGCAATGCCATGTCCTGCACAGAGTGGATTACCAATCAATTATAGTTCATCAATGTGTGATGAATGGACAAGTCAATGATCGAACAAATGAGGATTCAAAACCAGAGACCTTATCTGGAGGGTATCCACTATTAGAGAAAAGACAGAACTAATAGGTCATAGTATTTTATAATAATAAATTTTAAAAAGCAACCAAAATCCCTCTTTGAGTTAAAAATAATAGACTTTGTACTAGGATTCAAAAAGAGTTTAGAAGGGCACTGTTCTTTTGGTGTTAGCCCAATTTAGCTTAGTTCAGTTTTCCAGATGAGCAGACTGGAGAGGAGCAGTGCTCTTTTTCTTTTCTTTTCTTTCTTTCTGTTGGCTTATTCTACTCTTGCATTTCTGAGTGGGGTGCAAACCCCTCAGACACCCTCCTAAGTTGCCTACCCCTTCTCTACTCCCAGGAGCCAAACCATGTGCTCATCTCCTCCCCTCCTCTGTCAATATATTTATAGCAGCCCAGGGGATGGAAGCATGCTATCTCAGATGACTGAGTTTTCTTATCCTGCTCCTCCTTTTCCTTCCCACTGTCATTGTCCTTTCTTGGCTTAGCATGTGGTAGGGTATGCGGCAGAGAGGCAGAATGCCCAGTCCAAGGCTACCCCTCCTGTGGTCTGTGCAGGGCTGGAAGGAGGGGTGCTATGTCGTGCTCAGCTCCTTTGCTGTGAAGGCTAGGCTGTTGCCTGTCTCCTGGAGGGGGACACAGGGGAAGCCCACCTTGCCTGGCTCATCGACACTGCCCTGGCCTTGGTATGGCTCCCAACTGGCTCGGCTCTGGGAACGTAGCAGAGTGAGGGGCTTGAGTGCTGATTCCTGTAATCACTGGCCAAGCAAGATGTTCCCTACTTCAAATGGGTTTCTCCCACCCCATTCTAGCCCCTGTGGGGCAGGCACATGGCATTTCCAGGGTGGAGGGACTTTGGTTGGAGTAATTCCTGTGAAGAGTACAATCAACTACTTTATGTATTTACTTTCCTTCCCTCATTCCGACATTACTGTGCAGATGAAATACATGAAATGAACACTAAAATCAAGGATGTGTGCAAAGATGCATCCACAGGAATGTTCAGTAATAGAAAAAAATGGAAGCAACTTAAATGTTCACATAAGGGAGTACATAAAAATAAATTATGATACATCCATATAATGAAATACTTGCAAGTTGTTAAAATTGATCGTGTAGAATATTAAACGACATGTAATCATGTTCACATTTAATTTTAAAAAATCAGGCTATAAACCAGTGAACACCATATGATCTCATTTTTGCAATTAAAAACTTTTTAAATGTATAATATATAAACAATGAGAAGGATAAAGATCAAAACAGGGTAGTTTTGTAGTAAATGGGATAAGAGGTGAAGTTTTATTCTTAGTACCCAATGGTATTTTTAAAATCTCCTATAATGAATAGGAATTTCTTTTGAAAAAGGACATAAAAATCTAAAATGTTATTTCACGAATTAGATGACTAACTCCCCCAATAAATACTTGTTTATAAAAATGACTATTGACGGAAGACTAAAGAACAAAACAAGTCATCGAGGTGCAGTAAAAAACAGCCCAAGAGCCCAAGATTTCTGTCTCTATCCCCCAACCTCATCCTCCACCTTCTCTCTCCCCTTTCCCTCCGCCCACATGGAACCAGTGACTGAAGCTCCCAGGGGATCTGGCGTGGCTTTGGCTCCTTGGCATCTCTGGTCTCCACGGCCTGCATCACTTTCCCACAGCCGTTGCCTTAGTTGAGTGCTGGGTCATCTGATGGGACTTCTCGCCGCCAGGCAGGTCTGGGCTTGCACCATTCTGAACTGTGCTATCCTGTCCCCTGACAACCTGGCAAATGGGGAGCCACGTTAGGAGACCCCCACCCAGAGAAGAGGGCAGGTGTTCGCTGGGGGTCTTTCCTGACAGCGGCCACCTCTGTTCCCAGAATCAGTCCTTCTTTACACCCCCATTCTTTGTTCTGACGTTTTAAATGTCTACTGCATGTCTTTTCTTTTTTATAAACCAGTTTACTTAGGTGTGCTGAATGTGTAAAAAGTTGTCCGTGTTTAACGTATACAGCTTGAAGAGTCGGGGTAAGTGTACGTGGTAAGACCATCACTGTTCTCAAGGCCACAGTCCTATCCCAAAGTTTCCTCCTGCCCCCTTTATCATTGTTACTATGTTTTCAACTGCACGTCTTGGCATTTATTTTCTATCAGGTACTTTACACATCCCCCATAGTAATTTCTGCAGTCCTTGTGACATCCCCATGAGAGTTATAGCCCCACTTTACAAATGAGAACACTGAGGCACAGAGAGATTAAGAGACTTGTCCAAGGCATCGCAGGTAGAAACTGGCAAGAAAGCCCGGGCAATACAGCTCCAGCGTCTCTGTGCTTACCATATTCACGTGTTGCTGCTTCTTGTACTTAGGTCTTTCACAGGTCTCTCTCCCCCTACCACACTGCGGAGGCGGGAACCATGTTTTATTAGGTTTATTTTATTTTATTTTTATTTTTTACTTTTTTAAAGTAAACTCTAGGGCCGCCTGGGTGGCTCAGTCATTAAGCGTCTGCCTTCGGCTCAGGTCATGATCTCAGGGTCCTGGGATCGAGCCCCACATCGGGCTCCCTGCTCGGCGGGGAGCCTGCTTCTCCCTCTCCCACTCCCCCTGCTTGTGTTCCTGCTCTCGCTGTGTCTCTCTCTGTCAAATAAATAAATAAAATCTTAAAAAAAATAAATAAGTAAACTCTATGCCCAACGTGGGGCTTGAACTCACAACCATGGGATCAACGGTTACATGCTCCACCAGCTGAGCCAGCCGGGTGCCCCAATTTTAATTTTTTTTAAACTACTCAGTGCTCATCAAGATAAGGGTACTCTTAATCCCTTCATCTATTTCACCCATTCCCCCACTGACCTCCCCTCTGGCAACCATCTGTTTGTTCTCTATATTTAAGAGACTATTATTTTGTTTGTCTCTTTTAATGCTTATTCTTTCTTGGTCTGTTCATTTGTTTTGTTTCTTAATTACATATATAAGTGAAACCATATGGTGTTTGTCTTCTGACTGACTTATTTTACTAGTATAATTCTCTCTAGGTCCATCCATGTTGTTGGAAGTGGCAAGATCTCATTCTTTTTTTATGGCTGAGTAATATTCCTCTGTGTGTGTGTGTGTGTGTGTGTGTGTGTGTGTGTGTGTATCACATCTTTATCCATTCATCCATCAATGGACACTTGGGTTGGGTTGCTTCCATAATCTGGCTACTGAAAATAAAGCTGTAATAGACATAGGGGTGCATGTACCTTTTCAAATTAGTGTTTTCATTTTCTTTGGGTAAAAACTCAGGAGTGGGATTATTAGATCATATGGTAGCTCTGTTTTTAATTTTTTTGAGGACCCTCCATCCTGTTTTCCACAGTGGCTGCACCAGTTTGCATTCCTGCCAACAGTGCCTTAGGGTTCCTTTTTCTCCACGTCCTCGCCAACATGTGTTATTTCTTGTTTTTGTTGTTGTTGTTGTTTTGTTTTGTGTTTGTTTCTGTTTTATTTTAGCCATTCTGATGTGTGTAAGGTGATATCTCATTGCGGTTTTGATTTGCATTTCCCTGATGATGAGTGATGTTGAGCATCTTTCCATGTGTCTGTTGGCCATCTGCATATCTGCTTTGGAAAAATGTCTGTTCAGGTCCTCTGCCCATTTTAAATCGGATTATTTGGGGCATTTTGGTGTTGAGTTGTACAAGTTTTTTATGTATTTTGGATATTAACCCCTTATTGGGTATATCATTTGCAAATATCTTCTCGCATTTAATAGGTTACCTTTCTGTTTTGTTCATGGTTTCCTTCGCTGTGCAAAAGCTTTTTATCGTGTTTTAAATGTATCTTTATTTCTTTGATACTAAGCCCAGGGCTGGCCTATAGTGATCTCATAATAATTATTGAATGAATGACCATTTATGCAACAAGTGTGTATTTAGCTTCTACCATATGCCAGGCATTGTTTTAACCACCTGAAATACATAGATAACAAAATAGATCAAGATTCCTGCCCTCCGTGGGGGATGGAGGGTGACTTAGACTCCAGTGAAAATGTCAAGGGCAAGTTGGATAAGTGATTCAGGAATTATTTATATGACATTTTTACTTCTTCTATAACTATGTTTCACTAGATTACATTTTAATTTGGGAGTGTAATTTGTGACAACTACAGTACTAGATATAAATACAAGCCCTTCCTTTGTCATATGAGAGCTCTGCACCCAAATGTAAGTGATCTGTAAGTGGTCAAATCATGACAGCCTGATGCTTCTTGATGCTTTGAAACATATTTTTTGAAACTTCAATGCATATTCTGAAAATATCACCTTTCTTTCATTTCTTTATGTTCTTCTTTCTTGCTCATCATTTTCACTTTTTCTGCTTTCTGCCCTTATTCTCTTGTGAAACTGTCTCTTTGCCTCCTGCTGCTTCCTCCCTTACTCCCTGCCTTCGCTTCTTACCTTCCTTTCCTCTCTACAGTGCCAAATTTGTATTTTTGAACAGTGGATCAAATCTCATACAGAAAATGTGATTTTCTTTTTCAACCTGAAGGGTAAACATGGTGAGGAATTAATCTGACCAAAATTTGTGTCACCAAGGGCTGTAGATTTCCTTCTCGGGGCAGAAAAAAGAAGAGAGGCTAGCTTTAGCAGTCAGAGCAACCTCACAATGTAGAGATTATTTCCATTTTATTAATAACAAAGCAGAGCTTCAAAGGGATTAATTGTCTATAAAGAACACATAGAAGAACATGTCTACAGCATGATGCTTACCACCTGATGTAGAGGGAATTCTGAAAAAAATTTTCTTCTCCTGTTTGAAGAATGCGTTTTTCTGGGGTTCCATTTATTAAAATGTAATTGAGGAATTACGGAGCTCAGACTCTTCCCAAATAATGGCATTATTTTAAAACAAATGGAGTCTTACAGGAATAGAAATAACCTATTATACTTGCAAAACACTAGCTTAAAAATGTACCACCAGAATATGCTATTTCTTCATTTTTCCCTCCCCACACTCCAATCTCCACAAATGGAAATTACTCATTCCTTAGATCCTATGTTAAATTCTAATGGCCATAGTGCAACCACAGAAAGCTTCTGCGTTTATTAACAGTTTCCCTGTATCTTGAGCAATTGGACAGTTCAGATTTCCAGAACCTTATCTTTTGCAGATATTCTTTTTGTCAAACTCTATTCCAAAAACATGATCAGCATTTTAACCATTTGCAGCTAGACTTGAGCCTCACAAAATCAGCTCATAGGTCACTAATGACCTGCTCACTCCCAAGCCTTTCCCTCAGCCCTCGTGCTTCTCAGCCTTCCTAACATATATCCAATTGCTGGGTTAATGCTTATGTTCAGGTTTTACCCCAGGAACAAATCTTAAGCAGGGTTGGAGGAAGGGCGCCTGGGTGGCTCAGTCGTTAAGCGTCTGCCTTCGGCTTGTGGTCCCAAGGTCCTGGGATCAAGCCCCGCATCAGGCTCCCTGCTCAGCGGGAAGCCTGCTTCTCCCTCTCCCACTCCCCTTGCTTGTGTTCCTGCTCTCGCTCTCTCTCTCTCTGTCAAATAAATAAAATCTTTAAAAAAAACAAAAAGAAGAGTTGGAGGAGAAATACCCATGGTCCTAGCCTCTGAGTTAGTGGATATGAACCCAAGCTGGAAGGATTCCCATGAAATAGAGGCATTGTGGAATAGTGAGAAAATCTTCACAAAGCAGGTGGGGGAAATGGTTTGCTGGCTGAGCTCCCAGAGGAGTCAGCTCACTTTCAGAAAAATGCCCCACCTGAGGTCTCACTGTCCCTTGTAGGGCTCTGCTAAGCGCTCTACGGACTGCTAAGCCGGGGTGACCTATCATTTAGGCAAGGCTACAGTCTGGGAAAGCATGCATTTAGAAAAATGTGGTCTTTTGGACCATCATACTTAGCCAAGCCAGGAAGCAAAGATTAAGCCTCCTGAACACAAAATCATTCATTCCTATGATGCTCCACTTGGGAACATTTCTCCCAGAAACTTTTGTTGATACCCAATTCTTGATCTCTCCCTCCTCTCCCCTCTGGCTCTTCATATCTATATGCTTATTTCCACTAGGGCACAATGAGGGTCTTAAGGTAGTTTATGGGACATAACTCTCTGTGGGTGTTCATCATTTTTAGAAATTGTACACAAAGCAAGAGCTCCTCAGAGTCACAGCGTCTCAACATTCTGTCCAAGGGGTGCCATTCCCTATTTGATTACAGTCATTCTGCCCAGTGTCTTCTGGGAATCCTTCTTTTTCATCTCCTATCCCTAGTACTTGTTAATATATAAACTAATGTATAATATATAAATATAAATTATATGTATATATAAACTAGTTTGTAAACTAATGTTAATATTATAAACTATATAATATAGAAACTAATGTTAATATTATACACAGGTGATATGATCCAGCAGTTGCATTTCTGGGTATATATCCAAAAGAACAGAAAGCAGGATCTCAAAGAGATATTTGTATGGCCTTGTTCATAACAGCATTATTCACAATAGCCAAAAAGTGGAAGCAACCCAAGGGTCCATGGACAGAAGAATTGATAAACAAAAGGTGTTATATACATACAATAATACGTGCAACCTTTATTTTTTTTTAAAGATTTTATTTATTTATTTGACAGAGAGAGACACAGCGAGAGAGGGAACACAAGCAGGGGGAGCGGGAGAGGGAGAAGCAGGCTTCCCGCCGAGCAGGGAGCCCGATGCAGGGCTCGATCCCAAGACCCTGGGATCATGACCTGAGCCGAAGGCAGACGCTTAACGACTGAGCCAGCCAGGCGCCCCTTGTGCAACCTTTAAAAGGAAGGATATTCTAACACATGCGACAACGTGGATGAATTCAAAGACATTATGCTAAGTGAAATAGGCCAGTCACCAAAAGACAAACACTGTATTATTCCATTTATATGAGGTACCTAGGTAGTCAGATTCACAGATCATAAAGTAGAATGGTAGTTGCTGAGGGCTGGGGAAAGGGGGAAACGGGGAGTTGTTGTTTAATAGGTATAGAGTTTCAGTTTTTCAAGATGAAAAGAATTCTAGAGATTAGTTGCACAATAATGTAAAGGTACCTAACACTACTGAACTGTATACTTGAAAATGGTTAAGTTGGTAAAATTCATGCCATGTGTATTTTAACACAATTAAAAATAAAATACAACTTAAAAAATATTAACCTGGGAAGAGTGATTGGAAAGTTACATCAGCAACAACAAAATTCTACTAATTCACTTTCAACAAATGTTTCTCAGTGATTCCTATATACAGTACACCAGAGCTGAGAGCCAAGCAGGATAATGAAGATGAATACAGTGTGGTTCTTGTCCCCACGGAGATGTTGATATGGTCTGGGGGAATGAGATAGGCACAGAATATTAATTGACTGAAAATTCTAAGTGGGAATTGATGTTAGGTGGGAGGTAGAGCATTTGAGATGACCATTTAAGGTGAACCAAGAAGGATACGTAGGAATCTAAAGCCAGGAACAGTTTTTAAAATCATCTGCCCTTGCATTGAAGGATGAATAAGACTTTACTGCCCTTTATTTTTCTGCATTCTTAGAAACTGCTCTGAGATGGAAGAATTCCAGGCATCCCCGTCATAAAGTGTCACTTGATTAAGTGTCACTTGTGGGCTTACGTGGGCATGATACTTCTAAGTGCCACCAAATCCCTCAGAGTGAATCCCAATTTTAAATACCAGCATACCCAATTCAGAAGAATCGACCTTACAGTAACTTAGCATTCAACCGTGAAAATGTACAATATCTCAAATTCTTATGGAATTATGATTTTTATCATATTCCTAGAAAATAAAGCAATATGTTAATTTCTACTTTTCTGATTACCTCACAAACAAGTATAGTAGATGAGATACCTAGTACCAAGTATGCTCCCAATTGAAGGATCCTCCCATAGTTCTGAAAGGCTTTACTTTGTAACGGGTATATCTGAGAGAGAGAATATGTCAAAATTGTCTGGCAAAGCATGCTTATTTTGATTGTCACCATCTTTCTCAGCTTTGGCAGACTAGCCCCCAAATTGCAGTTTCCCTCCCGTATGAAGCAGATTGCTGAAATCATAAGAGTCCTAACTGCAGGCTGAAGGTGAAAATGATTCCGTCTGGGAGTAATGTATATATACAGTCTACAGAATTAAGCTGATAAGCAATGACATTGCATGAGGAGGTTACAATAATAGGATCACTTTAAATTAAGATCCCTGAATGAATAAAATAAACCTATTATTCTGAGGTTCACTTCAGCCTTGTAAAATGCCTAGCACATCAGAGGTTCTGGAAAAATGTCAGATGACATAAAAATGGGGTATTCTGATAATGCAGTGATAGGTTTGAGGGTTATCCTATATGATTCTTCTTTTGTTGTTGTTCAACCAGTATTTATTGACCTCTGGACACTACTCTAGGTGATATAGCAGGGAATAAAAGAAATAAGTCTTCGTCCTTAGGAATCTTACCTTCTCCTGGGGGAGACAGATGATTCAAAAAAAATTGTCAGAATGCCAAAAATGAAGAGGTAAAGCAGGAAGGGATTTCTGAAACATCAAGGTGGATGTTGAAATTTTAGATAGGGCAGACCATATATGAATTGTGAAATTTCTACAGATATGAGCATATAAAAGATTATGATACATAACACCATTTGGTCAGTACTGTGCAAAGCCATTTGCGGGGGTAAAACTGGAAAACTGGGTCCTAGGCCTTGTCTTGTCACCCATTCACTGGACAAGTTATTCCCCCCTCTGGATTCAGGACACAGCTGTCCCATGTGCAAATTGGACCATGTGAGCCCCCAATCTCTTTGAGCTCTGGGATTCTCTAAGTCTTAGTGTTTCTCTGATGACTGAGAAGATTCTTCAGGATCTTTCAGCTCCCCAGAATTGTCAACATGAAAACCAATTACTACTGAACACATTTTATTTGCAGTTTCTGGTCATCCAGATTTTGGAAAATAGGAATTTTTGCCGTATATGTAATGCATGATGAAATCAGGTTGCTATGGTCTGAATATTTGTGTCCCCTCCCAAATTCACCTCTTGGAATCCTAACATCAATGTGATGGTATTAGGAGGTGGGGCCTTTGGGAGGGGATTAGGTCATGAGGGTGGTAACTTCGTGAATGAGATTAATATCCTTGACAAAGAGATCCCATAGAGCTCTCTCGTCCCTTTCGCCATGTGAGGACATAGCAAGAAGTCTGTGACCCTCACTCGGCCTTGCTGGCACCCTGTTCTGGGACTTCTAGCTTCCAGAACTATGAAAAATAAATTTCTGTTGTTTATAAGCTACCCAATAGGTAGCATTTTGAACAGACTAAGACAGAGATATTATACCTTGTTTAACAGTTATAAAACTGCTATACTTTTGTGATCATTTTCTTCTCTAATTCCAGGTAAGGCAATTTGATTCTCTTCACTGGAAATAAATAGAGAGAGAGTGCGATTTATCTACTATGACTTGATTATAGTGCATTTTACTACAATTTAGTAGTGATAGTGACAAAGCCTAGTTAGAACCACATGCTCACTATGACACCTATTTTCTGACACAATTCAATATTCTTAGACATTGTCCCAGAGGAGATGTAATTATCCAAAATGCTGAGATTCCTTGGTTAAACTAGCCCACATGCTGCGGACCCGTGGCATCTTTATACTAAAAGACAGTTTCCAGGCAAAGTTGAATGTAGCCAGGGCTGCTATCCCCAGTGTGGTATCTAACTTTACTGAACTCATACAGAGAAATGTGACTTTTGCCACAATGTTGGGATTATACTTTTAACTTGCCAGAGCAAATAGCTCAGCTTTCTTGGAATATGGAGTCCCTCCAGATAACCTCGGTATATTCTACCTCTTTTTCTTATTTGGGGGTGGAGGGGCTTAGGGGAATTTGGTGGGGGAGGGGAACAATCATGTGGTCCCTGGGGCTTTGTAAGCAATTATTTGCTCTGCTGATAAAAAACTGTTTTGTTGCTATAAAAGGGGTGTAGGTAGCCTGGAAATAGGTTTCGATTTGGTCATTGTACTAGAGTTCTGGGAAAACAGACTGTTCTTTTGAATTTCTAACAATAATAATTTGTTTAAGACATATTTGCACAATCATGATAAGTAACACATCTTGATAAGAAAGCCTTGCATTGGCAGAGCAGCTGTAGAAGGACCACTACACAGATAATGAGCACAGTTATGTTTCAATTAAGTGCGCACTAAGGGATAGGAATAAATAGGGAAGGAGGAAGTAATTGAAGCAGCAAATAGTCTGACACATAGAAATGGAAATGTGGTAAACTCTGCAAATTTAAAAGTCATTTGGTCTCATAAACTATTTTATTAATTGCTCTAAAGCTTCGCATAGGTGCAAGTAGTGATTTAATGAAATGACCATGGAAGTAAATCAACAAATACACCGAAATTGGGGAAGAAATCTCTTTGTCCATGCCTCTTTGGGACCAAAGGGTATCTCCCAGATGCTTGCTACTCAAAGTGCGGTCCGAGGACCAGCGGTATTCAGCCATCCTGGGAGTGTGATAGGAATGCAGACCCCCAGTCCTCATTCGGGACCTACTGAATCAGAATCTGCAGAACAAAGTCTCCAGGTGATATATATGGACCTCAAAGTTTAAGAAACGCTGCTCTAGAGTTGTTATCACGGTTCATTCAGTCATTCAATAAACGTTCTTGGCAGCCTTTTCCACATGTCAGACATTAGATTAGACAAAAGAAGGGAGAGGTAGTCACAAACATGAATAAGACATGGTCCCTGCACTTCAGGGACACATAAATGGAGAGGACATAGTAAAAGTTAGAGGTTAGAGTTAATAGAATTTGTGCTTGACTGTGAGATGCCAGGGTGGGGAATGTGGGATGATGTCCCGAGTGTTAACACGTGAGTGTTGATGGTGTATTTACAGCTGACAAGGGGGTAAAAGAGAATGTGTCTAGCCTTTAGATGTTGAGTGTTGAAGTAGCTGTGGAATTTGCAGATGGAAATATCTAATAGGCAGTTGGAGTTGAGAACGGGGCTTGGCAAACTATGGGCTGCACAGACCAAAGCCTGCCCTTCCTTTGTTGTTGCAAATAAAGTTTTGTTGGAATACTGCCACGCTTATTGGTTTACATATTGTCTACGGCTGCCTCCACACTATAAAGGCAGAGTTGAATAGGTGCATCGGAGACAGGAGACCATGTGGCCCACAAAACCTGAAACATTTTCTCTCCAGCCTTTTACAGGAAAAGTTTGCTGACTCCTGTCCTAGGGCATGGTCAAGAGACCCGGATTAGAGACAGCCATGTGGAATTCATAGCAGGCAACGGGAGTGGATGAGACCATCCCGGGAAGATGTGCAGTGAGAAGAGAAAAGAGAAAAGTCAGAACCCCGAGAGAAACATTCCTGCTTCCTGTGCCCGCGGTAGCTCCCCTGACCCTTCAGATTCTTTCTTTTTTTTTTTTCCCTTGGCACTTGCAAATTTTTTAAGCCCAGAAACTTAACACTAGTTCAGTGAAGCATCCTGTATGTAATTTATAATCCTAATAATTTAACAGATTCTCTTTGGTAATAAATAACTATTACCTTTCAATGAAAGCTGCAAGTGACATAATAGTTTGGGCCTGCTGCCAGAAGAATCTCATCACCTCGTGAAATAGAAAGGAAAAATTTCATTTTCTCATCAATTTGGCCTGACTCTTGTGGATGGCGGGGCTGTTCACAGGTGCCTGCTGCTGCTGCAAGCCCCTGGCCCCTTAACAGGGTCCCAAAGCTAAGCTGACCCCAAACTGGCATGCTCTCAGTGCTTTGGCCAGTTGGGAGGCTGCCGTTCCCCTCACATACACAGAAGAGAGTTAGAGGGGAGCTGAGAGGGAAGCAGGCTGTCCCTGGAGCAGGAAATAGTTTAGGGCATAAACAGGGAACTACGTGTGTGAAATCTGCAAACTTAAAATCCATTCAGTGTCATCATCTCCTATAGGTACTTCTTAGGAGCTCTGCATAGGTCTTTGTGCACAAAAGGTTTTAATGGAATCACCACAAGAAGAAAAGGATCCGGGCCTCAATTCTTAGCCCACCTTTTTTGGCTAAATAATATAGATAGTAAAGTGTGGAGGTGGAAGTCAGCTCAGCACCTTAGCTCTACGCGCAGAAATCCAGCTTCGCCTAATTTTCATATTAGCACAAAGGGGTTCTTTGTATTCTCTGGTGCCCGGCATGGTGGATGGTACCTTCCCAGACACTGGTTTCACATCCTGGCCGACATGATTCAGACATAACAAAGCTGCCAAAATTGTTGATTTCAATGTGATGTGAGATACTTCTGATCAACGCCAGGGGTTCGTTCTTTCAGTAAACCTAGGAGACAGCAGTAGGTTAGCATGGGATTGCAGTGCTAGGTCGAGACACTGAGTTTGTCTGCATTTCCACAAAACTACTCATTTTCCGCATTTCTCTCCAGCTCCCATGAGTGCCTGAAGCTGTCTGTTCACAATATTGCAGTGTTGGGGGGTTCATACAGGGCGATGGCTCATCTGGGCATTTGTTTACTCTGGAACCAAGTGGCACCAAGCCCTCTATCACATCTCTCTTTTCCAGGGTGAATGAGCCAGTGTTGCAATGCCCAACTCCTTTGTGCAACTTCCTCTCCCCTGCCCTCACCGGCCCCTATCTTTTGGTTATTTCTGCATTTTTGTGACTCTCCACGAGAGGATAAAAAAGAGGATTGATGGGTAGAATGATGATCATCAATATTTAGTGAGGAACTGGGCTCCGCACTTTACACCACTGAACCCTCCCATCCCCCTGGGGTAGGTCCTATAGATTTCTCTATTAAAGAGGAAGTAATGGAAGTGTGGAGAAGTTAAACAATTTGCCTGAGGTGGTACAGCCAGAAAATGATAGAGTTGCATTAGACTCTCGTCTTGTCTGTCAGCCAGAAATGCGGCTCTTCATCACCATGCCAATGGACAACACAACTTTACAGGCTGGAGATTGGAGTCCCAGCGTCACCAAACTGTGACTTCAGAGTTTTGCACTTTCTGCCTCCAGGGAGGATATCTATTTGTCACTCTCCTCTGCTGTGGCTTAGACACACTGCTAACCAGGGGTGACAGAACCCTGAGGTTCATCACAAAAGTTTGCCAAGGTGGCTTTTGGCTGGCTGGCATCCTCAGATTAATGACCGTACATTTTCTGCAACTTGATGAGAAAATATTCTCTTTATTGAAAGAGCAAAAGCAAAGTAAACATTAAAGAAACATCAAAACCAACAGAGCAACTTTTAGCAACTTTCCTCACGAACATCTAACAGCCAGCTGGACATCAGACCCTCATCAGATAGTAATGTTAATGACAGTTCCCAGATTTTAACTTGTTATCAGAACTGTCTTGCCACACCTAGCTGCGCATTTCCCTGGGGTTCTGTCCTTCTCCATGGCTCTCTTTCTCTTTCTTCCAGTGCTCTATGAATTGCTCCTTGCAAGCTGAGGAAGACGTGTTCTGTTGGGTGGGCATCACTTGGTCCTCTCCCTCCAGCCTTCCAGTGTATACCTTCTTCCTTTTGCCTCACATCCTGTTTTCAAGGGTGCATCTTTTGCAACCATGGAGACCACTACATTGGTCCCATCTTTACTTGTTCTCAAACTTCAGAATCTAAATCACTGAAAATTAGACCCAATGCTGGGAACAATTGGGTAAATTTCTCCCTCGTGGCAGAAAGTGGCCCCTTTTTTTTTTTAAAGATTTTTTTATTTATTTATTTTAGAGAAAGAAAGCATGCAAGCAGTGGGCAGAGAGAGAGGGAGAAGGAGAGAAGGAGACTCCCCACTGAGGGCAGAGCCCAACGTGGGGCTCGATGTCCACACCCTGAGATCATGCCTTGAGCCCAAACCAAGAGCCTGATGCTTAACCGACTGAGCCATCCAGGTGCTCTGAAAGTGGCTTCTTTTAAAACTTGCTTTAGAATGACATTCCTTCAAAACACCATTATCTCTTCTACAAAACAGCCTAGGGAATATCCTTACAGATTATTAGCAGTTCTGGTGCAAAGCTTCATTGGTGGAAAATAGTGGGAATTTTGGGGCAGAAATTAGACTTCTGGGTTGTCAGTGCATTTCATTTATGAGTGCTTTCCTATTATTGCTCTTTGGTGTGGATGGCCCAGGATCTTATGGCAGGCAAATGGAGGGTACATTGATTCTGACCGCCCAAGGTGAAGGCTTGCTGTGCTCTGTAGTATACAGACAGTGCATTCCCCACAGCTCTCCTGTGAGGGAGGGCGTACTCTTATGAGCCCCATTTTGTAGATGGGGAAACCAGGCACAGAACAGTTGACTGACCTGCACAAAGTCACACAGCTCATAGGTGATAGAGATGGAATTTGAATCCAAGCAGTCTAGTTTCAGAGGCTATGCTCCTACCCCCTCTTCTATACCTCCTGACGCAAGTTGACAAGGAAGACTTAACACTTCCTTTACAGATCTTAGGGATTAGTCAGAGAAGCATTTGCCAATCTAATTTAAGGCATACTGTGTTAAATACCACAGTGGAAGCACAACATAGGGTGGTCTGAAGCCCTGGATATTTTCATGTGATGCTAAAAGGCATTTTTGGAACTGCCCTCCATCCCGGAGAATTATCCACCCGTCAGATAATTGAGGAAAATGAGGTAAAGTAAGGAGAGGGGTCCTATCCAAGCCCTCTTTTTCTTGTAATTCACCACTAATAACGGTCAAATGGCTTTCCTCATGCTGCTCTCTAACAGCTCTGCTTGTCTCTGCCAGTGGGTCCCTGCTTTCCTGGAACCAAAAGTTCTAAGCCAGTCCCTGGTCACTGTTGCTTTCAAATGTCCTGCAGAAAGGTAGAATGTAGCTTTTACTCATTAAAATAAGAGGTTGGTAAAGAACAAGATTACAAATTCCAAATTTCAGATTCCCATCACGATGGAATAGCCCTTGCCAAATCTCCTCAAGCTTCCCTGGCTACAAAATGAGCAAAATAAAACTTGCTTCCTCCTCCTCCTCACCTGGTGGGAGTATTGTGAAGATAAAAGGCAGTAATTGGTGTGAAAATGCCCTAAGCTCCATAGATGAAAGCTCTATATAATCCCAACATATCATTAAACTGGCTTTATTGGGATTTTGATACAGTTCTGTGGCTCAGAGAAGTAGGTCTTTCAGCTGGTAGAATGAAGTCCCAAGGCTTTATTCTAGAAAGAGAGTATTTACTGCAAATATAGTCAAGTTAACACTACCCGAGTCAGAACCAGAGGATAGGTGTGCCCCCATTTGGGAAGCAATGTTCCCCATGCCTGAAAATCTCCTGTGGTGGAGTACACACTCCCTCATCACACAGCCACTGGAGACCGTTAGAACGTGCTTCCATAGATTGGCATTAATTCTATTTCTCTGCTGTAGTTCAGAACATGTCCGTATCTGTCCCTTAAGCTATTTGAAGACATACA
This sequence comes from Phoca vitulina, assembly GCF_004348235.1. Lineage (NCBI taxonomy): Eukaryota > Metazoa > Chordata > Mammalia > Carnivora > Phocidae > Phoca > Phoca vitulina. Next base: position 39,455,805 of record NW_022589707.1, on the reverse strand, counting down.
CCATGCTTGCTCAGAGACAGGGCTCACTCTGCTCCCTTCAACCATGTCTTACATTGTGAGGGTTTGAATCTTCTCATTCTACTCATTGTCCCCCAAACATAGTCCAGTTCTTCCCTAATATTGTACAGCGCAGCCCCCAGAACCACACGCAACACTCCACATAGTCTGACCAAAGCAGATGGCCACCTTAGCATTAGCACAGCCTAAGATCAGTTTTCTGGTAGCTTTACTTTACTATCACACCTACTGAAGTTACACCAGTTATAGTCCCTGCATCTATATCATATGTACTAGGTCATTTCTCCCCAACACTGGTAATGTTTTTTTTGTTTTTTGTTTTTTTAATTCTTGGCAAAAAAGTTACATTTACCCCTCTTCAATTAAATTTTATTGAATTTCGTGTTGGGCTATTCAGATCTTTTTAAACCCACATTTTGCCGTAATTCAAGCTTCTGGATCTTTATTCCAGAAAGGATAAAGGGCATACTTCTTACAAATAGAGTGACATTTAATTAGATCTCCTGTACATGGACAGTTTTGATAAGAAAGCTCTCACTTTTACTTAAACCATTAGTAAAAATATTGCCTGGGTAAGTCCAAGAAATATTTTTTATGAACTATTTTGTGCCCTTTATAATTGTCAATAATTGAATTATTAATCTGCCTAATTGCACTGGTCTCTATCCTGTGTGTTGTAACCTTGTCCAAATGTTTTGCAAAAGTCCCTCTTAATCTACTTCATTTTTTCTCATATCCCAAACTTATGACTTTATTCTGGAAAGAAATGACTGGCATTACTATGACGTGAGTTGTTCTTAATGAGACTGGTTTGCTTTCTATGGCACCACCATGATCAATTACAATCCATCCTATTTATAATTTCTGGTATCAATTTCCAGCTCAACCACCAAATCTTGGAGAATGTTCCTTTTATCTCTTAAAAAAAATAGAGATATTTGCCTAATTCCTTGCTTCTGGCCTCACTCTCCTGGATCATGTCTTCCTCAAAGGACTCTGCCAACAGGTTGTCCATCCCATCTGCAGATTTTCCCTGAGCCAACAGTGCAGTTTGTTCAGGTATGAGATTTGAATTCATTTGGAGCAGTTACTTGTTCTTCTCCTATCCAGTACATCACATTGGAATTCTATTTCCTTTTTGCAATATTTTTATTCTTTGCAGTGCAAAGACTGTTCTCCCTGGCAAGGAAGACAATAGCAGCCCGGAAAGGAATTGTGTCTCTTTATGACATCCATCAGCATCACACTAGGGATGCCAGGCAGATGACCTAGGTCTTCTTTGGTGTTCTTCTGATTCTAAGCCTCGCCAAATTCTTTTAAATGCTACTTTGAGTCTTTAAGTGACCCTTATTAAAATGCAAACATCTCTGAGGAGGGTCACCAAGCTAACTCAGCCCATGCATTTTCAGGAGTGAGGGTGGGTTTTAAGGGGAGGCACCCTTAACTGCTCCTTTGTGGCTGGGCTGAAACATTCACCCTTCCTGAGACTCTTAACCTGGTGCCACTGAATGGAGAAGAACCTGATCCTGCTTCATTTGGCGGGGGGATGCTCCGTTCCTAGAGTATTGTTTGCAGGAACTAAAGGGAAAAGAGGTGTTGTAGAAAGATACATGGATTAGAGTTAGGAGACCTGGGCCATATTCCCATGACCTCCAAAATAGGCTCAGAGAACTCTGTAGACTTATCTATAAAATGAGAAAGTTGGATCAACTGAAATTCATCTGTAAAGTCATTCCGAGCATGATTCTATGATATGTTATCCTAATCCAGTCCCATCTTTTTTCTACTGTAGTTGGTTGTTTCCTATATGTAAGTTCTGTCCTCTCTCTGGGTCTTTCTTTCCTCAGTTTTAAGGAGAGAGGAATGGCTAGTTCTGTGGTTTTCTGAATGAGCAGGACTCACAGAAGCCCAGAAAGAAGTGGGATAGGGGCGCCTGGGTGGCTCAGTCGTTAAGCGTCTGCCTTCAGCTCAGGTCATGATCCCAGGGTCCTGGGATCGAGCCCCACATCAGGTTCCCTGGTCTGCGGGAAGCCTGCTTCTCCCTCTCACACTCCCCTTGCTTGTGTTCCCTCTCTCGCTGTGTCTCTCTCTGTCAAACAAATAAATAAAATCTTAAAAAAAAAAAAAAAGAAGTGGGATAGAGGTGGGGAAGAGGGACTTCCTGTTCTTCCCCTTCCCTGTTCAACCAGAACAACTCTGTGTTCATCTATTTGTCTTCTGCATAAGCTTTCATCAGAGCATTGTTGCTGCTTTGTCTCGTTTGTTTGTTTTTGCCTACTCATGGACCGTATCTTAGTACATGTCCATACAGTGCAATATCATAGAGGACCCTGGAGCCTCCATCTACCTTGAAAATTAGATATTAAATTCCTAGAGACCAGGGATAAGGACTTGTCCTTACATCACCATTGCCCTGCAAAGCAGATGTTCAACAAATGGTTGTTGGATAAATATATAATGATAATAATGATCATTCTTAATGAGCTCTCGTTCCATGCCGGGCATTCAGTGCTTTAGTGGATAATTAACCCTTAGATTAAACTAATGGGGCACATGTAATTTTTGTCTCCATTTTACAGATGCAGCAAGGGAGGTACTAAGACTTGAGCTGATATATATCAGAACCCAGGCTATTAATCACCTTGTTAGGTGACCTTGTTTCTGTCTATGCGACACACTGAGTAAGCCTAGGGATAAGGAGGCTGAAAAGCAAGGCCAAGGGTGGGGGGCAGGGTGTCAGTCTGAACATAATGCCTGGGGAGGGGGATGAGTCAAGGTGTATGGAAAGGCGCTTAGACCTGAGGTGGAAGGTCAATTCTATAGAAGAGAGTTCCCCAGGCGGCCGGCATCAGCAGCACTGGAGAACCTTTCAGAAATGCAAATCCTCAGGCCCCAGCCCAGACTTCTCAATCCAAAAAGCTGGAGGTGGGGCTCAGAATTTTGTGTGAAAACAAGCCCTCTGGAGACTCCAATGCATGCTACCACCATGGGAGAACAACTGCTTTGGACCAACTTCTGTGATTTTGGTTTTGACTCTAAAGAGTGGTGAAGCTTCTGATTTTCTCGCGGTTGGAGTAAAAGTTCTAAATCTACACCAATATTTACCACTTTGGTATTTTTAGATGAGACTGTACAAGATGTTTGCTTGGACTGAGAGATTCTAAGTCTCAGATTCCTTTCCTACCTTCTGTCCAGTCTGTAAGCCGAGGCCCATCCCTTAACTCCTGATTCTTTGCCTGTAAAATGTGGTTAATGATGCCTCACTCTCTTATTGGGATAGCCAGGGAATTGTGTAATTAGTGGCTGTGAGGCACCTGGAGCACCATATAAATACTGGAGGATAATAACCAGTTTATGGCCTAAGTGCCGCCTACAACTTGACACATTTAACATTTCTTTCCTGAATTGTAAAGTTTAAAGTGAACTCAGCAGTTTGGTATTTGTGCTTATTTTTTATTCGTTCTTTAGGCCGAAATTTTGTGTTTATGTGTGTGCTTCCTTCAACCTTCCAGAAAAAGTGGATTAAAAAAAAAATGTTTAATACATCGGGACCTTCTGAGAAAATAACCTCTCCAAAGCATGATGTTTGATCAATTGTCAGACATGGAGTCTACAGAATTTTTGAACAGAAAGCTGAAAGAGACTCCTTAGGCACAGAGGTCGCGGGTACCCATGGTAGTGCTGGTTCTTTGAGAGTCCAAGCTGCAACTATATAAAGACAGTTCTTGCGCAATATTTTCATTTCTGCTCATCTTTTCCGCAGTGACACTCCTTTCCCTATTTAGAATCCGAGAAGTCTGAATTATATTTTCTACATGGTCATTCTTTATTCAACTTAGGCAAATACTTCCTTTTTTAGGCAAGACTGCTTGTCCTATGAATACACTCATTTTAGATTAGATTTACAAGAGTGCAGGCTAGTCTGTTTTACTGTAGTGTAGAATTTTTTTTCTTTTCCCCCCTTTAATCTTAAGCAGATAACTGGCCAAAAAAGACCCAGATGGAGACACAGTAAAAGCATGTCTTTTGAGAGTTTGATTAGGGCTGAATCTATATGGAGGATAAATATGCAGATAGATAAGCAGAGATATGTGTATAAAAGAGGTTTTTCATGCCAATAGTGTGGCATGAAGGAAAGTTTAAAAATTTAACCGTAGTTTTAATTTTGTGTATTATAACTTTAATATTGGAACATAATTACTGGGCAGGGGAAAACCTCCACCTTCTATTACCATTTCCTGACATTTTAAAATTGTACAGTATTATTGAGTTAAAAAAAAAAAAAGAGCAGCAGAATAGAGATCATCTGGACCCTGAATCAACTCACTAATTTATAAACCGAGTCTCAAGTAAACAGGCTTGTTTCTCCTCATGCCGTATGCTGGAGGTCAAATGCTTCCAATAGCCTAAAATAACAAGTTGAAACATGTTTTCATAATTGAAAATAAGAAATTCAACCATCTGCTAATGGAAAGAAAAGTTTTGCAATAAAGCTAACAGCTGCTGTCATTTCTCAAGAAACATCTCTAAATTCTTCAGAAGACAGTAATTGTGCTTACGACAGCTCAAAATCATTCAGGGCGCCATTAACTAATTACGAATTACCTGGGAAATCATGTTTGCACTTAGAAGGGTCACATGGAATCCTTTTAGAAGTTGGTCTAACTTCACAACTGCCTGGGGTTATTCACTGCAGACCAAAGTGTTTCCTTTTCAAGTTCAAATAGTCAAAATGAATTGGACAACTGATTCCCTGTAAGGGACAAAGAGACTGTGCTTTCCTTGAAAAGCACTGGCTAAACCCAAGAATAGCTTCTCTTTCCACCAAGTTTCATGGAAATTTGCTAAGCACTACAGTGAAATAGTAGCATGGATGGCCAATTATGAGGGTTGACAGCAAGCAGAAAGGAAGAGTTTAACTCCTCCTCATCTTCTACACTGGTGTTAAGCCTTAGATAAGGCAAGAAAAATGGTCAGCCACAGGGAAGGTCTGCCCCTCATAATAGAAGATGATCTGGCCAGAGACATTTTCTCATTTCTCTGATCATCTGTCTTCTCAGGGCTTGTCTTTTCTTATCAGGTGTAAATTATTTGTTTGCAACATTTCTGAAATGGCTCTAAGAGGATCAATAGAAATGTGGTGAGGAAAGAGAATATAATTTTACTTCCCTCACTTTGCTAAAGGCTGCCTGTTCACACATTGTGTGTTCTTCCTGCCAGCTCAGTAATAATTAATGTAGAGGGTATATTTAATCTGCAGAAACTTACCAAGAAATAAGTGCATTTAATCATTGTTTGGACGATCCTAAAGCATTTTGATATTACAGTGTTTAGTCATCAAACCTCTGCAATAAAGAAAACATGTTGTTTGATGGGATTAAGTAATTTAAAAATTCCTCTTGCAATTTTTTAGAACAGGAACTGTTGCTTTTCAGGAAATGACTATTTTTCTCAAGGAATCGGCTGGCAGTTTTCTGTGGTTCCTTTCTTTTTGAACTCCCAGAGCCTTCACTGTCCAGACTATTCACCTCTCCTCCTTCAGTGCCTACTTCCATGTGGTGCTAATTCTCTTTTTATGTCTAACCTGACCAGACTATAAACTTCTTGAAGGTAAGCATCACGTTCCATATTTCTTTATTTCTCAAGGTGTCTGAATCAGTAGCTTGTCAGGCAGTTATAACCTGATTTTATGTATTTAATCACCTTTAATCCATTTCCTATTAAAATAGTGAACTCTACCTCATTCTCTTTTAATATCAGAAAGTCATCTTGAAATGTAGTATGTTTGCCAGTCTCTTTCCTAAAATGACCCTGGCTTTATTCAGCACAGTGGTCTATAGTAAAATTTTTCAGTTATGGGCTCTGGAGGTATAAGGTAGTCTGAGTATTATACCTGAAAATCCTGATTTGCACCAGTGTTACATAATTGAATGAGCTTCATCCCAGTGCACAGGGTCAGACTGGGTAATCTCTGTGTGAGAATAATTGGGAATTATTGTTACTACTCTGAGAATCTTCCATGATTGGAGAACATAAGAGAGAGAGAATATCCCCTTTAAGGTGGATGTTCATTTATTTATTATAATTAATAAAGGGTTAATGAAGTTGGCCTTTCTGAAACTTGTTTTTGGAATTTAATTTTGGTTCCTAATTGACCTTCAGGAGACAAACTGATGTTCTTGGATGTTGTATATGTGTGTGTGCCTTCGTGTGTGTATGAAAAACAAAGGAGTCAATTTAGTATCTAGGACCTATCATTTAAGTTCTTAGAAACCCTATAATTGCAGGCTTGTGGCATGCATATTATATAAAGAAAAATAGCCCCCTAAACTTTGAGGCCTTGCTTATGCTCAGAATATATCATAAAAGAGTAAAGGGGGGGGGCGTTGGTGATGGTGTTACCAGTTTTATTTTTAGAAAAACCAAGAGCTCAAATGAGAGCTTCCTTACATTGAGTCACTTTAGAAGTGGTATATGGTATAGCATGGGAAGTTCATTACAGATGTGAAATTATGCAGTTCACATCAAGGGTAAATGTTTATTCATTTTCTAAATTTAACTCACCAACATTTAAATGCTGCAATTGGAAGTGAATTTACTGTTTTGGTTTATGAATTTGAAATTCTCCGTCTACTGCCGTGTGGAGCAGAGGTATGGACACTGGAAGGATAGCCAAGCTCTCTCCCCACCTTTGAGCAACATATTTGACTCTATAAAAAGTGAGTCAAAGGCCCTACAGAAAATAAAGACTTTAGTCGTGTTCAGGTCTTGTTTCAGGGTATTTTAACTTTTCCTATAGTCTAGGGGATGCTAAAAGTCATCTGTCAGAATCCTGGCAAGGGACAGAAGGCATACTCAGCTGCATGTTGAAGAGAAGCTAATGAAGGGACTCATTTACAGAGGTGTAAGCAGGCCAAGAGATTCCGAAGCCCCCAGGGGTTGCCAGCGGGGGAAGCTGTGAGCACTCCTAGGTCTGAAGGGTTAACCGGAGGAAACCATGTAACTGGAGCCTGAGGAGGGGAGCAAGAACCACAGGAGAGGGGCCCGGACAGTGGTCCTTGTGGAGGGCCATATCTGCTGGCTACAGTGCAGCACCAGAATGGGGAGAGCACCAGAATAAATACCCCAGCCTCTCTCTTCTCCCTTTTTCCCACTTCCTATCCAAGACTTCCATCAGCTAAACCCAGTTAGAAGCCAGAGGCAAGAGAGTCTAGGTAATGGAGTTCTTAGAACTTAACCTCTCCCTACACATGCACACACTGAGAAGACCCCTGGGAGACGCATGGACCACTCCTGTCGGAGAGTCTGTTCTTCCCTTCGAAATCAGGGTTGCCAACACAGTGATTTGTCATTGGATCCGCTGAGGGATTGGGAATGCAAGGGATGGCAGAAAGACAGTAAGTGAAGCATCTCCTTAAGAAACCAGAATTGGGGTGGAGGGTTGGCTTGTGTGATCTGAAAAAAATTATGAATGGTACAATATGATTTATATCCATAAAAAGGAGAAAATGAACAAACAGCTGCATGGAGTAATAGGAATGCTTGCAAGGGAGTGAGACTCTCCAAGTGTGACTCCAGCTTGGCCTCTTGCCAGCTGGGCGATCTGGGGCAAATTTCTCTCTGAGGGTCTATTTGTATATTTTTAAGTAGTAATAATGATCATGCCTACCCCATGTTCTTGGAAGGCTGAGTGAAAAGGTAATTGTAAAGTTCTTGGCCTGGGACCTAGTCAGCACTCAGGAAATAACAGCTTGCTAGCTACTAATCCAAATTACACAGAGGAAAGCTCAATCTTGGCTTATGATCCTGGCCCGGAAGATGTCCTTTCTTCTGCACCAGGAGTCAGAATGTGGGTGAGGAAGGGCATGAGGTATTTGTGTTTATGAAAAGGAAGTGTGGGCTGCCATCAGCTGAGAAACACCCACTCTCTGCTCCGTCCTTAGCACTGAGTGAGGGGTGTGCTTATCTCTCAGATGGTGGTAGGGAAGTAAGGAGCTGAGAAGTAGGGAGCAGAGAAAGTAACTATGGAAGGATGCATGCTAGGTTCCTACCTGGTCAGGGCTGGGCCCGGGGTGTGCAGAGCAACACCAGAACTGGGCAAGTCCACCCAGGCTGTGTGTCCACATTCTTCTCTGCCTTCCCCCACCAGGTCCCGACCCACTCTATTCTGAGCCCACGGCTTCCGTAGCTTCATGTTGGGGCTGCTGTTGAAAGGAGTCCCAGGGCCCTGCTCAGAATCTTATTCTGAGAAAACGACCACTCTTGGGAGAAGAGATGACAGGGTCGGTGGGGGAGATACAAGCAGCTAAGAGCAGATCAAGAAGAAATTGGAGACTCTTGAGAAAAAAGAATGCAATAGAAGAATCTAAAGATGGAATTGGGTCCTCTAAGTGAGCTGGGTTTCCATTATATTTGCAGTTTTTAAAATAAAAACTGGAAGCAAGTTGGACGAACATAATGGCACTAGCAGATTTGGGAATTAGGAGCAGAATTTTGCTCTAAATTTATGAAACCATGGCACAGTTTCATACTGAACATGTTCTATTCCTACCACTAGCATTTCCCTGGCTGATTTCTTCTCCAGCCCTAGACTTCTTTCTGGTTTTCCCATTTATACCCACGCAGCAACCCCCACCCCCCGCCGCCCTCCCCAACCCACCTGCAAGCCAGCGGCGGCAGAGGAGTGCCTTTATAGCAGAAATCTCTGTGTTTTCAGCAGTAATGGATAAGAGACGAGGATGAGATGAGCGTGTGTGAGCTAGTGAGAAAGGACTTGATGATGATGTGCTCTGGGGCTGGCAGTCCTTGACATTTTGAAGATTACCTGGCCTTTGACAATCAGTCGATTTGACCACCCAGCTTTAAGATTCAAACATGTCTAAAAAGCCGTATGATGAATACGCTCAATCTCATAAGGACTATTTCACCGTCAAGAGGAGTGTAGAAAATTCCGACCGATCGAGTTACAGCAGTTTGACATCACAAAGCTACAATAAGGAGGAATTAGGAACATTCTTCTTGTAATTCTATTGGGAAAGAAATGGTTTTAGAAAATGTCCATCGGATTTCATGCTTGTCACATATCTGGCTCTTAAGAGTAAAGATGAAGGGCAAAGGACTAGAGCGGAGTGAGAAAGTCAAATGCAGAAATATGCCTCTGTGTGGATCCAGGAAGCCCATGCATGGGGGGAACTGTATACATACTGTTTGTATTGTGTTTAAAAGGCAGTATTGACACCTTGCGTCATTTACCATGTATGAGAGAGAAGTTATCTTAATCAGTGGATACCTTTTTAGCATACTGTGAGTGTAATAGCTTTGAAAATATTGGTGATATTAAATGCATTTAGAAAGGTATCTAAAATTCCATAGTAAAAATCTCAGTGGTGGCCAAGATCAGAGTATACCTTTTTTCCTCAATTATCTATTCAGTGCAGTGGTGCTCACAGGAGTGGAACAATGCATCCTCTGTCACTATGGTGGCACATAAGGAAAGCCTATTACAATGTAACAGATGAATTCTGAAAATAGAACCAATTCCTAAGAAGCCAAAGGTTGCATATGAAAAACCTACAAACAGCTCCTGCTGAAGGCTGAGCCTCTTGACCTAGCAAATTATTACTAGCTTGGTATAAGTGGTCTGTTAGCACACAGAGAACACCCGCTTCCTGCCGGAGGATACGAATCCTCGGACATGGGAAGCTCCCACCAACTGCTTGGACCCACACGCCGGAGATAAAGGGTCTTTCACTGTGTTAATTAGGGGCTCCAAATCTAGTCATTTCCGGCTGATTTCTTTGCTTTTTCCTTTTCCAGTTTTTGAGTTCTGACAGCCAAATCCTAGCTGCCCTAGTTAGTGGTCTGGATCAGAGGCAGGTAAGGCACTCTACAAATCCTGGCTGGGAAGGAGACTTCCAATATGCTCAATTGTTGTTTTCCTTTTTATTCCCATCAGCCAGCTTGTGACAGGTCACGTGGGCACCGTGAACAGCGGAGATGATTTGCCTCGCTTGAACCTTGCACTGAAAATGCGGTGCTGATGGCTGGAATAGCCGTCCTTAAGGAGAATCTGATTTTTTTTTTCCTCTACTTTGATAGTGGCCACTCGGCCAATCAAACAAGCATGAACCGAGCACCTGGTGTGTACAAAGCTCTGCTTTGGGAGACGTTAAAGAGAGTAAAGCTGCAGGGGAACACTGGGGTCTGGGAGACACGAGGGTGACTTTTCATTGGGACTCCCACCTCAATTTCATTCCACCAAAAGCCAAAGGACGTTCACTAGGGGTAATGACGGTGGGGGTTCTGCCACAAGCAGCAAGAGTGCTAGAGCTAGAAGAAAAGGGGAGACAGGTTGTCTTTGAAGAATCTTCCTATGACCCTTTCCTTGCCCCTTATCAGATTGCAAGCAGCCATTCCATTCGAAGTCTGCCAGTCCCTCTTGTATTTGCCTATGCATTACAGGCAGGGAAAGATGGCTTTTGTTAAGGCACAAACTGCCCGTGGAAATGATTAACTAGCCTTTGTGAGAAAACATTCTTTTGTTAGAAACACTCACCATATAAGCCAAGAAGTCTCCTTCCTTCTCAGGATGCCTGAAGTGAAGCCAGTCTCCCAATTGTTCCCTTTTACCTCTACCTTCCTCGCCTTCCCCATAACAGTCTAGCAAACTCCTACTCATCCTCCACCGTCCAGCTCCAACATGGTCTTCCCTGTGGAGTCCTCCTCATCACCTTCACTCCCTGCTGCCAAGGGCCTGGCTCTTCCTTTAGGCGCCCTTAGCACTTGCACACATCCTTCCTCCAGACACCATTCAATTCTCTTCCCTCTGGAAGTGGGGGCTGCTTGAGGGAAAGACGTTTGTCTTACTCATCCATGTGTACCCAGCACCTAACCTGGGCTCAGGAACAGAGTGCCGGGTAAATGTTTGTTATATGGACACATTGGGAATTGACAAATGATCTTTTATAAAGGCACAGGTGTGTAAATAGACTATTCCTCCTTAGGCCAATGCTGCTGAAAATAGATAAACAGAGGTGGCAAGTACAGACAACCTCAGACAGGAGGATAATATTGAGGAAAGATTTGTTTTAATATTTGGTTTCTGATTCTGGTAGGAGAAGCAGGAACTTTCACATACTGTGATTAGGAAGACAAACGTGCCGCTGTGCAAACAGCTAGAGGATATGAGTCTCCCGCCAGCACGTGGTACAGCTGTCCCAAGTGCTGTGAAGACAAGCAAGGCTAAGATAACAGCGGGGGACAGGATGGAGGGGGGTCTATTCTTCTTGCTCTGTTATGTAATGTAAACACTTTCTCCTTCAGAAATCATTGGGACCACTTGTTGCTTGTCTTCTTCCTTTTTTTTTTTTTTTTAAGATTTTATTTATTTGACAGAGAGAGATAGTGAGAGCAGGAACACAAGCTGGGGGAGTGGGAGAGAGAGAAGCAGGCTTCCCGCGGAGCAGGGAGCCTCATGCGGGGCTCAATCCCAGGACCCTGGGATCATGACCTGAGCTGAAGGCAGACACTTAACAACTGAGCCATCCGGACGCCCCGCTTGTCTTATTCTTAACCCTTTCATTGTCGACCCGCACGTGCAGTCACCCACCCTGCCTCGGCGGTGGCAGGAAGGCTTTCTTCCTACACACGTTGGTTCAGGCACTTGGCTTACACGTGATAAATGCACGTGAACGCAGAGTTTAACGTGGGGCTTTAAATTAGCATCAGGCAGGTCGAGAAGGATTGGTTTGACTGTGGAGGGGTCGCTTTTGTTTCTCCTTCCTGTACACTGCAGTTGCGCTTCCTGTGCTGTTTTTGTTGCTTTGTGGTATGGCTGGTGAGATGTCTGAAGTGTTGCGTGTGTGTGTGTGTGTGTGTGTGTGTGTGTGTGATTGATCTGTAGAAGTATTTTCTCTGTAAGACGTTACTTTTAAAGCAAGTGATAAGAAACCGCAGAGCACTGAAACCCAGGAGAAAAGCAAAACTTGAGGTTCTGGTTCTCAGGAGGCTTCAAGTATCAGTCAACCAGCTACAGCCCTGCTAGACAACATGACTGGGCCTCATCTATTTTTGCTTGGCTGACAGGAATAGGTAGAGTTTACACTGGTTATACATCAAGGCAGAATTAATATAATCTCAGACCTAAGTAAACAGGTTTAACATTGTGAAGCAAATGTATTTCATTCTTGGGTAAAATATGATAGGTCAGCCTTCCCAAGATGACAACTGGATGTGCATTGTATTCATTTTATGGGGTACGGATAAGTTGGCCAACTTTGGGCAAGGTACAGTCCTCCTTGGTCCTCAGATTCCGTATCTGTAAAATGGGATAATAACACCCATCTTTCAGTGCAGTTTGGAAATCCTGTGTTATAATATTTATGAAGGCCCAGAATGTAGCAGGACTCTATGATGGAAAAAGCATGGTTTTCAGAGTTGAACAAACCACGTGTGAATACTCAGCTCTACTACCTATTAACCCTGTGACTCTGGGCATCCTTGCTGTTCCTCAGTTTTACTCACCAATACAATAGGACTAATAATACCTATTTTACAAGCTTGTTATGAATATCAAATAAGACCACACATGAAACACCCAAGAACATAGTGTAAAGAAAGCCTTTCAATAGTGGTTAAAATATCTATGTCTGTATTTATGATATATCCCAAAATTATGTCTCAGAAAGGAGGGTGTCATCTGAAATTTTATTTTATACCAAATCTCTCATATTATAGGGTTTCTCTCTCAGTTCCTTCATTTTGAACACCCAACCACTTTCTGGAAAAGACACAACAGACCTGAAATTACCATAATCAATGATAGTTTTATCCCGTTATAGAGGTCACTTAATGAAATGCTTTTTAAAAAGGAGGCTAAGAAATTTGCCTCAGATACAGTCACAATTACAAATGTTAAATGTAATTGTACATAAACCTTTTAAAAGATTTTTCTTTTTCTTGGTAATCCCAATGATATAAAAGGGTATACAGAGAAAACCAGATCTCCCTGCCCCTCCTGCCCCTCAGTGCCCAGCTCTCCTCATGGGGCAGTTTCTTCCAGAAGTGGCTTATGCCGTGCCCCCACTGTGCTGGCTTTCAAATGTAACATCTTAGAGAGATTTCCATATCTGCCACCTCATTCCTGTTAGCACCTTCCTATTTTTCCCACCACAGACTTTTTAAAGATCACTTTAAAAAGTAATGTGGTCAGTGGGTGTGTTGTGGAGACCACGTGCAGGATGAATGAAAAGCCAGCTAGCTGCTCGCATGTCGTGAGCATGTGGATGGGCTGAGAAGCCATCCAGGGGCAGCATTGTACATGCTGAAAAGGCTAATGAAAAAAACAGCATGATGTGCTTTGGGAAAAAATGTTTAGGTGACTCAAAAAGTACCAAAGATACACATGGAAAATTTAAATTGTTGTTCCATAAAATGCGAATTGATGAAAGCAGTATCTCTAAATCGGTGGATTATGTTGTACCTGATTTTAAATTCGCATGTATAATCAAATGAGTGAATTAAATATTACAAGTAAACACCTGATAATTTCATTGATATCTCTATCAGTGTAAATATTCAGAATATTTGGGGGATCTTCTCATTAGGAAAATGGAGGCTGGAGAAGGAGCCTCCCCCACCAACATGGTGTATTGGGGCATAAAGCAGATACTCCTCTAGACTAATCCTCACCACTTACACAAGGCAACTAAGTTATTCATGGCATGTGAAGGGTCCTCTTGTCTCCTCAGGGCAGGAAGGATGTCTTCACCAGAACTCTTGGCATCAGCATACTGCTTTTGACCTCCGGGTCAACTGAACAGCTCTGATCAGAGAAGCCAGGGGTGGTAAGGTCGCAGCTGCTTCATGACTGAGAATGTAGAGAGTCCTGGAGCTGTCTACCAGGAGGGCTTGCACAGGGCTCTCTAGCCCCATCTCTGTCTTTTCAGATGAGAGAACTCAGACCTATCTGGGAGGAGGAGAGGGGAGCAGCTACATATCACCCAGGAAATTGAGAGTGTTGGGGTTTTCTCTATTATAACGCTTTCCATAGTTTATTTTAATGACTTGTTTAATGTTTGCCTTCAATGCTGAACCGAAGGCATCTCGAGAACAGGGACTGTGCCTGCCTTGCTCACAGTGGCATCTTTATCATACAACACAGTGCCTGGCACGTAAGTGTTTGCTGAAAGGATGGATGGATAGGTGGGTGGGTGGGTGGGTAGATGGGAAATGTGTGGAGAGGTGAGTCAGGAAAATTGTAAAGATTAGAGATAACATATATAAGGGACCCACCTCAGAATCTGGAATGTACCAGGCACTTAAAGATTCCATTCCAGGGTTGGTAGAAGACCTCTCTTCCTCTTCTATCTCTGCACTAGGACTTCCTCTATTTGACTCTGAGTATAATATGGCCAAGAAATCTCTCTTTCCTAGCCAGTAGTAACATTCATTGCCAGGACCATGATGTATGAGCTGCTTTCATGAGAATTTAGTCTATCACTGCCACAACCACTAGATATCTGAAGAGACACAAATGCCCGCAGTGAACTCAAAAAAGATAGTACTACAACGGGAGAAGAAAGTAACTCCTCTAAATGGTAGGAGTAGAGCTGGCTGGAGATACAGCTAACTAGTCTCCTCTAAGGAAGAAGACATGCCTTCTTCAGGAAGGAGATGAATATAAGAATAATTGTCGAGAAATGACTGAGTGTTATAATCCCTTTTCTCTGTCCATTTCAACAGCACTTTTCAGTCTGACCTTGCTATGTAATGTGTCACTTTTCTACCTTGTGCCATGGTCACATGCACATGTGGCCAGGAGCTGGATGCCCAGCAGGCGGGCACTTCATGCTTGTTGAATGAATGAATGAGGTGATGTCTTTATTTCATCTCCTAACTGATTCCTTGTGGTTAGATTCTGCATCTTGCCTTTATATCTACACCAGCGTCTAGTGCAGTATTTTGTGCCAAGTAGGCTGTAAGCTCTAAGTAAATATTTGTTGGATGAATAAATGAATGCCCAAAAGAGCTTCTGGAAGAAAGCCAAGAAGACATTCCTCTGATGAAAAGAATTTGTAAAGAGGCAGGTAGATGCTGGAAGGGAGAATGTGGGGGTGGGTGCTGTTGGAGGAGAGACAGGCCTCTAGGCTGAATGGAGGTAGTGGGTGTACGGTGGTCTCTAAAGAAATAGCAGAGGAGGAATGATAAAGGAGGAAATTATCCACTAGGAAAGCTGCTCCATCATGCCAAGAGGAACCTGCATTTTGTAGAAACTTTGGGCAAGGAAGTAGGGAGAGGGCCCCAAGGGAGAGGGCTACCTGGGACAAGCAAGTGGTTTGGCAAGAGGTAAATGACTATGGTATCCAATGATATTCAAATTACAGCTCCTGTGTCTTCATTCACTTACCCCATCTCACCCACCCACACTGCACTGCAGCAGCATCAAAAACCTCCTTGTTGCTGAAGTAGTGGGTCCTCATGCTTCTCTCGCTCACACAGCTTCTGACACAACTGGCCACTTCTCCCTTTCTAAGTGTCTCTGGCCTTGCCTTTCATGTCAGCCCATCTCATGGCTTCTCCCTTATCTCTCTGGTCTCTGGTCATTCCCCTCTTCCTCTTACCCTTTAACTGTTGGGGCTCTGTGGGGGTTCTGTTGAAGGCCTTCTGTCCTCACTCTCAATGCTCATCCAAGGCCATGTCGCCTACTTTAGTGGCTACAGCAGCCATCTGCATGTTGGGGCTTCCGTTTCTAGATCCCCAGCCCAGTTCTCTCTCCTGAACTCCAAGGCTCCTAGATATGTTCACTTGGCTATCACATGGACATCTCTTTCCAACAGGGAAAAGCCAAATGCATCGCCATCTGCCAGGCCTACTTCTTCTCTGGTCTGTCCTATTTCTGTGAATGGCATCACTGTCCATCCAGTTGCTTATGCCAAAGCCATTTGTCTTCTTCTGCCCAAACCCAGTGTGATTCTCTCTCCTTTCCTTCTCTGTCCACATCCAGTTCATCACCAAGTCCCGTGGATTCTACCTTCTCAATGCCTTTTGAATCCACCCCATTTTCTCCATCTCCACTGTCACCACTCAAGTTCAGACCACTAGTGTCACCTGCCCAGGTTGCTGCCCAGCTCCGTCATTCCCTCCTCCCCTTATCTTCCTTCCCTTCCATCTTGTCTTCCTCCAGTCCTGTTTCACACTGCAACTGGAGTGATCCTCTGGAAGTACAAACTGGATGCTGTGTCCTCACTGCTTATATTTCCCTTTCCCTCTAGAACAAAAGTAAGCCCTTAGCATGGTTTTAAAAGCCCTTAATTATCTGGCCCCTACTTATCTCTCTAATTCCTAGCTACTCTGGAACTTACACAGACACACAGACAACACACACACACACACACACACACACACACCATAGTCCCTGTGTTTCAGCTAGCAGGCTGAACCACTTCTAGCTGTCAGTGCCATGTTCTGTTTTGCCTCTGGTCCTTCTAGGCTACACCTTGGTCTGTGAATCACATACTCCATGAGCCCATTTGCCCACAACGATACTCTTTGCCGTTGGCTACTGTAGTAGATATCTGGATGATATAACATCTCTTTGACTAGGTGTAATGTGCTATGGTACCAGCAGTTATGCTTCTCTCGGTCTTTGGAGCCTATAAGCCTTGATGTTAGACTCTACTCCCCTGGGACTACTCTTGAAGGAGCCCTGGACAGAGCTGCTCAAAGCCAGAGGTAACTGGCCAAGGCATGGGAAGGGCCTAACTGCCCTAGTCCCACTCAGCCTTCCAAAGATTGGGAAATTTGCCACAGACAGTCCTCCTACACATCCTCTTGCTGTGCGATTGCCTCTTTATGTGTTTGTATCCCTTAACAGAATCCTAGGTTTGAGTCAGTGAACAATGTCTGTCTTTCACTCATCCACTCTTTATTGAGCATCTATATACCCTGGGATACGACATTTAGGGCCATTCCTGTTGTGCTATGTCCAGCTGAGGGATGAGCTGGGGCTGAACCCAGCCTGGACTCCCCTCACCAGGCCATGTGCTCTGATTCAAGGCTCAGCCTCCCAGAGGAAGCAACTTCCTCGCAAAGGTGCTGTCCGATTGCCAAGTCATTGCCAAGCCTGCTTGAAAAGGATGCCTTTTTCTAATTCACAAAAGGTACTCAATAGTCTAATGGTGACCCAGGCATCAGAGAACAAGATAAATGAGCCTCTTGCTCTCATAGTGCTGTCTGTCTGAACAAAGAAATAAATAAGCACATAGTAAAAATAGTTCAGATGGTAAAAAGACTCTGCAAAGAATTAGAGGCTATCTGAAAGACAGCTTTAGATAAGATGGTCCAGGAAGACATCTCCGAGGAGCCAGAACATTTAAGCTGAGATCCAGATGATAATGAGGCCGGCCATGTGGAAATCAGAGGGAAGAAACTGTGTGAGATCTCTAAGACTGCAATGATGATGATTCAATGATTCAGTGATTCAAGGATGGAAAGAAAGGCCAAAGTGGCTGAGCTATAGTGAGCAAGAGGAGAGAGAAATGGATGACCAGGGAGAGGTGACCAGGGGCCAGATCATGCAGAGCTCCAGAAGCCTACTTGCCTTATTCACTGAGGTGTCCCCAGGGTCTGGCTCATTGTATGTATTGTATGTATTCACTAAATACCTGTTAAATGGAAGACTCTCACCATGCTCTGCATACCGAACATTGGCCCAGAACTGAAGCTCCGTGTGGCCCCAGTGCCCTCTAGTGACCACAAACTCCAGCCCGAGGCCCTTCATCGTCTTCAGAAAAATCTCAGCCAAGCCTTGTCCTTGGGGCCCAGCCAAGTTTCTGGAATTTGTCTTATTAACTTACTACTTTCTGTTAGTTTCTGGAATTTGTCTTATTAATTATTCTCTGCAAATAGAACTAAATCAGTGACAAAATCCCTGACAGAATCCACAGTGAGATGCACACCAGGCCTTCATTCTTTACCCAAGCAGCAGTTTTCAAAGAGAATACATGGATGTCTAATTTCTCAGGGGACTGCAGGGAGCCCATAGAGGTGGCAAGCATTAGAACACGTTTCTGTATTCCCTAGGCAATGTGACAACAAGAAAGCTATCTGAAAGACGGCTCCTCCACATTTCCAGTTAGGACGAACTCCAGGTCATCGTGCAGCTCAGGTGGGCCGCTGTTTGGCCGGAATGGCCTGGTAGGACCACACCCGCAGGCTACACGCTCTGGCTTTCACATAACTTCTGAACACCCAAGCTTGGGCACGATGTGCCTGTTGAGGGCGTATTGCGGGGTGTGTACAAACGTGACGTCCTGCTCATCCTGTCGTTGTTCAATTTCATTTGGATCCCAACCCATTCTGGGCACATTAAGCTAATCACCCAACAAATTCTGAACTGTGATCTCATTGCGAGGCTGTCCCCTGTCTGATTGAAAAGCCTATTTCCCACCCATCTTCCCTGGAAGAAGCTCACTAACTGCAGCCTATTTGCAAATCAAGAAATCAAGAAATCAAGAGTGACAGCAGAGGCCTGGCTCTTCTGGGAGAGGGGCTGGCAGGAGGAGGGGGCCGATCCTTTCACTCTCTACTTCCAATGGCACACACACCCCCCTCCGCCCCATGCAATAATTTATGCAGCTTTGCTTGAAGGATCCTTAAGGATGAGTCTTCTCCAACGTTCCTGGGAGATCATTCTCTAAATTGGTGAATCTTTCACTGCTCACATTTTCCAGAGGCCCCGCGTGTGTTTTTCTGTTGATCTAGTCACACGCCAATGAGCCAGCCGAAGGAATCTGGCTCTCCTTGAGGTTTACAGGTGTCTGCCCTTTAGTTGTCACTTACTCGAGTGTAGCACATGGAGTTATCTAAATTTTCTTCATTAATCAGTCCCCAAATTCCTTTACACTTGCTCCTCAGGTGATTCCATCAAGTCAACATATTTCTGGAGCTGAAAATGCCTGGAAGAATAGAGCCTTCCAGCTCCAGCTACCAAAAGGAATGGGATTAATGTGTTTCCACCTCACTCCATGGCCATATGTTTCCACAGGTTCACTCCCAGGAATGTTCTGTGCTCCCATTTGCCTCCCTGCAAACACACACTTAGGCTTGTCTGTGTATTTTCTAATTGAGTCTTAAATGCACAAAAATTAACACGTATATTGATGATAGCCAGTGTTGGTGAAGGCGTGGGGATATAGGCATTCATTCACACATTGTTGAGAGTTCCAACTGATACAACTTTGGAAGGCCATTTTTAAAAATTTATTTATTTGAGAGAGAGAGCAGTAGGGAGGGGCAGAGGGAGAGAGAGAATCTCAAACAGACTCCGAGCTGAGCACGGAGCCTGACACCGGGCTCAATCTCACAACCCTGAGATCATGACCTGAGCCGAAACCAAGAGTCTGACACTTAACTGAGTGAGCCACCCAGGCACCCCATGGAAGGCTATTTTAACAGCTTTGGAAACAAAAATTACAGAGACCATTTACCCAGCATTTAACATATCATTGCAGCTTTGTTTTTAGTAATGGAAAATTGAAAGTAGCCTAAATGTTCATCAGTTGGAAACTATTATAAATCAATCAAATACATTTGATTATACTCATGGAGTGGAAGACCAGGCCACAGGTAAAAAAATAATAATGCCAATACAGATCTCTGTGTACTGACATGGAAAGATACCTAAGGAATATTATGAAATTCAAAAGCAAACTGCAGAACAGTGTATGTGATAGGATACCAATTTTAAAATTTTTATTCCAGCCATTTATAAGACAAAATCTAGGCAGAGTCGCATAAATCAATTAATGGTACTTTTTCTGAGGTAGGCTGCTTTCTAAGATATACATTTTTCAATTGCTGGAATTTTTCTGTTTTTCCACAGTAAGTGTGTATTCCTTTTAAGTTCAGTAAAAACAGTAAAGATCATAAATTATTTTTGTAATGCTTTTGATCTAGAAAGATGAGTTTTTATGACAAGTGCTCTCTATGGCCCCTGTTGTCCTCTCCTTGGGTCTCAGCCACGGAGGAGCTTTCCATGCCCTGACACCAGAATTCTTTGTCCTTCCCCCAAAGCTCAGAGTGGCAGTGCATCTCCTTAGGGTTAGTTACTTTAGCACAGAAGGTTTTCTTGATGACTTCCAAGTTTTAACGTGCACCTCCAGCCCCCTTGAACCAGCTTTTCTTCGCTTTGCTTTTTGTTTGATATGTTTGGATTCTTTATAGATTATTTCATGCGAGTGGTCTTATGACCTATTTTTGTAAGATTTTGATCATTTTCTAAGCATTATATCTTTTTTTCTCTCCCTCCACCCCCTCTTTAATGAGAGGAGATGCGTGCTTCCCAGCCTGCTTAGAATTGCTCATTAACATTTATTTCACAGATTTTTTAAAAGAGGGCCAAGGGGATTGGGCACAGCCTTCTGCTATAGAAGCCCTTGTCTTGTTTCTTTTGCCTTCCCTCTTAGCTCTTCCTGAACTAAAACTGTACACGCTACCTGTATTGTTGTAAGAATTATTTTTGTTAGGTCTTTCTACTTTTACTTTATTTTCAGGGTGGTGATTGATTGATTGACTGATTCGAGAGAGAGGGGGGCACACACAAGTGGGGCGAGGGGCAGAGGGAGAGAATCTCAAGCAGACTCCTGTCCCAGTGGGGAGCCTGACATGGGGCTTGATCTCTGGACCCATAAGATCATGACCCATGAGATCACGACCTGAGCCAAAACCAGGAGTCTGACACTTAACCAACTAAGCCACCCAGGCGCCCCTAAAAATACAATCTTAAAAAAAGAGAGAGAGAAACCACCTAGCACTCCAATGAATTTATTTCTCATTTATTTAAATATTTACACAAGCAATATGATCAGAAAATTAGAAAATGCAGGTGAGCAAATGAAGAGAAAAATAGAAATCACTTATATTTTCACTAACAAGTATAGCTACTGTTAATAATTGGGTTTATAGCCTTAAAAATCATTTCTATGTATATATATCTTTTCTAAAAATGGGTTTATATTTAATAAATTGTTTTATAACCTGATTTAATACTTAATGTAGCATGAATATTTGTCTATGTCATTAAAAAGAAATAATAATAGCAAGCATGGAGTTTACTGCATGCCAGGCACTAGATTAAGCATTTCATACATATCAGCCCATCTTCTCCTCACAACATGCTATATGTTGAGTAGTATTATTACTCCCATTTTATAGATAAGAAAAACTGAGGCACAGAGAAATGAGATAAATTGGCTAAGGTCAAACAGCTGATAAATGACAGAACTAGGTTTTGAACCTAGACCGTCTAGCTCCAGAGGCCATGCTGTTGACCACAAAGCTCTGACCCACACCATCCTTTTCATGGCTATATTATAGGATAATTTATTTAACCACTTCCTTTTTCTGGGCTGTTGGATCCACTGTTGTTCACAAAGCAGCAATGAACACCTTGTTCATATATTTACCTCTACATGTGTTCATTTACTACCTTAGGCTGAATTCCCATGGATAGAATCGCTGAGTCCAAGAGTTTACACACTTTTTTAAAGTTTGGATGCCAATTAGTCAATATTTTTAAGCAATATATTTTCTAAGTCTCTTTGACCCTCGTTGTTCTTTTCCAAAAGTGTATAACTGTCTTCTGGGTTCAATGATAGTTTTTTTTCTTACAACATGGAACTTCTTCCCTTCTGCTTCCTCTCCCTTCTGCATCATACCCATTTCTTTAAGATGTTTAACAAAATAATAGAGTTTCCACAAGCATTAAGCTTTATGGTGTCGTATTTCCGGTACCTTATACCTCCCACATTGTAACTCTTCAATGGGGTTCTGTCCACAGATGGAATGCTGCCCACCCTTTGAGTTGATGTCAATCTTTCATACAGCTCTTTTTTTTCCTTTTTTTTCTTTTGTCTTTCAAGCTTTACAAGATCGAAGTAACAAACCTGCTTTGCAATATACTTTTTTCTTGATTCCATACATGTAAATGGGGGTGGGGTGCCTGACGAGGATGACTGATGTGTCGGGGACCTGGAAGACAGAGCTTCCTGCTCTCATCCCACTTCGGCCTCGCTCTCATTTTATGATCTTGAGAAAGCCACTTGATCGGTTCTGTGTTTCATTTTCCTCATTTGCCAAATGAGGAAGGTGAACTAAATGACCTAAAAAACCTATTCTCTGTTTGAAAAAAAAAAAAAGTGTCAGGCTATCCAAGTGTAAAGTAGAGCTTTGAAAAGTATTGTGTGAACTTGGGGCAAACATGCACGTGGGTGGGGCAGGGTTGGAGGCAGCTAAAGATGTATTTCAACATATTAAAAATATTTTATGCCTTGTCTCTTGACCAAGGTCTCCTAACAGTGTGCTTTAGTGGTTTGTGAAACATGTCTCTAAGACCAAGGTAATTATAGTTGTTCCACCGAAGCATGACAAATGGCCTCTCACTTTGAATTCTTTAATGGGAAAGAAAAACCTTCCATGACAACAGCACTGAACTTAATTACAGGCTCCAGATCCAGGGGTAAGAAGAGAGAGAGTCGAGGCTGTGGTCTAGGGACAGAAGACAACCTGGGGAGAACGAGGACAGAGTAATATAACACTGACAACAACACAATGATGACATCAGTGGGGCTACCTCGAGAATTTGCTATCTGCCAGGCGCTGTCCCAAGAACTTGAAATCCGGTATCTCATTTAATTCCCACGGTGACCCTAAGAGATAGGTTAGGAGGGAGGCACTTTTATTTCTTCTGTTTTACAAAGATGAGTATTGGGAGGCTCTTAAAGAAGTTAAGTAACCTGCTTCAAGTTATTCAGCCAGTCGTTGTCAGAGGTAAAATTTGAACCTTTTGAGTTTTCTTACTTAGCACATGCTTTTTGAATGTCTGTTACATGCCAGGCACCCTTCTCGGGGCTGGAGATGCACAAGTGAATGTGGCAAAATGCCTGTTTATATGGAGTTTGGCTAATAGTGGGATGAGCCCAGTAATAACAGGCCAACAAATCAATAAATAATTTCAGATGGCAATAAATGCTATGAAGGAGAGTGACCAGAGTTAGGGGAGGGCTACTTTACACAAGATTGTCAGGGAAGGCCCCTGGGAGGTGACATGTGAGCTGAGCCCTACATAATGGAGCAAGTCAGCCATGCAAAGATGTATTGGATGCTCCACAAGAGCAATGGCCATGGGTTTAGAAGAGCTTGGCTTGCTATAGGAACAGAGAGAAAGTTAGTATTTCTGGGTAAGTATAAAAGGGCAAAATGTCTGCAAAAAAATCAAAAAAGCAGGTAGGGACCAGATGACACAGGACCTTGTAGGCCACAATAAGAGGTTTGTTATCTTATTCCAAACGCAGAAGGAAGACATTGCAGAATTTTAAGCTGGGAAGCATTATGATCTCCAGTCTCTATAGGTAGCCTTTTTCACCTCTATGTAATATTTGCTAACAAGGAACAACTAGAAAGGGATAAATTGTTTCTGTAGCATGCAGGGCTTAATGAAAGTTATAAAGTTAGGAGCCAGTGTTTCAGATGAAGCAAAATTCTTGGTTTTTCACAAAACAGCAAGACTTGAAACTTCTGACTTCAGTTAAGAAGACCTTTTGGGCGCTTTGGTGGCTCAGTCAGTTAAGCGTTCAACTCTTGATTTCAACTCAGGTCATGATCTCAGGGTCGTGGGATCCAGCCCTGTGTCCTCGGGCTCCATGCTCAGCAGGGAGTCTGCTCAAGATTCTCTCTTTCCCTCTCCTGCTGCCCCTCCCCCTGCTCTCTCTCTCTCAAATAAATAAATAAATCTTTAAAAAACCGACAGAAGACCTTAGGAGATCCAAGAAGAGCATCTGAGCCCTATTTAAAACCTGCATAAAGAAGACTACTTCTTTTCTTTGGGGGTCTTCCCTCAACATGCAGAGTTGTACTCTAGGTACTGAATATTCTTGACCACATCTTGGTCTGGGGATTGTGCTCACCTCACAGAACAAATCTCATCCAAAATAGTAAGACATTGTAGCTTTGTGTAGATGACATCTCAGGGATTTACATTCCTATGCAATCTGGTGTGCATGTGTGTGTGTTTGTGTGTGTGTGTGTGTGTGTATCTTTCTCTTTGAAAAATATTTTTGAAAGTGCCATCAACATTTTAACATATAAGACCTGACTTTTCTGGACTTGGCAACTTGATTTATTTTATTTGAATGCTTTCTATAAACAAATAGTCATGTTAATTCTTTAAAATTGGTTTATGACATATATAGGGTGAAATTAGTGGCTTGTTTGCGTTAAAAGCTGTTAGAAGATACCGTTCTACTTTGACAAAACTATGAAGAATTTCACTTTTATCAGCTAACTAAGTTTGAATAACAACATAAACCATTATTAATGCACTGTATTTGTGTGTGCCCTTATGCGGCTGCTCATGCACAGGTAGGTTCCTGACGGTGCCGACCTAACAGTATGGATTTATTTGAAGGAAACTACATTTGGAGGCATTTAGTTGCCTCTGTGATTGGGTGGGCCCCAGAGAGCAAGACATTAATTGTGAAAGAATTTAATTTAAGCTACACAACTGTAATTAAGTAGGATTTGGGGAAGTTCACCACTGTTGCGTGAGTTTTTATACAAATAGCATAGGGGAATAATTCTCGAACTATCTCAGTGCAAGAGGTCAGAGAAGATCTAGTCCTTGGCATGAAAGTAGTATGTGACAGTAGCATCAGGACACGGGCAGTCTGATGCCTTTGGGGGGTGCAGGGTGACGAAAACAGTTCCCGCATATAAAGGTGCTGAATTAGAGAACTCTTGCGGTTCCCCCCAGCTCAGCGTTCTGTGATTTGAGGGAAAGGATTCTCCCCTCTAGCTGTTTAAGCTGCAGTACTTTTTACCAAGGCCTTATGCTATAAGCTCAGGACGGCTCTAATAACTCCGTCAGAATTATAAATTCAGCTGTCAGCACTGGGATTGTTGAATCGACTGAACAAGCAGGTTTTCTCCCATTGTCTGTTCTCTAGATTGATGAATAACAATTTCATCCTCTCCATTTTGTTGTAACTCTTTCACTCTGACACTTCTGATTGCTGAGAAGTGTTCTAGAAATTTCCTAAGTCACACACTGGAGTAAATTCAAGGAGATAATGCAATTCCAATTGAATCATCAGTGTCTCTGCTGTCAGACCCAGTCATTTTAGGAGTTCAGTTGGTTGAGTTGCACAACTTCCCAGATTTAATATTACATACTTGCCATTTTACGTCTTGCCCTCAAGTCTTAATAAATGGGCTAAAGGTCTGATGGGAAACTGTGAGATAAATTATATGTTTATTATGCCAAGTTAAATAAATACTGTTTGAAAAGATTACTGGAGGGTACAATCAAGTTAATTGCTTTAAAAATCTTTTTTGATTTCCTGGGCTCTATGAAAATGGTTAAGCAATTGATTTCTGTCATGGTAAGTGATCTGAAGAGAGTGGTGTTGGGTCCTCGAGGGTTGCCATGCGCATTTCCTCCCTTGTGACTGGAACTGTCCCATAAATGAGCAGAGAGGGCCCCCTGGGACCAGAATGCAAGTACTGCTGACAGACTGTTGTTCCTCCAAAGAAGACACATGTTGACAGTTTGACGTTCAGCCTGACAGATTGATTTCTTTTCTTTTTTACTCTAGATGCTGAAGAATACCAGCCTCCAATATGGAAATCATACTGTGAGTATTTGAAATGAGAATCTCCTCAGAAGTCTTCAGTAGGCCTGCCTTTTGAACAATCCTTGCTGTTGATTTAATGCACACAAGCAATCCCACATCACGGCACTGCAAACCCAAATCTTTCTTTTTCGACTAAGGAGAGATTTTAGTCAGAGTGGACTGCACAGCATTCTCCCCTAGCCAGGACCCCCAAGAGCAGGCTGCCTGGGACCCACTTCGGGAATGCTTAGAAAAAGGAGATAGACATTCTGACTCACTGCCTTTTGGTTTGGGGTTTTCCTTTTCTTTTTTTGCAGAGTTGTTCAGCAAGGGCGAGTTTCCATGAATTACATTCTTAGCCGATCATCCTATAGTTGTGATATCATATGACATTGACCACAGAAAATACTAACGATAGCAAAGAATAATGTTTGGTCACTACGGGTGACGCCTTAGATACAGATCATACCTGGGCATCAGTCAGCGTTCAACTCCCTTCATGAAGGCAGGCAGTTGTCATCATGTCAAGCTCGTTTTCTCTTTCCTTAGTAGCATCTGCCTAAGTCGTTCTCCAGCAAGAGAGGGAAGGAGTGTGGTAGGTGGGAAACCCGCTGTGCTGACAGCCAGGGGACACATGTTCTTGTTCAGGCTCTGAGTCTGGACAGCAGTGATAAGAATAATTAGTGCCATCGTTATCGATGTCACCGGTGTTTCTCCCACCCGTGAGACCTGCCCTGGGCCAGCCGCTGTGCCAGCTGAGTGCCTGAGCTCTCACATGCTCCCCACAGCACTGAGCAACGGCAGCCACGTGCAAGGCCACCACAGCTCAGGGAGGGTCAGTAACCTGACATGTGGTCTGCACCTCTGAGTGCGTTGGACTGGCGTGCAGAGTGGAACCCAGAAGCAAGCCTGACCCACAGCCTGCAAGTTTTCAAGACGGTTTTCCTTCCACTTAAATTTTTTTTAAAGATTTATTTCTTTATTTGAGAGAGAGAGAGAGAGAGAGGGAGGGCCAGTGCGAGTGGGGGGAGGGGCAGAGGGAGAGAATCCCCAAACAGACTCCCCACTAGCATAGAGCCCTATACAGGGCTCAGTCCCACGACCTGTGAGATCACGACCTGAGCTGAAACCAAGAGTCGAACGCTTAACCGACTGAGCCAGCCAGGTGCCCCTCCACTTAAAGATTTTATACATAAATATATACATTCACACAAACACACACACATATATACATAGGCTCGCTTGTGTATATATCTGTTACAAAAGCAATACAAAGCGGCATACAAGACAAACATTACAAAATGCATAAAGCTGAGAGTGAAATGTTTCATGATTGACAAACCAGCCCCCACCCCGGATTCCACATCTCTTTCCTGCTTCCCGGTAGCTGACCTCTGTCAATTTTGGAAGGCATATCCTTCCAAGTGTTCAAAATACACATGCCTAATATGAAGGCGTTTTTTTGCGGTTGTTCTCTTTTGGAAAAAGTGGGTTTCTGCTGTAGTTGGTGTCCTTCAACTTGCTTGTTTCACTTCACAAATACCTTGCTTTTATATTTCCATGTCAGCATATGTAGAGGCACCTCAATCTTATTACATGAGTCTGTTCTTCCACCTGTGAAATACAGGGGTTGTGCTGGGTCTCTGAGGGCCCTTCCAATCTAATGTTCTGCATTCTGATCTTCTATTTTAAAAGGCAGTGCTAATGACTTAGTAATTGCATGGTTTTGTTTGTTTGTTTCCTAATGGAGTGTGAAGAGCTCTGACAGTAAATCACCAAAATATCTGTAGTGAGAGGCTCGGGGTGTTCCATGACTTACTGTGCTTTGCACACCGCTTTGCACACAGCCTTGCATACATTAAGTAGCCAATAAATATTTGTTGAGTGAATGCCACCGCAGAGAGCTCTATTGAAGCAAAAAGATGGCATTGACTCAAATTCATTTCCCCTTTTGCTAAGAGGCCTTGGGCCACCCGATATATCTCTTAAAAGGGCTTCTGTGTCCTAAGGAAGGGAGAAAACACATTGCTAATTACATGTTTACAATATCAGTTTCACCCTCGTGTATGGGTTTTAAGTTTGATTTGGGGGGTCTAACCAAGTTGTGTGTTTTTTTTAATTTGCTCTAAAATCATAAAACTTTAGACACAGAAGGGATAGCTGAGGCCATTTAATACAAACAATGGCATTTATGAAATTGCTCTTTATTGCATCCAGCTAATAGTCATCCTGGCTGTATTTGAGGACGTCTAGTGATGCATAACTCCAAAACTGAGGGGAGTATGCCACCAAATGTGCCGTTTATGGCATCAAAACCACATTTCCTAAAGGTATGCAGAGCATCACTGAGAAAGAACTCTCTTTTTGCTGTCCTGGATCCATAAATTATTTGAGTTTGGGTGTTGGGCCTCTTATAAACTCACCTGGCCATATTATTCCCAAGCTCATGATACTCTATCTTATTCCCAAGACTATCATCCATTCATTTGGTCTTTGAGCAAACATACAGGGAATACTCCCTGCATGTTAGAGCACAAATATCAGGAATCGAAAATGACTAACTTGTGATCCATACTTTTCTCCAGTTTATAGTCTTGTAAGGGAGACAGATATAAACCAATTAACTTAAAATGCAAATGGCTTTAGTAATAATATGGTACTCCTCCACCCCCTGGGATTAGAGAAGACTTTATAGAAGAGGTTAAATTTGTATATGGTTCTTAAAGGATGAATAGGAGAAGGAATCTGAGGGCCTTGCAGAGCTTCACGAGACACTTTTTAGAATCCAAATAAACTAAAACTGTAGCATTTTCCTGATCTGAAAGTCCAAAAAATTTCAGAGTATGAAATTTGCTTTATTTGAAATAACCTGTTGTTAAACCCATTTTGAATCTCAGGACTCACCAAGCTCTTGTCTTTGAAATGTTCACAAACTATCCTTTGAAAGATAACTTTAGATAGTGATGTCAAAATCATTAGCATATCATTTATGGAATCCACATTTTTCCATCACACACTTTTTTTTTTTCAAACTCTAGTGATTATTTGGTACCTTGAAATCTCTCATATATTTACTGGAGGCAGTACATTTTTACTATATTACAGGACTTGATTCTAAAAATTATGATTTTTAATTGTTATAGAAGTGTATAGGTATGTCTTAGCTTTTATGGCCTATTATTGGACATAACTTTGACTTATTTGATACCAGATTCTTATCGTGAGGCATGAGCCCCAATTATGACATTATTCCTAAAAGAAAATTAGTCTACCTGATGATAATCCACTTTAAAAAGTGGTTTCTCAGGTTTAATGCTAATTGCAATGCTCTTGGTTGCAAGTATCTACAGTTTACTTTCCTGACACTTTAAGCAAAGTCTTAGAACTGAGTCTCAGTGCTGACTGACCTGCGTTACCCATTCCTAACTCCAACACTGTGGTCAAAGAGTTGGGATATGCTGCTGCCCTGAACCAGTCAGGGACCAACCCTATATAATCCACAGAACTGGAAAATTTTGAGTGCTGTTGGAATGGGGAAGATGGATATGGATGTTGGGAAGGCAACCACAAATGTCTGGCTTAGAAATGTAGAGGAATAGAAATGTTAAAAATCAGCTCTCTCCATATTTTATTTAAAGTAGATTGTTCATTCATTCATTCACCACTCATTCAGCAAATACATAGTAAGTTTTTGCCTTAAGCCAAACACTGTGTTTAGAGTTGTGAGGCAAAGGGATGGATAAGCCTGGGTCTTGACTCCGAGCGTGATGATGTCACATGATGTCGATTAACTTCCTGCATTCTCTGCTGCCCTCCCTTTCTTAGAACCTAATGCTATCACTTACTGGGCTGTTTCCATAAGAATAATCTTGTCCCAAAGTATCATATATCTGCAGCTAGTCCTTAATATTCAAGATCGAACCCCAAAACATTGATGAAGTCATTGAGAAAGTTTTGGTTTCAGTTTTCTAAAAGAAAAGCTATCTTCAAGTTCACTTGAAAAAAAAAAAATAAAGCCACATTCTAAACTTAAACTAGAACTGTGTGAACTGTATGCCCTAAGCAGAGAAGTTCACAAGTCAGCCACCCTGGGTATACTCTGAAAGGTTTTATTTTCTAAGGGGCAAGTGCCAATTAGACAGCAGAGGTTGGGACCGACAGCTCTCCCGGGAGACCCTCCCAGGCGGTAGGTCAAGCAGTCACAGCTTGTGCCTGTTTTCCTAAAGAGGAGTTTAGAACCTCAAAACCCTGTTCCACTGACCCCCCTGAATCAGAATCGCCTGGGGGGAATATTTATAATAACAAATCCTCAGCCCTACCCCCAGATTTCTGAATCAGAAGAGTGGGGGGGATCTGCAATTTATCACACTCTATAGGTTTTTCTTCTGCACGCTGACACCTGAGACCCCTCATCATGAGGCTACACGGCCTCATCCTCGGGTTTTTCACAGTACCTGAAGCACAAGAGGAGAACGCAGTCCCCATTAAGACTGGAAATTCTGTTAGTGAGGAGGTGGGCAGTGGGGTTAAGGCAAGAAGACCTCCAAAGCACCTACTGTTTCTCACTCACACCCAAGAGTTTTTCTCATGAAGACTGGGAAGACATGGGCGGTGAGCCGGGTGGTACTGGCTCAGTGTCACAACCAGATGGCTGGGTCTGCATGCCCTCTTTAGAAAGAAGTGGCTGTGAGCGGCCATTCCCAAAGGATCTTTCAGGAA
This sequence comes from Phoca vitulina, assembly GCF_004348235.1. Classification (NCBI taxonomy): domain Eukaryota; kingdom Metazoa; phylum Chordata; class Mammalia; order Carnivora; family Phocidae; genus Phoca; species Phoca vitulina. Next base: position 39,425,401 of record NW_022589707.1, on the reverse strand, counting down.
CTGATGGGTGTGGACTGGGCTTCAGCATCACCCAGGCCACGGGCTTTTGCTTGGCATCCATAGGAAGTGGGGTGATTATTGTTAGAGGAGAGTGCATCCAGTTTTCTTATTGAAGACAAAATAAAACATTCTTTCAGTGAGCTCTGGATTTCTCAATGTGCTTCAGGTTGCTTGGGGAGCAAGGACTCCTCCACCTCCACGTTCCCCAGTGACCACTCCCCCTGCCAAACAGCTCATTCCAGTGTTAAGAATTAATCGTGTGCTATAGAGTGCTCAGGGTTGGGGAGTGCCTCGAACATATTTGGAACATTGCTACAGCAGCAAATTCCATCATATCACCTCTTAGCCCAGAGAACCACCTAAAAAGTGACATACGTTATTGCATTTTGCTTGTGAAATGTTTGAACAAAAAAAAAAAAAACTCAAGAAGTGACACTTTCAGATTATGTGACATGTTCCAGTTTGTATTAAATGTGCCTCAGAGGTTTTTTTTTTTTTCACTGATGGTGGTTTTGTTATAGCTAACCTTGAAAATGAGGGACTAAGACTCTCACTCGAAGCTAAGATAGGATGTAGGGCCCATTTTTTATATGGCTACCATTGCAGTTGGTTGCCATCTCATTATCTTTATAGAGACACATAATCCAGATGGTCAACAGGCTTCTGTTCCTATTTGCCAACTTCTGTTGCTTAGAGCGGCACCGAACAGATCAGTTCCTGAGCCCTGCTCACTGAGAAACGGCAATTGGTCAATGATGCGTGCTGCCCAGGGACTAGGAAGGAGACCTGGTGTCTCTGGCTTGAGAGGTTTGCAGGGACCCCCTCCAAGTTGCCCCTGGCTCATACTATTTCTGAGGCTAGTGAACAATGGCATTGCTCTTTACTAAACCTCAGAGAGTCCTCAGAGGACACAGTGACGAACTTTAGCCTGTCCAGAATGTTCCTTCACCTGTATCCTCTGTGATTGTTAATGGCCTCTCAGTCTCTCATTGTTTCAAGGTCCTTCCCTCCATTCAATCCGTCATTGAGCCCTGTCTGTTCTCCTCTGCAATCAACTCACCTTCTTATCTGTGTTTCTACCAGTGTTGCCTTAACACACGTTTTCAGGATCTCTTGATATACAACTGAAATACTGTTCTCTCTTGATTCCCTGCCTCCAAGGCTCCTCCTCTGATCCTTCCTTCAGTGAGGCAAAGGGAAGTGGCCCCACTCCTGACTGCTGAACATTAGAATCTCCAAACAGCTTTTAAAAAAAAAAAGCAAATTTGGGGGCTTTCCACCAGAGTGGAAAGAGTGAGTGTTGCCAGCGAGCAGCCCCAGTCCCACACAGGACCTCTCCACTGCCTGCTTTAGGGAACCACTGGCAAGCCTGAAAAATACAGACCTTGGAATCTGGAAATCAGGCTTTAAATCTTGATTTCATCATATTATCTGTGTGACCTTGAGTTTCTTCAAAGCTTGGCATCTCTACTACGTTATTAGTAAGGGCAGAATAATATTTACCCTGGAAGTTTGTTGGAAAGATTAAATGAGAAGATGTAGGAAAGGTGTCTGACACATAGTAGGTGTCCACAGTATGGCAGCTTCTATTATTCTGAATAATTTGATCCTTATCACTATTCTGAAACAGACCAAATCATGTCATCTCCCTGCTCAAAAAATGTCACTGCCTCCCTCCTGCAGACAGAAGAACATCCATGCTCCTTGGCATGACCTTTAAGATTTAGCTTTATGTGACCTCCTCCTACATCTGCCCATCCTGGTGGAACAGCCATGCTGGACTCTTACTGATCAATAAACATGCCATCACCTTTCCCTTTTGGGGCTCTTTCTTCACCTGGAACTGCCCCTTCTCTTCTCTATGTGCAGAAACCCCTCTAATCCTTCAAGAAGAGCTGCATGCTTCTCCCCTTGGGAAGCCATCTGGCCACCTGAGTAAAAAGAACCACTTTCTCCTCTCCCCCCTCATGAAAGCATTTGGTCCACCCTGGTTTTGTTTCTCCACACAAGTCTCTCTCATTGGATCAGAGTCTCCTTGAAGACATGGGTTGTGGCCCCTGAGTCATGGATACAGTCCATTTGTTCCCCAGATACAGCATCAAGCATCTACCATGTGCCAAGCACTGTTCTAGGTGCTGAGGGTACCACAGTGGACAGAACAAAGTCCCTGTCCTCAAAGAGCTTACACTTTGGTCAAGGGAGACCGAACACAAAAGAAACAAACAAAATGTGTTAATAGTTAATAAGTACCATGAAGAAACATAAGACAGTGTAAGGGAGCAGAGTGATGGGATGTAATTTTATACCAAATCAGTCAAGTCAGGGAAGACCTGAATGAAGGGAGAGAGGGAGCCATATAGATATCTTGGGAAAGAGCAATCCAGGTGGAGGGAATAGCAAGTGCAAAGGCCCTGAGGCATAGAAAAATAAGGAGGGCTCTGGACTCAAAAGGATACCTGGGTGCCCCAGGGCAAATATTTAACTTTCCTGCACTAGTTTCCTCATCTAAAAAATAAGAATGATAATGATACAACAATTTTTTTTCTGTGTTCTCCTGAAGATCCAATAAAATAGTGTTCCTGGCACATGACAGGCACTCAATCCACTGGTTCCCTTTCCCTTCTCCCTTTCTCTTTATTCCTCATAAAAGCCTCTACATAATGCTGACTGTGGTAGCTGGTCTGTAGCAGATGGTCAAATATTTGCTGATATGAATCGCAAAGGCACACTTAGCAAAAAATGCTTCTGTCTTATAACATGTGTACTTCCTTTGTCACCTCCAAGGGAGGCATTAAAAATGGTGTCCAGCCTCCCCCCACATATAACTGTTGGCTTCAAGAGGCATTGGCGATGAGAAGAGAAGAGTGGGCAGGAGTCTCTGGATGTGGGTTCTGCAATTCCCCTTGGCTGGAACACTCTGTGATTTTAGGAGCTGGTCCTTTTGGGTCTCATGGCAGTCATTAATAGCAACACTACTGAAAAGCAGTTAGGGGGCGCCTGGTGGTTCAGTCGGTTAAACGTCTGCCTTCGGCTCAGGTCATGATCCCAGGATCCTAAGATCGAGTTCTGCATCAGGCTTCTTGCTTAGCGGGGAGCCTGCTTCTCCCTCTCCCTGTGCCTGCCTGTCTGCCTACTTGTGATCTCTCTCTCTCTCTCTGTGTCAAATAAATAAATAAAATCTTAAAAAAGAAAAGCAGTCAGTAGGTGTTGGGGCTGATCCGAGAGGTAGAAAGGATTCCATGCAGCCTCTCTCCTGATTTAAAAGGAGAGCATGGGCACTACTGGGATGGTCAATGGAATGTCCACATTATTTCTCTATCTTTGGCCAATTCTTCCTCATGTTTCCTCTTTGAAAAGAAGCCTTCTCTGGCTCTACCTGCCATACATGGGTATAGTTGTCCTTAAGTGACACAGGCATTGTCATTAGTGTGGGCAACCCAGCTTAGAAATGTGGCACATTAAAACATCTACAAGAGGGTTAGATGGTTTCTCCTGTGTGAAAGCTGGGCAGTCTACACTTAATTAGGTAAGAAAATAACCATGTTGAGCTAAAGGCATTGAGAAGCCATAATTACAAAATACATCCCATCATTTCCAGCCCTATTTCCACATGACCATCTGCATTTCAGTTAAAATTTCTTTTTTTTAATTTTTAGGCCTAAAATAAATCAGAAATTTTTGCTTATCTTATTAGTTTTTCTAGAAATATTTTATATGATTGAATTTTAACTTTTCATAGATTTATGCCATCTAAAGTGAATTCTTCCTTCTTCAAGATGTTGAAGATAACATCTCCTTGGTTTTCAAAGAGGTAGAGCTCACAGGTACCAGCATAGGGTGGCTTACCTCTAAGAGAAGTAACCAGACTAACTGAGCAGCAGATCACTCGTTTTAGTCCGAAAAATCCCAGATAATAGGCTGATAAATTTTATTTTTATATATAATTACCTCCATGTCCAGGCCTAAAAGTCTGTCTTTAAAGCAGGATATAAGGGGCGCCTGGGTGGCTCAGTTGGTTGGGCGTCTGCCTCCGGCTTGCGTCATGATCGCAGGGTCCTGGGATCGAGCCCCACATCGAGCCCCACATTGGCCTCCCTGCTCAGTGGGGAGCTTGCCTCTTCCTCTCTCTCTGCTGCTCCCCCTGCTTGTGCCCTCTCTCTCTGTCAAATAAATAAATAAAATCTTTTAAAAAATTTTTTTAAAAGCAGGATATAAGAGAGTTATTATTTCTTAAGATATGAAAGGGCCCAAGAAAGAGGAATGCCAAGGAACCAGTCACATAGATGAGAATGCATGGTGATAGGCAGGCCAAAAAATGGAACTCATGAAAAGAGAAAGGGTTTGGGGTTTCACTCACTCACAAAATCAATGGTGTCTTGGTACATAACTGTAAGGTTTCAGAGAATAACACTACTCTGCTAATGCCAGTCTTTTCCTGATATGTCAGGAGACATCAGCATTTCGATTCAGGAATCCTCTTATATGATCTTACTGCTTTGGTACTCACAGGTAGAATTCCAAAATAGTCAGAAGAATTTTACTCCTACCTTCCAAGAAAGCCATAAAATGAACAATGCCAGTAACAATTATGAAACTAAATTGGCCTTGTAAAAGAATAAAAAAATCAATTTTGCCAGTTTACATGCATGGTAACTAATTTCCATATAAATAAGCTGACTTTATTCAGTCTAAAGATGTGCCGGTATCCTCTTTGTTTTTTTGTTTGCAATATTTGCATTTCTTCAGAGGCACTTAAGGTGGGACTATTTGAAGACATTTTGGTGTGTGTTGTAGTTTTCTAATCATAATTATCTTTTTCTTTTTCTTTTTTTTTTTTTTTTGGCAGTATATCAGTTACAGCAAGAGGCCCCTCGTCCCAAGAGGATCATTTGTCCTGGGGAGGTCAGTACTCAGCTATTTCTGATACACCTTGTTAAATATGATGAATTGTCAGTGCTATGTTGATATCAGAAGGCTTTCAGGTTTCCTGGGAGTTGATTGGTATTAACATTTGTTAGAGTGTCACCAAGTTTATTTATTTTTTTTTTTTATTTATTTTTTTTTTTAAGATTTTATTTATTTATTTGACAGAGAGAGACAGCGAGAGCAGGAACACAAGCAGGGGGAGTGGGAGAGGGAGAAGCGGGCTTCCTGCCGAGCAGGGAGCCTGATGTGGGACTCGATCCCAGGACCCTGGGATCATGACCTGAGCCGAAGGCAGACGCTTAACAACTGAGCCACCCAGGCGCCCGAGTGTCACCAAGTTTAATACCTGAATAAGCTATATTATGAAATCAGGTGTTATTTTTAAAAATATTCACAAACTCACTTGAAATCAGAGGTCTCATGTTTTTAACCATCATGGAGGCAAATTAAGCCTCCTTTTGTAACCCCCCCCCAAAACATGTATTTTGGTTGTTTTCCTTGTTTTTGCTGTTTTGATTCTGTTACCATTCTTTTCTTATGGAATGCTTCCAACAGAGAAAACACAGAGAATAATAAATATCTGGGTACTCTCAACACTCCTATTTAACAAACCTTTATGCTCTGTCACATTTACTTGACATTAAAAAAAAAGCCTTACAAGAAAAGTGACTGTTTTTTTATTCTTGAAGATAAGCTTAAAAATATATCGACTCATAAAAATGCTTACCAGCCCAGAGAACTTTCCCCAGTCGTCCCTCACTAATCAGTTCTCTTATCATCTGGGATGCCGGCAAGACTGAAAGGCAGGACTAAGATTCTATTTTCTATTTTTATACTGATCAGTTTCTGTAATAGTCAAACTAATATCCTTCACACAAAGGTCCATGGGTCCTTGCTTATTTTTGATATTATGACTTAGATTAAATATAGAGTAGCAGATGCCTTTTAAAGTGTCACATCTGCCTTATCAGGAGGAAAAGGCTCCAATTCCAATACTCTTGAGATTCATCCTTGAATTTCCGTACTTTCTGGCTACAGGACTTGACTGGATCTGGTTTTGAACCTGTCTCCTCAAAGGCTTAGGTACATACATCCCCCCACCCAGAGGCGACTTATCACTGTGTAGTAAATGTTTCTCAGGAAATTTTATTTCTGTTGAAGGACACTGAAATTCATCAAGTAATCTGAATATTGACACAGAGTAAACATTCCTATCCCAGGAATATGGCTTGAGAAGAGAAACTATCTGATCCTTAAGGAAAAATCCAGGATGAGGTCCACTCCTTATCTGGTAGTCTGATCTTGTCCTGCCACCAGCCCTGATGACTTTTGCCCTTTGGTTATTCAACAATATCTAAATTAGGAAAGAATAGGATAAATACAAAATATTTAATAAGATGCTTGGAATAGAGTGTTTGAGGGAATAAGTAAGAAATAAATTGTTAAAAATTCCTTTAATCCTGGGGCATCTGGGTGGCTCAGTCAGTTAAGCATCTGACTCTGTTTCAGCTCAAGTCATGATCTCAGGGTCGTGAGATCGAGCCCTGAATCGGGCTCTGTGCTCAGCTCAGAGTCTGCTTGAGATTTTTTCCCTCTGCCTGCCCCGCCCCCCAACCCCTGCTGCCCTGCACGTGCCCATGTTCTCTCTCTCTTAAATAAATCTTTAAAAAAATTGTCTTTAATCCTATTTTACGTCTAATGCTTCTCCAGGAGAAAAAATAGAGCCCACGCAGGGAGGTAGAGGAATTCAAATGTCTCCGGGAAAAGAATGTTTTGTAAAATTAGAACACCACTAAGGATTTTCCTAGGGCTATTAATAAAAAGTCAACAGGCAAAGTTGGGCACCAGAATTTAAAACCCAAGGGGACAGTAAATAGTTATTTGTTCATTTATTCAACAAGTATATATGGAGAGCCTGCTGTGTTCTGACTTTGGTCTAGGTGTTAGGAATATAGCAAAGAACTGGGCCATTGATACTTTGAGTGTCATATCAAAAAAGAACAAAATCATGATGTATGTAATTAAAGATAGATCTACTATTTTACCTCTGTGTGTGTGCACACATGTGCATATGTATGTGTATGTGGGAGAGAGGGAGAGAGAGCACTTCCTCGCTTCTTAAAATCTTTGGAACCATGTCAGTTGTCCTTTAAGCCAGGTGGAATGTTGGCAGTGGAGACGGGTAGATGCAGATTAGCTTCACAGAAGCTCTTCGTAGGGTTCAGCTGAAACTCTTCAGACATCCAAGGGGATCCGAAGGGACCACAGATCTCTCTACTGTTGCCCTTGCATTGGAAGACAATGCCACAGACATCTTGGCAAAGCAGAGCTGTGTGCCACAAGCCACCACCATCTGCTATAACTAAAGAACATAGTGCATGTGTAGCTCTGTTTCCCCTCCTGTCTGTCTTTTTAACCAACTTTTCACCTTTGACCATTACCAGTTTGATTCATGAATAAGGGATCCGGTTGGTGCTGGACTCGTAGGTTGCTTGCCTCTAGAAATCCCACATCCCATCTCTACTATGAAACCTCACCCAAAATGGATAGTCACCAGCTCCATTTCCTCAGCAGGCAGCATGGGGCCCAGCCAGCCAGGCACGTGTCAGGTGATAAAGGGTGGCGCGTGTTGGCGGAACACGTGCTGCCTAGAAGCTTGCCAGCAGGAGCAGCTTCAGCTCCCTTTGTCCTCCAGTGCCACATTAACTGCAAGGCATTCCTGCCCGAGTTGCTTGGCCTCCCAGGACTTGGCCTTCTTCAAGCGAAGGCACGGCCTCCTCTTGGACACCGTGAAACCACTGCCTCTGCTACAGGCGATGTTTGAGCAAATGTCTCTTTGCCTTGTGGCGCACCTGCATGCTCAGGGGGGGGGGGGGGAGCCTAATGAAGTCGGAAAGCCTTCGGTTTGAGGATGTGGCCAGAGAGACTGAAGCTTTATTAACGCATTTACATAACGCCACACGGGCTATTTCTTTTGAACAATGAGTTAATGATTTTTTTTTGTCTTTGCCATCTCACCCCTTAGCCAGCTTTTAAGAGTCCATGCCTTTCTTCTGCCCACAGTCCTGCTGCCCTCTTTCTTAATCTTCGGTCTCTCTGCTTCCAGCCACCCTGTCCCTGGCAAGCCTGCCTAGCTGCGTTACTCCGACATACTCCATCTCTTTTGTTTCTCTGATGACTAATAACCTCCCAGGCTAGGGGCCCCTGTCAGGTTAGGATCTTCCCATTGAAGGTGATAAGGGCTCACAAGAGGACACCAAGTGAGTGTAGTTATGGAGATATGGAACACTGTTGCTCAAAGGTAAAGACGCAGGCCAGCATGACTTGAATGCTTGCTAGCTGTGAATAGATACCAACCACCTAATAGACTTTGCTGGGGACCTAGCTGGGTGGAGGGGACAGCCTGATTCAGCAGGCCAAATCCAATGAGCTTTGTGAACCCAGGCAGGGGAGCCCAGCTACAGAGTCAGCTGGACCTGTTTTGAATTCATGCTCTACCACTTTCTAACTACCTACCTTAGAGCCAAGCACTTACTTTCTCAGGGAGATGAAGGTCTCCTGTACTCCAAGGGCCAGTGTCTACTTGATGGGGTGCTGTAATGGCATATATGTGTCCAGTGTGTAGAATAGTGCTTGGCACATAATAGGTACTCAGTGTTCATGATTCAAGGCAGATTCAGAAACCTTCGCAGAGGAGGCTCTGAGATGCTCATTAGGGACCGAGTCAGAGCAATGACAGTGTTCTCTGAAAGCTAGAGCCAAAAAGACAATGATCAAGAACAAAGCAAGATGCCTGGATCAGGAATTAAACCACCAGGAAAAAGATGTGGAGGATGAGGAACAGAGGGTACAAACAGCTGAACAACAGCTCTGGCGCCAATTAAGCCAGGCATGGTCAGTTAGTGAAATAGCAGTTCATTGCTTTCTTGAGATTCATTGCTGCTGTAAATTAATATTTATCAGGCAGCCACAGCACCTGGCACTCTACTAGCATTTCCTGAGTGCTCCTTGCCAAGAGATTGAAAACATCTTGCAGTATGCAAAATTCTCTCTTGCCCTTTCCGACAATTATCAATCAGTCATTTTGTAAGCAATTCGTTAATTACCGAATGTGTGCTTAGGTGGTCTGGCGGGAACTGTGACTGTTGACTCCCAGATGTGTACCTCTAGCTAAGCCCTCTCCCCTGGGCCCCAAACACCTCGTTCCCATCTGCCTACTCGACCTCCTCAAGTAGATGTCCCACACCACCTGTAGCCTAACATTCAAAATAGAACTGAACCCCCCACTCCATTAAATGGCACCTAACTTCAGAGACCTCACTGCTCTCTTCCCACCCTCACCCTTTTCTCTAGCGATTGTCAAATTCACTTCCAGCTGTATCTTGCACTTGCCTACTTCCTCCTTCTCCATGACTACCATGTGGTTTGGGTCGTGGTCGTTTCTTGCCTGGATTATTGCTGGTCAACAGCCTCCTGCCTGATCTCCCCACTTCCACTGCTGGCGCTCTCCCTGCAGCCCACATTCACACACACACACACACACACACACACACACACACACACACCCCATTCACCAAATACGAGCCCAACATTATTAAGTGTAAACCTAACAGCTTCAACAGCTTCCCATTGCTCTTAGAATAAAAGCAAAACTTCTTGTTCTGCCTGTGAGCCACGATGGGGCTCCTGCGTCGGTCACTTCCCCACCTGTACCATTCTTCTCAGAGCGCACCGCCCTGCAGTCCCACTAACCTCTGCTCCAGTTCATTAAACAAACCACAGCGTTGCTACTGTAGGGTCTTCAGATCTGCTCTTTGCCTGGACTTCTCCAATGTTCTCTGCATGTCCACATGTCAGATCAAAGTTCACCTAATAACGGAAGCCTTCCCCGAACCCCATAAAAATTAGCATCTCCATGGCGCGGTTCTCTCTTCTGAGCGTGAAACTGGCCCTAGATGTTGTTTCTGCAGCTGCCCATTGCCGCTGATGATCGTTCTTCTCCTCTGGGGGAGTAAGAAGAGGAGGACATAGTCTGACTGGTAAAAAAAAAAAAAAAAAAAAATAGCACCTCCCAACCATCAGATCTTCTTTGTCATATCATCCCATTTATTTTGTGTGTAGTACCTAATACACTATCTAATTTCCATCATATTTAATTGTTTGCTCGTCACTTATACATCTCCTTCCAGGGGAATTCAAGCTCCAGAAACTTCATCGGTCATAATTGCACGGACTTCCCTAGCACTGAACCTAGTGCCAAGCAGCAGTGGGCAATCAGTAAATACATGGTAAAATGATGAAAATGATGAAAAAAAAATAGAGACTGCTAACATAAGGAATTTAGAATTCTCAAACTATTACTAATAGTATATCAGATTTACCCAATGCTGTCATTAGGGTAGTGACTTGGCCTTTGGGCAGTGGTTAAGGTTCTTACTTAAATACAGACTAATATTATTTCCTGGAATATTCTAAATTTCTTTTGGCCTTAACAAAAGGCCAAAATGGCAAGATTTACGTGCATGACTAATTTAAAGTCAAGTTCCACTAGAATTACCTAAAGAATACACAATAAGTAGAAATTCTTTTGTGACTAAATGATTTGGTGTCATTTGTCTTTTTTGAAATTGCTGGAGTGAATTTCAATTCAAAAAGCAATTTCAGAAAAGGGAAATAAAACTACATACTATTACTTCAAATTGTTCTCCCTTTTATGCAGCTTCACTTCCTCTCTCTCTTGCCATAGAATAATATATTTTGGAAAGTTTTGTTTTTTTTTTTTAAATGCAAAAGTGAATTGTAGAACTGAGGTTTCCAGCATTCACCAGAACCACCTTTTTGTTCTTGATCGTCAGAAGTTAAGCCAAGTATAGATGACAGCGGCTTATCTTAAATTGCAGTAACACCTTATTTTACCTTCTAGTGAATTGTATTCACTTTTTAAATATCACTTTCAATGCCCCATTTTCTCTGGTTTTTTGGTGTCCTTAAATGTGTGCCCATTTCACTTTCTTCTACCTTTATTTGTAAAAAATGTTCTTTTAAGCCTAAAAAAGCATTTCACTTGATGATTACGCTTTTAAAATTTTGATTCACCATACCTAGGTTTTGCAGTCTTATAGTCTTGTAGCTTGAGGCATTTATCTTGTCTTAGGCATATCTGGAAGATCTTAACAAGCCACATTGATTGACCATGTCATTCTCAACTAACTAGGTACATTTCAAATCAGATTTAAAGTAAACTCAGAGAGGTTTTCTACGATTCTACAATCCTCCCCCTTTTCTTATTTTATTCATTGAAAATAAATGTTTTAAACCTATGTGCATTTGGGGGAACATGAAAACTCTACTGATTCAAGACATTTGGACAAGGTATGTCTCTGAAGTAATGAGATTGATTTTGCAAGCCACAAACAAAAATCAATCCCATTACCTTTTAATTGGCTTTCTGTGTAGTAATCAGAAGGCTATTCTCCCCTGGTAAGAAATATTTCTGTTCTTTTTATCCTAGACTTTCTCCACTGGTCTCCTTTTTTTCCATCATATTTCTCCTAGGTTTTCCGCTCACTCCGTAATGCAGTCAGGTTTTTTTCGTGATGTGATTTCGTGTGAGCTTGACTTGCTTTGGTTGTAGACCTACTGTAGTCAAGGGGAACAATCTTCTAATAAAACGAATGTTAGAGAAAATTTTAGACAGATTAACTTTATTTTTTCCAAATATAGAACCAAGAATTTTGTGCTTTTTTAAACAAAAACCTTCTTATTGACAAGTACTGACAAAACACATAGCCCTCCAAAAAAGAAGTCACTCTCTTTAGAGTACTTTGAACTTGTTCTAATGTAATGCAGACTCTGCATGTTTGCACCTATAAATATTTAGTCATTTCCAAGTGATACCATGAACAGAGGATAAGGGGTTCCTGAGGACAAGCTGCTACAGAATTCAGAGACTCAGGGGCTCTGAGCCAAGGGGACAGGTGGGCTGAACTGGAGAGAGCCACCAAAGAACAATATATATGCTGAAGCATAAATTGAGGCAAAAGTGGAAGGTTTCTTCTTAAAACCAAATAAGGAAAATGAACAGGGAGATTAAACGGTGATTGGTAACAAGTAAAATTTCTTGAGAAGCTTCCTTGATCTCTCTGGGTGATTTTTATTTCTGAAAATCAAACTTGAAAATGTGTATTCCTTTATAGAATTACTTGAGGTGGAATACTACATTGTGTAGTTAGTTGTTGTAGGAAGAAAAGAACAACCGAGAGCATCAGGGATTACAGCACATGCTCTCTTACCCTTACCTCACCTGTGACAGCCAAAACCCAAGATCCTTCACTCCCCGATGAGGAGTGGGGGCAGAGGGTGGGGCGGTCCAGACTATAGCACAGTGGTCATGAGGAGGTGCTGGCTTTCGTAGGGCCAACCTTACACATCCAAACAGGAAGCAGATATCTCACTTCCACAGCAGTTGCTATCTAGAGCAACCCGCAGTATGTCTGCTCCATGACTCAGAGGTCAGGTCCAGCAAAATTTCAGGTGTGGCCAGGCTTATCCGGGAAGGGGAGCCAGGTGCAAAGCCCTGGGTGCACTAGTGAAGTTTTAAAGACATGCTTTGCATTTACTCACCCGGTTAAACATTAACTGAGAAATAATGCTGATAAAGGTTAAGCCATACTCGGCCCTGGGCAAGCCTCCTCTCCTAGGCTAGTATGGCCTGGCTAACCAAGCAGTGAGATGTTTGAAACCAGATTTGTAAGCTTGACTCTACTTCCCATCAGAAAAGTGTGGATGGTATAATCTCCGACCATTCCAATTTTAATGGGACTACCCTAAATGATATTGCTGAATTATTTACGTGTTGTCAGTCTTTTCATAGGAATGAGAATTAACACACTTGGTGGGCTCGCTGTGCCCTGAGTGCTGAGTTAGAGTTTAACACATGGCAGTCTTCATGGGAATTCCAAGAGGAGAGGGGATGCAGCACAGGAGGGCAGAGTCTGAGTCAAACGCAGACCAAATCTGGGACTGGCCTTCTAACCCAGTGCTTCTCAGCTGTGGTCCCAGGACGAGCAGCTACGGCATCATCTGGGAACTTGTCAGAAATGCAGATTCCCTGGCTCACCCCAGACCTTCTGAATCACAAACCTGAAGATGGGGCCCAGAAATCTGGGTTTTAACAAGTCCTGCAGGTCATCCTGACACTCGCTCAAGTGTGAGGACCACTGTTGTAACCAGTGTTCTTATTCCCTCTGTTTTCTATGTCCTGCTCCCTTCCCTGGCCTCTAGGATAGAAGAATCAAGATGCTTTGTTCCCTGATGATGCTTCCTGTTTGCCTAGCACTGTGCTAGACTCTTCGTGGACTTCAAAGTAGATGCCACGTCACCCCATAGCCTTCTTTTGTTGTCTAGATATACTTCCTCCTGGATGTTATTTTCTACCTTTTAAAAAAATATTTTGCTTTTGCCTTTCTTTGCTATGTCTAACTTTCCCATACCCTGGAATGTGGCAGAGGCCAAATATTTATCCTTGTATGAGTATGGTCAGTACTTAATGTAGCCTGGTTTCTTATACCCACCTCACCCCCCAGATTGTTATACTTCTTAGTGTTATGCTATGTTTACAATTAAAAAATATTTAAATTCCATTTTAATATGATTCATACTCATGTTTGTTCATATTCAGTACATACTATTATGAACTCCAGCTCTTTTTAGATGTTTTCCTTATCTTGTGACTATGCACAAATCCTTGATAATTTACTCTTGCTTTTAATGGACATTTCCATTAATGGAAATAGCAAATCCATTATCATTATGTCAGGAATACTTTGAATTACATTTCTATATCCCAAGGTGGTAGTCTCTTCACTCAGTGGATCCTCTGTGTGCTTCATGAGCATTTCTCAATTCAGGATTGTAGGTGGCTAATTTGCTAATAAAAGTCAGTCCAGCACTGGTACTCTCCTGGCCCCACCTCCGTGCCTCAATCCACCACTCCCCTCATCGTCTCCAGGCTGACACTGAGCCACTGGTAATCCATCACCTTTGGCTGTGTCCTTTAACAAATCAGTGTCACTTGACATTAGCTCTAAGTACACTGCATCTCCCTGTCTTGTTGGACAGAATAGCAAGCTTTACTTTAGCGATGGTATCTCTTTCTTCCTCCTTCTTTACATAGCCAGTGTCATCTCCCCATCCACTTGGAAGGAAATTGAATAGCCTTGGCACAGCCGGACAAAGGCATATTGGTTGCCATCCAGCACCTTGTGTCCTTCTAGGTAATTACACATCGATTGTTTGATGAATCGTTCTCCTGTCTCCCTGGGTATTTCTACCAAGTCTGTAATTACACTTTTCTGGTTTGTCCCTTTGCTCTTGTTGTGGTCCTCAGGGTTCCGTGACGTCTCAAAGACCATGCTTAACGATACTCCCACAATACCTTTCATTTCAAGGTTGCAGGTCAGATCCCTTAGTGTTTCAGTCTTAGTCTGTTTAACAGTATATTTCAACCATTTTCCGCCTTAGTTCAGTTCGATTTTTAAGTTGGCCCCAGTATCTCATAGATTAAAAATTAATGACTCTCCCTTCGCAGTACAGTAAGAGACGGAAGGGCACGAATACAAAGAGATGATTTGACCTACCATTAAACAAAAAGGCCTTGGAGGCATTGACGGGCTCTGAGTTTTGAGCTAACGATAAGATGTCCTGACACCGATTGTAAAGAACAGACTCTAACATTTGTTAGCCTAGCAGAGGCATTGGCAGACTATAGCTGGTTGACAATTTTGGTAAATCAAGTTTTAATGGAACCCAGCAATGCTCAGTCCTTTACATGTTGTCTATGGCAACTTTTATGCTCCCATGGCAAGCTGAGTACTTGAAACAGACAGTTTCAACTTCTATGGTCCTTAAGGGCCAAAGTATTTACTATCTAGGTCTTGCCAGAAAAAGTTTGCCAGCCCTTAGTGTTGCACTACAAGTAACTTGAAAGTGAGTTAATATATGTAAAGCACTTAACAGTGCCTGGCATTTACACATGGGAAGCGTTGGTCTTTAATTTCTACCATCTCCCAAACACTATATAGATGTTAGCAAAAGAGGGAATTTTAGTCCTGTTATTCAGGATGAATTTGATCCCAAGCCATTTTAAGAAACATTTTGGCCTTCATGTCTAACACGTGTAAATTGATGGACGAGGCCAAGGCAGTGACAATAAGCAGGTACTCTTTTCCAACTTTCTCGTGGCCACTTTCTCCCATCAAGAAATGGTAGCCTGTTAGAAAAGGTGGCCGACTCCATAAGCAGGAAATTAAAGAGGCATGTAGAATCTGTTGATCCGGGAATGCCACCTGAACGTGTAAACAAACTTACGTTCTTTAATTTCAAGAACAAAACTGGTATTACCCTCCTATGAAAAGTCTGTATGTTATTGAATTCTGATGAATGATTTGCATGCTGACGCATTTGGGGAAAGAGGGCTATGTGTGCCACTTATTATGACATACATCCCCTAAAAAAGTTGAATTAATGGATGGACAAAGGGATGAATAAATAGGTATGTCATAAAGCAAGTACAGCAAATATTATAGAATCTAAGTGGTGTGCATGAGTGTTTGCTGTAGAAGTTTTCAGTTGTTCTGTATGTATGAACATTTTCGTAATAAAAGGTCAAGTAGAAAAAACAAAGATTGTGCAAGAAGAGCAATGGCAGGATGTGCCCTGGCCCAGGGAACAAAAACAATCTCTTGGGTGCACGGCCCTGAACAGCCCAAGTGTGTCTCGTGTCAGGGCTGCTGGAAGCACCATAAAGCTAACTCAAGGATTTGTAACATGGACTAATTCACCAGAAAAAGAATTCAAAAGCAAGGACATTTATTAATAAGGCACTTTCACTCTTATTTATCACCATATGGGGAATTATTTTAGTGGGGAGTGCCTCTTTCAGAAATGCAAATTAGGTAATTTTTTAAAATAATAGAGACCAGGCTTCCAGATTTTATGACATCATCACCATATAGAGGAATGAGTATTGGATCTGAAAGCAGGGACTGCGTTTCCTAAATCTGCTGTTAGCCCTGGGTAGGACTGTGAGCAAATTAATTTACCACTCTGAACTGCAGCTTTCTTGTCTATAAGAAGGAGGCAAAGATACATATTCCACCTTCCTGGAGGGACAACGAATGTTAAAAGCGTTCTGAAAGCCCCACTGATCTCATCAGACAATGAGTTCTCAATCGGGGTGATATTAACCCCAAGGGCGAGGGGGAAACATCAGTTCTTAAGGGAGCACACTCTTCTAATGTGTAAAGCACAGATACACATATAGAACATAAATAGACATACAGTCTATCTGTAGTATTAAAATTCCATTTGGGAGAGATGATTAGGAAGGAAAAAAACATGTAAAGTGGCTCCAAAGAAAGATTATAATGCAAAAAAGATTGAGGACATTTCGCTAGACAATCTTTCATTTCTACCATCTCCTTAGTTCTGTCCGCCTTTCTTTTTCTTCAGGTGGATTAATTTTATTCATCAGTTGGAACACATGCATTTGAATACTTACTCTGAATACTTAGATTGAAATACTCTTACTCTAGAAGGAGGGAGAAAAAAACTGAGGAGAAGAAAGAGAATGATGGGCATTCTTTGCCTTTTCCAAAGTACATACAGGACCATTTAAACCAAACACTATTAAGTTCTGAAGGAAGGAATTTACTAACAAGAATGAGGAATTAAATGAATATACTCGCCCAATCTTTTTTCCCCCCTAGAAATTTAATAGCAGCATTAAGTTTTCCTTGATTTGATTCAATTCTATTGGGTACTTCAAGCTTTTTGAACCTAAGAGATATTTGGAGAATTTAAAAAGAGTTCCAAGGAGAATAATGAAGATGAATTAAGGATTGGAAATAAGATCTATTAAAAAAAGTTAAAAGAACAAGGATTATTTAGTGGGAGGAAGAACAAGCAATTAGGTGACATGGAGATGGCTTTTAATAGTGGAAACCTTATCCTATAGAGAATAGTCTCAGGTTTTCATCTACACCAAAGACCAAAGGAAGGGGGAAAATGTATTTTTAAGCAAGAAGAATATGAGATTAGATGTTAGCCTAAAATTTCTATCCATGATTAAGTCCCGAATTTTGATTCTCCTTTTTGGGATTTTTTGAAATACAGTGTTGTTCTGTAGGAAGTATCAGGAGGATGGACAGATGGACCCATCATGTTTGATTCTCCTGCCCTGGTGGGAGGCCAGCCAGCCAGTCTGGCCAACATGGCTGACCTCCATGGGATTTGGCTTGATGGAGGGAAAGAGCCATCTTATGTGGAGCTGTGGCTTCAGGATGCCAGAGGATGAATACAAAGACCTAGCCAACAGTAATAGGGCAGAGTCAGAGCAGTATACCTAACTGGGTTGTCCTCACAAGGAGGGCTCAAGGTGAGTGGTGGGGGCCAACACAGAAAGCCAAGAAATGAGTGCCAGGGAAGATGTAGCAACGAAGACTGGGTCAGAATGAGCTGCTGGGAAGATGCTCTGGGCCAGCTAGAGAGATGAGTGCCACCCATAGATAGGCTTTTGGGTGTTCTTGGAAGCCTACAGAGAGAAAAGGATCAAAATCCACATAGATTGGATCAAAATCCATGTAGACTGGGTCAAAATCAATATAGAAGCCTTAGGAAGATATCCCAAGCTTCCAGGAAGGTATTCATTCTCTCCATGTTTTGGAACTGCTGTCCAAATTTGTGCTTCCCAGTACTAATATGTGTGTCAGAATTCCCTGTAGAGCTTGGTAAACCTTACAGCTACCCTGGCTCCAGCCTTGGAGATTGGGATTTAATGGGAATATCACTTAGGATTCTATTGTGAGCAATAGAAATCCATTCTGGCTAAATTTAGAGGAAAAAAAAAAGATGGGGGATAGAGGGTAGTTGGAAGGATATGAATAAATTACCTTAATAGAAAGAAAGGGCTTTGGGAAGGATATGTGAAGCAGGACATCTCTAGGGATCCAGGAAGCAGGACTGATGCACTTCCAGGCAATAGAGTGTGATGGCTAGAGTCCAAGCCCCAGGATAATATAGTCTGCTTTTCTACTCTGCTTCTCTCTATCCCAATTCATCCTTTGTAAATGGTTGTAATAGATCTTACCTACTAGATAGTCATGAGGATTGAATGGGTTAATATATGTGAAGAAAGTGCTTAGGATAATGCCTTGGGACAATAAAAGTTCTTAATAACTATTAGCAATTATTACTGTTGTTGTATTGTTGCCATGCATGCAAGAATCAACTCCAACAGAGCTGTCTTTCAGACAATCAATTACTTCTATTAAAGCAGAGCTCCGTGCAAGATACCCTATTGGGTATCAGGACAACAGAGAAAGACAGGAGCCTTTCCCTCAAGGAGCTCACTTCTAGAGGTCATAAAGACCAACAATCCCAATTCCACTAAGATTATGGCCCTAACTCAGGCCTTTAGTTCAAAGGGAGGATAAGAAATAATACCTAAGCTGGTTTGAGGCAGCCAGGAAAGATTTTCCCAAGATGGCAGCATTTTACCTCATATTTACTTTTTTTACATATTTATTTATCCATTTATTTATTTTTATTGAAGTATAGTTAGCATACTATGTTACATTAGTTTCAGGTGTAAAATATAGTGATTCAACAAGTTTATACATTATGCTATGCTCACCACAAGGGTAGCTACCATCTGTCACCATACGACGCTATTATAATACTCTTGACTATATTCCCTGCGCTGTACCTTTTATCGCCATGAGTTATTCATTTCATAACCAGAAGCCTGTATCTCCCACTCTCCTTCACCCATTTTGTCCATCCCCTCCCCCCCCCCCCACCTCTGGCAACCATCAACTTGTTCTCTGTATTTACGGATCAGTTTCTGCTTTTTGTTTGTTTATTCATTTGTTTTGTTTTTTAGATTCCACACGTAAGTGAAATTGTATAGTATTTGTCTTTCTCTGTCTGACTTATTTCACCTAGCAAAATACCCTCTGGGTTCGTTCATATTGTCTCAAAAGGCAAGATCCCATTCTTTTTTTATGACTGAGTAATATTCCTTTTGTATATTATATATATATATAACACAGGAAATAAGAAGCATTGGCAAGGATGTGGAGAAAAAGGAACACTTATCCACAATTGGTGGGAATGCAAGCTGGTGCAGCCACTGTGGAAAACAGAATGGAGGTTCTTCAAAAAATTAAAATTAGAATTATCATATGACCCAGGAATTCCACTACTGGGTATTTACCCAAAGAATGCAAAAACACAAATTTGAAAAGATACATGTACCCCTATGTTTATAGCAGCATTATTTACAATAGCCAAGATGGAAGCAGCCCAAGTGCCCATCAATAGATGAATGGATAAAGAAGATGTGGTGTATATACACAATGGAATATTACTCAGCCATAAAAAAGAATGAAATCTTGCCATTTGCAACAATGTGGATGGATCTAGAGGGTGTAATGCTAAGTGACATAAGTCCATCAGAGAGACAAATACCATATGATTTCACTCATATGTGGAATTTAATAAACAAAACAAACCAAAAAACACTCTTAAATATAGAGAACTGGTGGCTGCCAGAGGGGAAGCGGGTGGCGGATGGGTGAAATAGATGAAGGGGATCAAAAGTACACTTATTGTGATGAGCACTGAGGAATGTACAGAATTGTTGAATCATTATATGGTACACCTGAAACTAATGTAACACTGCATGTTAATTATACTTGAAAAATAAATAAATAAAAAGACAATTTCCCCTTATTTTTGAGATCAGTGAGATTTTGCCAGGTTAAGGCATAGATGGGTTGGAGAGCAAGTATTAGAATTCCAAGCAGAGGAAATATCCCATCCAAAGAATGATTGGAATGTATGACTAAACAGGATGTGTTTCAGAAACTACAAGGATCTCTGTGGCAGGAACATAAAGAATTGGGGAATAAGGATGTGGAGGGCAAGAGTGTGTGTGCTGGTCGGGACATATTCTGGATACACAAGCAAGACCATGCTAGAAAATCCTGTCTGCCATTCATTTATTCACTCAACAAATATTTATCGAGCACCTGCCATGTGTCAGCTGTGTTCTAGACTCGGGATAATAGCAATAAGCAAACCATAAAAGTTTCTATCCTTGTGTAGTTTCCATTTGAAAGAAAAAGATTGGCAATAAACATGCAAGTAAAATACATAGTATCTCAGATGATGACAAGTGTCATGGGAAAAAATAAGGCAGAAAATAGAGAGGGGGTATGCCAAGGTGAAGAGGTCCCACTTATAAGTAGGGTGGTTTGGGATGGACTCACTGAGTTGTGTAGATTTGACTACTTGGCAATGGGGAGCCAGTGAAGAATTCTGAGCAGAGAACTTGATGAGATTTGCATTTTCTGACTTTAGTATGAAAGACAGATTGGAGAGTGATAAAAGTATAGACGGGAAAACCTGTGAAAAGACTATTACAAGGGTTCAGGTGAATAGATAGTATAGTGGACATGGAAAGAAAGAGACCATTTCAAGAGTAAGGAATTACATACAATGGGCAGGATTTAGTGGCAGAATACAGGTGGGATTGGGAGAGAGGAAGGAGTCTGGGATGTCAGTTTCTAGCTTGGGCAGTAGGTGGATGGATGATGATCTGGTGGTACCATTCGGAGGGATGAAGAGTAAAGGAGGTTGGCCATCACACGTAATAGAATATCTGCTGGTGAGTCAGCTCACACAGGTCTCCAGAATGGGCACTTTTATGAGTCTAACAATTTGGGGGTCAATCCACCTATTTATTGTAGCAGAATCAATGATTTTCCTGAGTGCATCACCTCTGTTGTCCCGTGGACAATTTCCCTTCCTTTTGGTGTAAAAAAAGACTATGGACTTCGGCATCCATCAGGTGTTGGTTTGGATCTCCTCTCCATGCCACTGTGTGATCTTCAAGTAATCCAACCGTATGGGCTTTTCTCTCCTCATCTGCAAAAAGGGAATATCAAGTGCTGTGTGACTTGCCTTTTTGGAGAACTGTAGCACACATATTGAAGGTGCCTGTTAAGTGTTGGATCCTGCTCTGCTCCTCCCAAGCCCTGCCCTCCCAGGTTCTAAGTCAGTGTCAGTAGGCCTGAGCTTGGAGAAAACCAGAGCCAGGAACAAAAGGGCTGATGTGCGAGGTGGGGCATTTGAATGTGCGTGTCTGGGTGTAGTTGCCCTGCTATTATTTTTCAAATCCAAACACGGCTAATTTGGGTAATTCACCTTCCTCTTTTATGATGAATATTTTGTATGGTTGCTTATATAATGAAACCTCAGGACACTGCTAAGGTATTGGACAGCCAGCCATTCAGCTCCCCGGGGCAGAGAGGTTCCTCTGGGACTGGGGAAGCCATGTGCGGTGGAAGTTTTGTTTCCAACCCAGTGATCAGGGCAGAGTTTCAAAGGAACATGCTGTGAGGCATGAAATCCCATAGCAGTAAGGGATTTAAACATTAGTTCACATGTATGCATAGCATGGATGGTTACTCTCAAGTAATAACTTAAATTTTTTTCTTAATATTTTCTGTATTTCAGGTTGTTTACAGTTTTTTCAAGGGAGGAACGGGGGTTTCCTTCTTTATCTTATTAAGACTTTGGTCCATTCAGTTTGGTATTTACCTGAGCTATTTCGCTGAGTAGTTGGAAGGGTCAGTCTTTTCTTAAAAGCTAATTTTATAAATTATCAGTGTTCTCATAAATATTTCCTCTTATCTTCTTTTTACTCCACTTTACTTTGTGTATTTAAAGTATTTATTGCTTGTTTGTGTTTTGGTCCAAAAAATTTTTTGAATAATCTTTCTTGGGAATGTTCATGAGTCCAAAGTTCTTTCTTGTCTAAAACAGGGTTTCTCAGGCTCGGCACCATAGATATTTTGGCTGGAATAATTCTTTATTGTAGGAGAGGGTGGGGGCTGTCCTGTGTGTTGCAGGATTTTACCAACATCCCTGGACTCTACCCAGCACCCTTCCCTCGTGACAATCAAAACTGTCTCCAGACATTGCCAAATATCCGCCGGGGAACAAAAACACCACCCACCCTCCCAGTTGAGAACCACTGGCCTAAGAAAATTCTTTTACTTCTTATTTGTTCTAATATTATGACTGATTTTTACATCACAATTCCTGGGAAAATCTGAAAAAAAAAAAAAGGAGACAAAACAAACTAAATGAATGGGAACTGCTCTGGTCCTGAGCACCCCTAATCTGATATACTGTGTACCTCTATAAATTAGCAGAATATTTACGCCGGGTTATTAAAGTGCCTGACTTGTATCTACTTACAGAACTTTGGAAAGCCATTGGTAACATTTTAAGGAGGTTTATTACAGAAAGACCAGCCAGTAGATATTTCTATAATACATTGCAGTCAAGACAGGAAGGGATTTACCCCATCAGTGCCCCATCAGAATTCTAGAAGCCTTAAAGTAATGCCGTAAAGAAAAAGAAGGCCTTCGCTTCTAGATGAAAAGAAACAGGAGATTTTAAAGTTTGCTCAATTTTCATTGTATACTATGCACTTTGACTATAAGAATATAAATCTCAGTACTTGCATTTTCTTTCTGTCCTTTTCA
The DNA here is from genome assembly GCF_004348235.1 of Phoca vitulina. NCBI lineage: Eukaryota > Metazoa > Chordata > Mammalia > Carnivora > Phocidae > Phoca > Phoca vitulina. The sequence goes on along the minus strand of NW_022589707.1, from coordinate 39,402,857 downwards.
ATAGAAAACTTTGATTTTTAATTAGAAGGGAATTATCCGTATTTTTTTTTTTTCTGGATAAAAGTGCCCAACATCACCAATATAAATCCCCCCATCAAAGCCTTTTCTCCTGAACTTGATCTGTATCTCAGAAAATTCAGAAGTCTAACTGCCCGGTGTAGGAGGTTGCTAAATTGGGTTTTAAAATTATTTCTGTTAAGTAAAAACTTAACATATACCAGCTGCTGAGGGATTATAAAAGCTTTGTTTTTTCAATAATTGGAAACCTTGTTTACAGAGGACTCACAATATCCTTTAAATGTCTTTGTGTTGAATATAAAAGAACTTGTGTTTATCTAGGCAATGATAATCTGACTATGAAGCAAACTCATTTAAGGATTATGCTTCCTGTCTCTCACTATGCAGCTGTCACCCTCCTGTTCTCTCAAGCTTTGCAAAATGCTGAGAATTATTCCTTAAAATTAGAAGAATAAATTGGAAAATAAACCAGGTAGCTGGGAATACATAAAATTTTAAATTACAGGGAAACAGTTGAGAGACCCAAAGTATCACTACATGTAGGCAAATTTATGATAAATTCTCATTTGTTAACTCATGGACAGAACTCAGTTCATTCCAAAGAGATTTTAGAGTGTTCAATCCTGGCAAAGAAAAGTTAAGGACAATTCAGATAATCTAATATGTGACCAAAGTGGGGAATTGTGCACCTGCCAACAAAGGCATCCGCATTGGTTGGTATTTACTCCGAAGAAGCTGGGAATCACGGTCGTTCAAGGTGTCTGTGCTGGGTCTGAAGCCCTTTCCCAGTTCCATGACCTCAGGCTAGTTATTTAGCGGCTGTCTACAAAATAATGGCACTCACTTACCTCATAGGTTTGTTTGGGGACTTCAGTGAGACAGACACACATGTGAAAGCCTAAGGACAGTTGCTGGCACAGGGTGGGCACTGCGTAAATGCTAACCTATTACCATGATGTTCCCAGCCCTACAGTTCTTTACGTGCATTATCTCATCTGAGCTTTATTAAAATAGTACATTTTTATAACCCCAGTTTTATTGGAAATTGAGGAAAATGAGATGCAAAGCAGTTTAATAACCTACTCAGGGTCACACAGCAATTGAATTGACACCAGGGCTCTGCCTTCATAATCTTTGCCTCATTCCGCAAACATGTAATGAGCACAGGCATCCTTTGCTCTCCAAACACTCTCTATCAGAATATCTGCTATAGCAACTCAACAGAAAGTTTTAGCCAAAATCATTCTCCTGGCCAAAAACCTGCTATAACAAGTTCTCACCTGCTATGATACGTTCTCATGTGCATAGGCAGCTTCTCAAACTTTCATGCGCCCATGACTTCCCTACGAAACACAGATGCTGCATTCCTAACAAGCTCCAAGGTGAGGCCAGTGCTGCCGGTCCCAGGATCACGCTTTGAGGAGCAGGGAGCTAGGAGACGGAAGGGGGCTTCTCGAGTATCTCTGTTCTCCTGATCGACCTGGTTTTGTGTTTAAGCACATTGCACATGATATCCATAATTCTCTCTACTTTTTCCCTGAGGGATTAGCCCTTTGGTATTTGTTTAGGCCAGATACCAGGGAGCACTACCAATGCAGGTCTAACCCAGACAGTATTTTTTTATAGTACCTGCTCAGTATAGGATAATGAGGTTCCTATTCTCTTCAGCAGTGGACTACATACCAATATACCTGTTAATTACTCTGTTAAGTGTTAAACAACTATGTAATTGGGCTTTAAATATTTTATAGTAGGCAGAAATCCTTATCAGATTGTTATATAGTTACTTAAAGGCATTTTAGTAATATTTGGGAAATCGATATTTTTGCATAAATTACTTTTTTCTGTTTAAAATAATGGGATATAGGCTCTTGTTGTTTGACACTTTGCTGCCTGACGCATTTTTAAGAGTGGATTAGATTCAGAGAACTACACTCATTCTGTGCCAGACCAGAGGCAAAATCCTGGGAATATAATGATGAAGACCAAAATTGCTGCTTCGAAAAACTCATAAAGTAGTTAGAGAAGAAATGAGCAAGTATATATTTTAAAATATAAAAAGAGCTGTGAGAGCACAGAAAAGAATGGGCCTAATATAATACTGTATGTTAATTATACTTGAATTAAAAATTTTAAAATAAATAATTAAAAAAAAGAATGGCCTAACTTTTCTTCCTGTGCAGGGAGGCCCTTTCTGGATACCAGTAATAGCTAATTATCATTGAATTGCTCTGTGTCCCAACCACTGCTAAAAGCACGTTGCACGTATTTACTCATTTAATTATTACAACAACTCATGAGGCAGGTGTACTTTTATTATCATGTCCATTTTAAAGATGAGGAAACAGAGGAACGGAGAGATTAGTAACTTGCTTGTGGATACACAGATTTGGCATCAAAGCCAGACAGTGTGAATCTAGAGCCTGCCCTTTCAACCATCACGTGATCTGCCCCTATTTTATTAAAAGAAAGTTCAGAATCTTTAAATAAGAACATGAAAAACAGGGGACATATTGGAGAGAGCAAATTATGGAACTGCAAGTAACTCTGTTTGATTGGAGCATCGGATGAATGTGGGGTGATGAGACCCTCCGGCAAGAAGCCATAACATTTGCATTGGCTGTAGATCAGTAGGAACACGGTGTGTGGAGGGTATGAACAGGATTAGCCGGGACTAAAACCATTTTCAGTAGTCACAGTACTGGCAATAATTATATTTGAGGTGTGACTGTAAAGTCATAAAATAGATTTTACTTTAACACGTATATTATGTGAGTGTGGTCCCTTTCCAGTCCATCATCTTGGGAAGCCATGTTTTATTTCTGCTGAGGTCCCATTGCTCAGAGAATGTTGGGAATGTCTCTTCTAAAATACCTTCAGGGGGCGCCTGGGTGGCTCAGTCGTTAAGCGTCTGCCTTCGGCTCAGGTCATGATCCCGGGATCCTGGGATCGAGCCCTACATCGGGCTCCCTGCTCAATGGGGAGCCTGCTTCTCCCTCTCCCACTTCCCCTGCTTGTGTTCCCTCTCTCGCTGTGGCTCTCTCTGTCAAATAAAGAAATAAAATCTTAAAAAAAAAAAAAAAATACTTTCAGAACAGGATACAGTACAGATTTTATTATCTTAGGATCATGCCTCTCATTTTTGTCTCAAATGTATTTCCTGGTTGGATCACTTCCCTTTTTACCGAATTTGGCTCTGAATAACTTCTGCCTGTTTGCTGAAATAACAGCCACTCTCAACTCAAAAAATGATATGTTGTTTCCATATACTGGTGATTCTGACTTTAGTGTACGCTTAAGCATTATCTAGAGCTTAATCAAATAGCAGCACCCCCCTCAGTAATTCTGGTTCAGTTGGTCTAAAGGAGGGAGTAATAGTAGGTTCCTAATCTGTTATCTTTAATAAGTATACTGAAGTTTCTGTTTTGAAAGATCAGACCACACTTTGAGAAAGGCAGCTGTAAGGATATTCAAGAGAAAGCGTGATAAGTCTTAAGAAAGTTCCAAAAGAAGAATTCCAAAATGTTATGATCAACATTGACATCAATGGCAAGTATTGCCCACCTTGGGGCACTATCCTCCCATAGATGATGCTTATGTAGAATAAAATCTTCAATTATATTTTTAAAAAGAATCTGCATGGTTATACCAGATATACCGAATACCTGTGCTTTGGGAAGACCCATTTCATGTGTTTGTTTTTTCACTGATCATCTGCTCGGTGTTCTTCCGTAGAGAGGTATTCCTTTCTGAGCCAGGTAGATCATCTAAGGATCCAGTATTTTAGGGTTCAGCAATATATCCACAAATTATTAGATTTTTTTGTTTTGTTTTCTTAAAATGGTGGGCTTCTTTCACTTCTTGGAGTTGGAGCACTAAATCCCAAGAGCAGGCATTGCAGATCCAATTTCTGTTAGTCATCTCCACAGTGACCAGGTTCACCAAGGTGATGGGCTGTCCAACTCCAGTTGTTGTCCTGAGATAATCAGTGGCAGGAATGCTCCAGAACCAACCTTCTTTCATGTTGGGATTTGTTACATTTTTGCCCCTTGCTGAATCCATGTGACTACCTAAATTAGCCCTCTATTTTTTGATCAAGTGCTTGATTTTAACAAAGATAATCTTCAATGAGAATGTGAGAGGAGCTTCTGAGCTGCCTTACTCTTTATTTATCAACTGTCTTCTGTCTCGTTCACTGAAGAGAATCTCGTACAATTGGAAACTGAAATTCAGTGCTACATCTTCTTTAATCAATCCACATTTCATAGGTCAGTCCTATTCTCCCAGTGGCTGACACAGAGCCTCACCTGGGGACTGAGTCAAGCTTCCTCCGGGTATTACTGGGTCACAGTGTAGAGGTTACTAGTCTGTCTAGTCAGGTCCTTCGTTCCTAGGAGTCCTGATGCTCAGCTTGTCTGGATCTATTATCCACCTTGAAAACATGTGGATGTTCTGTGATTTTTCTAGGGCCATTTAACTTAATTTAAGCTCTTGACTGGTTAAAAGCTTAGTGAAGTGTGGAGAGAGAGACTATGTTTAGACCCCTGTGAGCGAAAAGTTTAGGAAAAGAATAGGTTTTTGTTTGTTTGTTGTTGTTTTAATCCCAGCCACTATCTCTCTCACTTTAACAAGGACAGCTATATTATCTTTAAGAAAGGCAGAGACAACAAAGGCATCCAAGACTGAATCAGACTGCTCTCAAAACAGCCCTAAGCAAGGGGGAGCAGTGACCCGATGAATGACCACATCCTCTCTCTTCACTGCCTCTGACTTTCACCTTTCCTCTCTTCCTAGGTAGGGTTGCCAGATTTAGGAAAAAAGAAATAAAAACGGGATGCCTAGTTCAATTTGAATTTCAGATAAACAAAGTAATATTTTAGTATACATCCATGCAATATTTGGATCTATTCCAGGCTCTATTTCATGTGTGGTCTGTCCCACACAATTCAGTGCTTTTGTATGGTCTTGTGGTTTTCATACGCAGATTTGTCCCTCAATTAGATCAAACTGTCCTCCAGGCAGGATCTTACTTCGTATCCCTCAAGGCACCATAAATACTGACTTTTCTATTTGGGGGCCTATGTTAGATTTCTCAAGTTGGTTTCCTCTGCTGCAAATGCAGAACACCCCTGAGCAGCTCAGACCTTTCCTCTCCACACCTGTGAGGTTATCGTTTCATGAGTGATGACAGGGCTGAACACAGAGCCCTGAACATAGTAAGCATGCCGTATATTTTTATGATTGATTAATGAACTGAAAGCAATCTGTTGTCTTCTTCAGAGTCAAATTCAACATTCATGAACTACTTATTTGCATGCCAGGAGTTAGTAGTAGGCTCTATCTCCCATGCTGTCCAGCTGGGAAGTCAGATGAATTACTCTTCCCCTTGGGGGAGATAAGAGGAGAGAAGTGGGGAATGGGGCTGGGAGCTACACCCAGATTTGCAAATGTGTATTATGGCTCAGCCAAAAAGATGGAGATAAAGTTGTCCTTATATACAGGGAATCATTTCAAAGGAATGGAATATTGACTCTCAAAGATTGGAGAGCTATCTTACCCATTGTATATTATTTACTTCCACTGACTTTTCTGGTTTAAATTTCTTCTATGGCATGTTGGTGTTGCAGATACATATCTACAGTATCATAAAAGTATGAAAGAACTTTGAAAGCTAATAGAATGATATAAATGGCAAAATATTCAACTCATATTAAAAAGCTTACCAGCATGTAGAGTAACAGCACACTCAGATAACAAGGTGTCTTTTACACACTTCGTGCTTCTATTAATGATATTATTTAGATCTTCCTTTGTAAATGACACTGAGCAGACTTCAGACCTTGAAGATTAAGAGTTATGAATACCCTCTCTTGGTTCAGTGCTTTTCAAATGTGAAATGCACAGAAGAGTGAACATATATTCAGACGTGTCTAGATGATGATTTTTATGCCAGTGAGGCTTGTCCAAGGCAGGCTTGTGAATATGGTCCTTGACTCCCCCTTTCTGAGCCTTTTCCTCTGCTCCATGGCTCCTGAATGCCCTCTCAGATCCCCTGCATCCTTTGGAGGATGGAGGGAGCCAGGAAACTGCCCAGTACCTTGAAATCCTACCACTGTGCCTGTGAGCCCTGCTGAGAAAACTGCCCATTTGATTGTGGACAGAAATGACGACAAAGAAAGGGCTACTAGACTCCCATTCTACTCTAGTAAATAAACATAAACTTGCTGCCATAAGCCTCAATGAGAATCCATAACTCAATGTGGCTCTCCTATATCTTCAGTGTCCCTGGAGTTAGGCTAGAAGAACAAAAGCTGAGCATGAGAATTCATGTTCATTTCTTACCCATTCTAACACCATGAACACAAGAAAACAAAGTTCTTATGGAAGTAGATTATCATATATAGTTGATAAAAATCCAGTGTGATAATCCCCAAGCTCAAAATGTGATTGAAAAATATTTTCTGGGATGCTTATGATTTTTAGTCAAGTCAAACTTATGTCCTTTAGTCAAGGACAAATCTTGTCCTCTGTATCTTGTACCTCTGGCATTAAGTGAATTTTAGACCATTCGCCATTTGTTTAAAAATAAGAATATTGATTTTATCTGGAAAGAGACCAAATGAAACTTTAAATCCAGGTGCACTTCTTATTCTTATTATAAATACCTAATGGAACAGTTGGATGAAGATTGAAGTTTTATTCATTTTATTTTTCAGGATGATGTCTTGTAATATCTTTATAAATTTCTTAATATTTTTCTTTGTTTCCTTTGAAAATTCTTTTATTGGGTGATTGGGTTTGGGTGGAGAATGAGCCTAATGATTAGAGAAATATGATGATTCTACATCATCCTATCCAAGATAGAGGAATGCGTTGGCTAACTCTGTGGTTTCATGGATCTCTGATTTGGGGAATAAAAACTGTAATAAAATTACTACCAGGATTAGCTATGTTCATTTGAGTAGCATTTTTATGTCTCTGATTTGAATTCAAATGCATTATTAATATTTTCCTTTTTTTTAATATAGGTGGAGAACAGACCAAAATATTATGGAAGAGAGTATGTATCATGCTATTCTTTGTTTTAATAATGTAATAGTAGTCATTTTGTATGTCATTTAAATATTAAAAATTAAAAATCTTCTAATATATAGTCTTCATCAAATGTCCATTGTGCAAGTGTTTAATAATAAGGATAAATGCCATCAGACCCCTTTGTATTGAATTTTCTTTATAAGACTCAAGTGCTTGGCTTCCATGAATGTGGGAGGGATTATTTCCTGCTGTAGTTTTCTCCTGCAAAGCGGCCACTGAGCACCTCAAGTATTTGAAACCTAAGGCAGGCTTTTCCATGACTGAGGTGCTGTTAGTATTTTATTTCACTTCCTACCTTGATGCTATGTAAACATTTAGAGTGTCAAAGATTGTAAACCGCGTGGCTGAATTCCTTACTTTCACGTACTTCAGTAAATGCAATAGGGGGAAATCACCCCATTTCCCTGCAGGCTCATAAAACCTAAATGATGAGTTCTCTTGACTCGGATAGATTAGCCAAATTGCCTCAATACCATAATGATTATTTCCTCCCATTTTCCTCTTAATTTTAACTCTTGTTTTGTCTTACTTCCTCAGAAGCCTACTGTAAAGCAAATAGGCATCCCATAGAAAGCCTCTCAGTCTCAGGCTGTGGTGTGGTGTGGTGTAGTGTGGCGTGGTGTGGTGTGGTGTGGTGTGTGGTATAGCTTACAAAGCACAGGCAGAACAACCCGCGCGGGGGGTCCAGTGCCCAAATCCCTTTCTTCCCACGTCCAATCTGAAGGTCTTATGAGCCACAGTCTTCAAACAAGTCCACGTCCCAAGCCCTCCTGGCCAATCCAAACCTTCTTCCTCTATTCACTTCCCCATCAGGGCCTCATCTTCGTGATCAATGACCCTCTTATGTGTCCCAGCCCAGCAGTGACTTCCTAATGGCCACGGCTGCATTTCTGAACCTTCCTTTCCAGCCTTGGGAATTCAGCCAGGACCCCTGGAATACCTGCCCAGGAATGCTGGCCTCTGCTTTCAGCCATCCTCACGTCCCTAACATCTAACCTAGTTAGTTAGTTAGGATGCTCTTTTTCCTTCAGTGTACTGATTGGGATTTTTGCTCGCAGAGAGCACAATTAATAAAGAAAAAGAGAAAGGAAAGCCTACCAAACGGGACACTTTTGCACGTGAATTCCAAAAGGAACTCTGTTGTGCATTTTCTTTGTTTCGTCAAAGTTTTGTTGAACAACGTTTTAGTTATCGTTTTCCAACCCCCAAGCCACACAAACTATATAGTGAGAGGACAGCAAAGAAACATTTTCTTAAGGACAGAAAAAGGATCATTTTGCATTAGAGGGAAGTTAGCTTAAAAACTTCAGATTCTGTGTTTCCCTTTCTTTTTTTAGAAATAAGAGGCTTTTGTTCCATTTGAAAAGTAATAAATGCTCTCTTCAGGAAACACATATGCATTTTTTTTTCCTACTAGGAATCACATGAAACTATTGACAATGGATACCTTTAGGAGAAGAGAGCTTTTACTCTGTAATGTTTACATTCTTACCTCTTACGTGCCTTTTAACTTTTGAATTTTCCCACTGTGCTTCGGTATTACTTTTATTCTTAAAACATGAATAAATTAATACCCGCTAATTTGGGAAAATTAGAAAATATATAGGTAGAGAAGGTGGAGAACATCCTCAGCTCACCATGAAAAAAATCTTTGCTAACTTTTCCCCTTCATCTCATGCCTTCTGGTGTTTCTCTATGATGCTTTCTTTCTACAAAGAAGGGATCATAAGATATATATATCATGGATATTTTTAAACCCATGCATAAAGGGGGTGATGAGCCATAAGCTATTCACAGAACTGTAATTTTCTTCTTTTGAACAATTGAGTTCAATTTGGTTCTTGACGTGTTACGTCTGCTGCTGGCTATCAGCTAAACTGTGTCGAGGGAGTTAAGGATGAGATGCTTTCACAGTACCTGCCTGTTTGGGGTGTCCCTCCTCCCTGACAGTGGCCTGGGACAAGGGAGTCAGGTTCCTGTGCCCTCTGCTGTGTGTGCCTCATCCTGCTGCGGTCATCCCCTCCCCTGCCCTGACCCACAGTCAGCTTGTGTCCTTTCTGACTCCAGTGTGGGAAACTTTCCGATGCCCAGTGCCCCTCCTACTCCATACCATGATGTCCCTGTCACCACACACACACACACACACACATTTCTCTCTCATGTGCACACACACTCTCATACACACACATACATGCTCCCTCTCTCTCATAATCACACTCAGACACATGCTCTTCGTACACATGTCCACTGGCCCAGTGTCTGTGAGGCTCCCTCAGGTCTCCCGGCCCAGGCCATCCGTCCTGCCCAGCTCATACTGCATAGGAGGTGTTCCCACAAGGTTCACAGGGTTCAGTGGCCACATGCCCAGTCAAAGCCCCAAACACCTCTGCTCTGGCTCCGAGATCCCCATACAGTCATCTGGGATCCACCAGTTCCAATCTTGAGTCTGAGCTCTGCCCAAATTCCTCCCAGTCTCCCTCCTGGAAGAACTGGGGACACTGGTCTCTTTGGGGCAGACAGGTTGCTTATATGCCACATCCATCCTCACTTCAGAAAAGTGCTGCTCCAAGATGTCCACGTGTTGACTTTTGAGATTTAAAACCAAAATTTGGAAAGCAGAAAACCTCTTTCTCCCACCTTGTCACTGAGTCAGACTTTTGGGAGTGGATTTTGGATCTCAAAGCTACAGCTTCTTCTGGCTTCTCTCCCCTAAGACAAAAGCTTCAGTTTATAAGGTCTACTTGTTAAGAAGGACAGAAGGGAATTAGGAAATAAATATTGCAATAGCATTTTACCCCCAAACTATTATCATGCTACCTTTGTCCTCACTTCATCTTCACATTCCTGGGGGAGAAGGCCAAAACTTGTCTAGCCAACTCCACCCCTCCCGCCCCCTTTCCAGTTCCAGGAAGGTGAAGGGATTCTCTGTCCAGAAAAATTTCTTCTCTAATTTATTCCCCAAAGATCTTCAAGTTTGGGTAATCCTGGGAAGAGGGTGTTGTTCCCTCCCCCCGGGCCCTGGGGTCCCTCAGCACTGGCTTCACTCCCCAACCCAGCTCCCCCACCTTCCTATGAAACATGAATTGATCAAATCTCTGGTAAGTGGTGGTGGGGTGGGGAGCTGTCTTTGCTTCAAGACAACAGAGAAGGTTCCCCAGGAGTCACTGTCCACTCTGTAGGCCTCGGACATGTGCCTCCAGAGCAAAGCGGTCATTAGCCAAGCCTGCATTCTTCCTAGATATGCTTTGTTTTCTACATGCATGTGTATTATTTTTAGAATTGCAGAAAAAAAATAACAAACGTTATCTTTTAAAAAGAACAATAGGTACATTTTTTTCAAACATATCCTGAAACGATTGCTCTCAACATTAAAAGGAATGGAAGAATGTTGATTATAGCTGGCTATTGTTTCCAGAGAATGAGCCTCTAAAATTAACAACACCCTGCACCTGAAGTAAGCAAGTTGATAATCAATAGTGTTCATTAGCAATCCGGACAATACATAGTTTCTGTGTTTGAGCTGAGAGCTAAATTGGTAATTGCTCTTTTGTTATTCCCCATGGTTAAAGAAGGGGCCATAACGTGGCCTTTTGTTTTGACTTTAGCTTTCAGCTTGAGAGCAAAGACAAGAGCAGAAAGCCAGCTGGACTGGGTGTTCTTCATTTTGTTTTGCCTACCTGAATACTTCTTATAAGTTTGGGTGTTTGCTGAGAAGTGGTTCCAACTGCATCTTTAAGATATATGGTAGTTACTCCCCTCTTCATCCACGTGGGGGACAGTCGGTTCTGGGTGGCCCCGCCATCTTTTTTAGCCCAGCTGTTTGTGGTGCATAGTTTGTATGAGGTCTGCTGAGAACAAAGATGGTCCGTTCTCTCCTCAGGTTTCACGGGATCATCTCCCGCGAGCAGGCAGATGAGCTTCTCGGAGGCGTGGAGGGCGCCTACATTCTTAGAGAAAGCCAACGCCAGCCAGGATGCTACACGTTAGCTCTAAGGTGAACCTGATTTCATCCATTGTTGCTACTGCTCTTCAAGTGACCTCACTTAATTTTTTCCCATTTTTTTTATTGCCATAAAATATGTGTAACATACAATTTACCATCTTAACCATTTTTAAGTGAGCAATTCAATGGCGTTAAGTACATTCTTAGTGCTGTGCAACCATCTCCACTATGGGCTGGCAGGATTTTTTTCATCATCCCAACCAGAAACTCTGTACGCATTAACCAGCCTCTCCCGCTACTTATTTTTCATTTTTGTTTTGTTTACGGAGTACAAGTAGCATATTAGAGGCTTATACACTTCCTAGGCCACCGATGTTATCAGTAGGATGGACACTGAAGCTCTGTTTATGCACATACAGTAAACTGGGGAATTATCTGGAAAGTTAGTGCTCCTATAGCCACTTCTGCCTAAATCTGATCCAGCTGAGGGAGCAACGCCTCTGCCTCAGTTAGTTCCCGGGAGCCCTTGTCAAAAGTCTTCACCTCACGTTGTGTATGTGTGCCTGGACTGACGTGGAGTTTGTCCATGGGTTCTCTCGGGGTTTAACATTGACCCAAGGGTCACATCGACTCCCAACGACAGTCATGGTGCTCCATGCCTGCAAGCCATCAGAGCAGAGTTTTCATGAGCCTTTTATCACAAAATCACAAGAACTGGAAATCACAGGGCCAGAAAAGCATTGCATTTTCTGCACTTTCATAAACTCAATCAAATATTTGACGCCATTTGATCCTTATGGCAATCCCATAAGGTTTGGGGAAAGCATCCAATTCCAGAATCGAATTGTCTTCTGAAAGTTCATTTATGAACTCTTTGGAATTAGGAAGACCTTTCTCCATAGAAAGAATGGTATTAATGGAAACACTTCCCAGGCCGGCCCACAATGGCATATTCCAGGTGACACCTCAATATTGTGGCCATAAAAGGCTACTTCCCAAGTTGCACCTAGGGATGGTTTGAACATATCTGAGATGATGTCATTATAAGAAAGTACTTCAAAAGCTAGTAAGTGCTCTAGGTATGCAAAGTATTTTCCTATCCCCCAGCCCTCCAGCAGCAGGCACAGGCAGTCCCAGCGGGGAACCAAACAAGGGCTGTGAGATACAGGACCAAGGCCAAGAGGGCGCAGCTGGTGCTAAAGAGGGAGGACCTTATAGGTTAGATCCCTGGGATGCTGGCGGTGGCCGCTCCAGCAGGGAACTTCACCCAGCTCCCCCCATCTCCCTTCTGTGGCACCAACTAGGGTGGGAGGCATGAGGTGCTCTGCTGGTGGTGGCCAAAAATGTCATAATAAGGGGACATCAGGGCGAGTGGTGGTAGCTTCCCCTGCAGAGGCAATTGCCGGGTATAGGGGAGGGGTAGAGAGCCGGGGCTAGTTTTCATCAAGAAAATTTAAAAGTAAAATATATGTAAACCAGGCTCTACCCTCTCACATTTGCAAATGAAAATAATAAGGACTCAACGGCCTTAGTGATTTCTAGGATCCAGTGACACCATATGACTGCCGGGTGTTGAATCCCACCCCTGTCTCTCTCCAGGGGTGTAATCTCAAGCAGGTACACGATCTCTTCAAATCTCAGTTTTCTTAGACATAAAACCGGGACAATAATTCTACCTGTCTCAAACTATGATAATTAAATGGGGGGGAGGGTAAAAAAAAAAAAAATCATTCCAAGTGCCTAGTTCAGTGCCTGACATACATTATGCACTCAAAAAGTGTTAGCTGCTACTGTTTCTTCCATGTTCTTACTTCTAACACTGTTGTGATTTCTCTTTCTCTTGGGGACAGGTTTGGAAACCAGACTTTAAACTACAGGCTCTTCTATGATGGAAAACACTTTGTGGGCGAGAAGAGGTTTGAATCGATTCACGATCTGGTCACAGATGGCTTGATAACACTGTACATAGAAACAAAAGCTTCTGAATACATTTCCAAAATGACAACAAACCCCATTTATGAACACATTGGATATGCCACTCTACTCAGAGAAAAAGTATCCAGGAGGCTGAGCAGGTCGAAAAATGAATCAAGAAAAACAAGCGTTACAAATGAAGAACACACAGCAGTTGAAAAGGTAAGCTACGTGTGTGACAGAAACAGTCTCTGCTCAATCTATGCTGAATAACTGCTTGATTAACTATGTATGTGATTGGTCAGAATGTTGGAAGAGACCCACTCCCACCCAAAGAAATCTAGAATGTTCTGCTAGGAGGGACCTTAGAAATCTTCCAGTTCAACGGAGGCCCGGAAGTGTGAATTCATTTGCCCAAACTCATACAGTCAGAGCGAGGGCTTCACAAATAATTATTTGTGGGTTTATTCGGAGTTTGAAAAAAACACTTTATTAATGTTTTATGATGAAAATAGTCCTTGGTTTTAATTCCATTTGAGGCCCTACTGGCCATCTCTATGTCCACCTAACTATGCAAAATCGTGATATTTGTGTCTGCTTCTCTTAGGACCGAGTGACCATGTGTGATGCACAGGTCAGCCCTCCTGAAGGTAGTCTTACCTAGATAACAGCTTTTACTGACAGATACGGGAGCGTTATCGGGGAGGATGGCTATCTCTGGGAGGCTTAAAAGACGGGCTGTCCTTTGCCTCGCTGAGGATTAGAAACTCCTAAGTGGGCGATGTTCAAGCTGCATGGATGGTGGCAGGATGTGGCGGGGGAGATCTGATTTTCCCCTCCAGTAAGTTGCTGTTTATTTGAAAGGCACCAGCACAGTTTGCTAGCAGATTTTTTGGATGTGCCCCTTTAGGAACCATCTGCTTTGCCTGGTCCTATGTGTTTTCCGCTGAAAGAAAGTGACAGCCAGTCCTACCGGTCAGCCCCCACTGAGTCTGTGCTGAGCCCAGTGTCGAAGGCAAGCTTGGACTGGGACAGATATAAATGGGGGGGAGCAGAGTGGTGGGCAATCCTCCTTCTGGTGATCGCTAATCCTTAATTAAACCGGAACGGTGCCCCCACCCTCCCCTGTTGTCCAGTGTGAGCATAAAGCAAAGGAACCTCAGGTTGACTGGCTCCCTTGGCTTTGGGACAGGGACACACCAGAAATCACTGGAATAAGGAGGAGGGCAGAGATAGGCAGCACGGCGGTCCTGTTGGCAGAGATGGGCATGATCTTAATTGATTTGCTGATTGGATTTCAGAGCCTAGGAAAACCTTCCCCAAAATCACATCAGCTGAGCAGCTGGCCCATGAAAAAATTATTTGCCATTTTCTCTGTTATAACTCCAGTGTCTCCAAGGCACCTGTCATTCTTTTACAAATAATTGATTTGGGAAATGGTGGGTTTTCTAATTGTTTACATTATACCAAGAGGAAGGGAGGGGACATGAGCCCCAACTTTCAGAGTTTGTTCCGGTCCAGGCAAAAGCCATTCCTTAGTGTGTTTGTAAAATCTGTTCAAAAGTAATTTAGAATAGAAAATCTGGAAGCTGACCTTCCCAGCCATGACAAATCAGAAGATGAATTGTAAAATAAATCTCTGAAGCGGTGTTTATGTTTCCGAGTCAGAGGGTAATGCCTCCAAAAAGGCAATCAGTGACAGCGGCGGCCACACACTGGGACGTCTCCAGGGAGAGAGGTGAGCAGAACGAGTGCCTCTCGTATGTTTGGGATGAGAGTTTAGATTCTGGGTACTGAGGAGATATTTCTAGAGCCTTGTCCTTCGCCAAGAGGGTAGTTTGGTCACAAAAAACTGATATTTCTAGATGATATTCCCATAAGGAAACTTGCAGGACAAACTATGCCCATTTTGTATTGTATTTATTAAAATTAAAATCTGGAGGAAATTAATAATCAGATTAATAATCACTTTAGATGAGCTTCCCAGGACACTTTTACCTTTCTAGGAAAAGGTAAATAAAGAAAACATTGCAAGAAGAAGTCCACACACAGGGAAGGGTTTGATGGACAGGTGCTGGTGGTGTGAATTTTCTGAGACTAATGATGCAACGTTTGGCTTTCCTGGGGGACATTCTGAACGCTGGGTCTGGTCGTTTGCTGGAGGTCGCTCATTTTGTCAGCGAGTTTGTTAAGTAACTTGGTACAAATCCATCTCTTTCTCTCTGACCTGTATTGACAAGTGGAATTATTAAAAGTCTCAGTCTTGCCAGAAATTCTATTTCCCTGAAGGGCAGGTCAGTGGACTGTTGCCATGGAGGCAGAGACTAGAAAAGAGGTAGCGGAAACTTGAATGGATTGACTGAGAAGTGCCCGGGGCACCTGTCTGCTTCGATAATGGCGCATCGTGGAGGTTTTCATGAGTGAAATGGGTAGGTTTCCTAATAATTCTCAAACCCAGACAGCCCGGCATTTCATTTTCCAGAGTACTTAAACTTTGTTCGCCCATTTATTTTATTGATCATTTCCAAATGAATCCAGAGAGACAGTGGTACCTGAGAATCCAAGAATGTTATCAGTGTTAATTGGCATAAAGATATTACCTACCCCATCAGAACTGAGTGGTTTCCGGATTTATCTCCTGTCGAGGTGGTTAGCAGTGAACTTGATTTTAATAACTGTAAATGAGGCAGGGAGGTGGGGGGGGTGCAAAAAAAAAAAAGTTGTGGTAGTTAGCCAATAGCAATCTCTTTCGTTTCTGATTCCTTATTTAATTGATTTTTAAAACATTATGATATATAAGGGCCACCATTTGGTGCATTTAATTAAAATGGTCATGCCTGGTGTAATTTCTTTTATGAAACTTATTTCAGAATTGATTCCATAGGTGGATTATCTACCGACCTCCAAAACCAGCACTCTAAGCAATAGGATAACAATAGAATTTGACATTGGTTCAGGCATTTATAGTTTATAGATTTCACACATGTGAGGTAGTTTCCCATTTTATCCTCAGAGCAACTTCGCCAGGTACATAGAGTAGGAATCATTGTCCCCACTTCATTGAAAAACTCACAGTGGCAGAGTGAGGAACCAAACCCAGATTTCTGAGCCCCACGTTCAGAGCTTCCTAAACATACAGAGCAGCGAGGCTCCATTCTGTTCTTATTGCCCTTATTGCTTTAAGCAAACACCCCTGGTTCTCCCCACGCTCAGTCAGTTGATGCTAACAATCACTCAATATTTCCATCATCTGCTTTTAAAAACACACTGCTATTACTAATTATAACAAGCTTTCTTATAACTAAGGATACTCTGCTGAATCAAATATATGTGACAAGAGTGTTTCAATGGCACATGTTTATTGGATAAATTTGGCTTGCTCGTATTGAATTGCATTTACGTTTTACTGGAGAAAAACCATCCGTATCCTTGATATAATAAAAGCAGAGTTTAGAATATATTATATCTTATCAGTTTATTCATTTCAATATTTTTTCTAATAGCAAAAGTTAGAAAATAGCCTTAAATGCCCATCAGTTGGGGGCTGTTTCGATGAATTAGGGCACACCCATGTGAAGTAATTCCATGCAACTACAGAAAAGAATAAGGATACTCGTATGCACTGATATGGAAAGATTATCCGGAGTTATTAAATGCCAAAAACAACTTGCAATATAGTGTGTATAATATGGTTTCGTTTGTGTAAACCAGAAGAAAAATGGTTTTACGTGTTTTTTCCCTGCAAAATCATAAGCTGTCCCTTGAAGGATACAAGAGCTAGTATCATTGGTTGCTTGTGTGTGTGTGTGTGTGTGTGGAGGGGGGGGTAATCTGGGAAATAAGGGTGGGAGGAGATTCTTCCCTGCTACTATTTCATACTCTTTGAATTTTGAACCACCATAAATGCAGCATTCTATTCAAAAAATTAAATAAGAAAAAAATGCATTAGGTTTTAAATTCACATATGCTAGAGCAAACCCCGAATAAAACATCTTCTGTACTCAAGGCATCACACACACACACACACACACACACACACACACACACACACGGAGCAAGCAGTTCCAGCCTCTGGACCCAGACCGTTTTTCCCACCCCTTTGCACGGGTCCCCTTCCCTATCCTGAGAGCTCCCTTTTCCCTTCATCTCTCCCTTGGATGCCTAACAAAGAGTCTGTGTGTAGCAGCCTTTAAGATTGGGGCCAAAAGAGGGTAAAGGACCAAAATCACCACATAAAGACTTGATGTGACTGTCCTGGAAATGGGTTGGCTGTCGCTTCCTCACTAGCACTGCTCCCCTGGGATCCTGCCCAGCCCTCCCCCCATGTTCCATGCCTTTCCCCCCACCCCACCTCTGCTTTCTCAAGCTGTGAAGACCAACTCCCTGATTCCTCTTGCTTTCCTAGGGCAGCAGGGAAGCCCTCTGGCTTCTGCTTGTCTTCCTGTGAAACCAGGAACAGTGACCTTTCCCTGATTGAAGGGCTCTGAGTCTGGTTAGGACGTCGTCCTCTGCAGATGAACTGTTTCAGACAGGAACACTCTCTCTCCAACCCCAGTCCACCTTTTTTTTTTCCTTTTTGAAATAATTCTCTTCTTCACAACCAGGGGGATCCTCTCATTGTTTATTTTGCTGTTTTGACCCTAAGAACCAGCTAGCCTGCCAGAGAGCTTTGCCCAGCAATGACATTACATTTCCCTCCACTACCCTGGAGCCGGAGGGCGTAGCCACACCAGGGAACAGATCTCCAGGCCTCGCTGACCGACAGAAGCCTCACAAGTCAGTTGAGCTGAGACTGAATGGTTCTCCCCTCCAGTCTCACAATGGTACCTAAGTGTTGGTAGCCCTTGGTGACTTTTTGTTCATCAGAGTGTTGCTCTTGCTTTTGTTGTTTTCATCTTAGAAACGTGATTGGCTTTGTCTGCAGGACAAAGTCCAAATTCCTCAGCAGGACATTTGTAGCTTGTCTGAGCCTGGGCTCCTTTGGAAGCAGAGCCTGAGATAAGGGTTTGGTACATTGGTAATTTGGGGAGGCATTCTAATGAGCAGGAAGGAGAGATCAAGGAACGAAACCGATGAGAAGAGAAGCCAATAGAAATGGATGTTATTGAGTTGGGCATCTTCTGAGAAGCCATGTAGAATTGCTCCTAAGAGGACTTGAGGAGGGGGCACTGTTTATCTACCGCCTCCTGCCTCCTGTCCTCTATTGGCTGAGGGGTGCTTGTGAGCTGTTAAGTCCCTCAGACACCAGGCTGTGCATGTGGAGAGCCAGGTGGGTGCCCACAGGCATCCCAGACAGTCCTGTCAGAGAAGCCCCAGACAGAAAGTGAGAGGTGCACGGTGCATGGTGAGGACAGCTGCTAACGGGCGGTCCTGTCAGGAGGCCAGCTGCTGCAGCAAAGCCTGGGGTAACGGTCGTGAGGGACACTCAGAAACGGGACGCCTAGGTGGCTCAGTCGTTGGGCATCTGC
Source organism: Phoca vitulina (assembly GCF_004348235.1). Classification (NCBI taxonomy): domain Eukaryota; kingdom Metazoa; phylum Chordata; class Mammalia; order Carnivora; family Phocidae; genus Phoca; species Phoca vitulina. The sequence continues at coordinate 39,384,419 of NW_022589707.1, read as the reverse complement.
CTTTGGCTCAGGTCATGATCCCAGGGTCCTAGGATGGAGCCCTGCATCGGGCTCCCTGCTCCGCGGGAAGCCTGCTTCTCCCTCTCCCACTCCCCCTGCTTGTGTTCCCTCTCTCGCTGTGTCTCTCTCTGTCAAATAAATAAATAAAATCTTTAAAAAACAAACAAACAAACAAAAACGAATGGATACGCCCATTACAGCCCGGCCCCACCTCTCCCAGCCTGTCTCCCACCGCTGCCCTCCCTCACCAGCCTGCCCTCCGTATATGTTCCTGTCCCCTCGCTTCCCCTCCCCCTACACCCGTGTCTGAAGGGCCTTCCCCTCCTGTGATCTGTCAGCTCCTGTCCATCCTCTAGCATCCAGCACAGCCTCTCTGGTAAAACCCCCTGGGGCTCACCCTCCTTCACACACTCTCAAGAATCACTCCCACCCCAAAACAGCCCCCGAGCTTTGCACTTAATCTTCATGATAATTTAACATGCTGCATCCTAAGTGGTTGATGAGACCAGTGGTTCTCAAAATATGGCCCTCAGGGACCAGCAGCATCAGCAGCACCAGGAGACTGATGAGAAGCACCCCTGCTCAGGCCCGCCCAGCACTGCTGGATCAGGGACCCTGCAGGTGGCACCTCAGTCTGCGTGTGAGCAAGCCCCCAGGGTGGCTCCAGGGCGCACCCGCTGTTTGGATGCCTCTCCTCCCTGAGCAGCTGCCCTGTCCGAGGCCCAAGTCACCCTACGCTTCACTCCCCAGCTCTAAAGCCCGGCCCATGAAGGGCTCGGCAGGGGACACACCGCCCAGTGGACAGCAGATGGCTAACTTGAAAATGGAACAGACTGTATCACATTCACCCTGAGGAACACGCATCTCAAATACACCGAGACGTGTGGGTATCTCATATCCCCCCTCTTCCCGCCCTTACCTCTGGCCGGCTCCTTCCTCCCGGGGCTAATTTGACTCAGGGGGTGGCAGGAGCAGCTCCTGGAGGAGGAGGGTCTTGGGGACCATTTTGTGCAGCCCCTCTGTTTTACACAACAGGAAACTGAGGCACCCAACTCATTAGTCTTGGAGTATTTCAAAGACATCCAGATGTCATGAAGGCTTGGATAGAAAAAAAAAAAAAAGGCTTTAAAGTACCCTGCAACTTAGAAGTTCTCTTAAAGTTAAGATCTTTGAGGAACACAAGTTATACCTATAGGACTTCTATGTGAATGATTGAAAAGTGAAAAATGAATTCCGATTATAGTTAGTCTAGAAGGTATCCCAGCCATCAGAACCCAGCAGGAAATGGAAGACATAGTCACTGGGATTTTAAAGAAAATTTGATTAATAAGGGATTTTTCCCAGCGGCTGGCAATGGTGGGAAGCTGTTACCTCCCCAGGGCTGAAGGGACCCGAAGAAGGCACTGAGGTTACTGGTGTCTGATGAGAGCTGGAGTGGGGTTCTCCACAAGAGGGGGGGCTTCCATAAGAAAAGGGCTCCCACAGAAGGGGGGCTTGCACAGAAGGGGGCTTACAGGATAGGGGGTTCCCACAGAAGGGGGTTCCCACAGGAGGGGGACTCCCATAGGAAGGGGCTCCCACACAGAAGGGAGCTCCTACCGGAGGGGGCTTGCACAGAAGGGAGATTCACATAGTAGGGGGCTGCACAGGAGGGGCTCCCACAGTCAGTCGGGGGTAGAGCCGTGCAGCCACTGACCTGCCATATTACCCAAAAGGGGGGGGTGGGAAGGAAATAACCCAACTTCTCTCTCCTCTATCCTTTGATCTCCTCCCAATACCTTCCACTGGACAAACTCAACCAGAAGCCAGAGAGCAAAAGAGCTGGGGATATGGTCCACATGAGTCAGTCTCCCCACCATAGGGAAAAACAGGGCAGAGAATGAATTGAGGGAGGGGGGGGAGAGCATGGCAGAGAATAACCAATGCAAGGAGTGAATGCAGACCAATTCCACTGCTCACTGTGTTAGCACTGTTCTAATTACTGTATAAAGTTCTGGTTCAGACGCCATAATTGGCATTAATGCAAGATAACGAGGTAGCCCTTTTCCTGGATGGGCTCCTCAACTGCGCCATTATGGAAAGGATCTTGGTTCTGGGGGGCACACAGGCTCTGTGACTTGATTAAGGACGGTTGATTCAAACATAGTATTGCTCATAGCCCTTCACCAAGCAGAGGGGCTGCTTTCATTTGCCAAAGAAAGAGCCTAAATTGTTAATGTAGAAAACATCAAGGAACTGAAAACGCTCCGCTTATATTTACAGGGTCTGGAAAACCTGTAGATCTGCCCTGACAGGAGGTCCCTTGGAAATAATATGTAACTGACATAACCAGTCTTTTCTCCGGAGTCAAGGATAAATGGAGATGAGCATGACTTAGCTAGTAAAAGTGACAGGTACGGTAATGACTCTTCCTACCTCGCACACACAGAGTCATAAAATGGAATGGGATATGATGCGGTAAGAATGGATTTGAACTTAGATCACATTTGCTCATGAAAGCAGGTTTTATGGGGCCTTACTTTACATCAGAATCCCCTAATGGGGTGGGATTTGTCATGCAGTCTGAAAAATAGTTGATTTGGCTAGGTCAGTTGTTCTCAAACTGGCTGCAGCTTAGAATCACCCTGGGAGCTTTAAAAAAATGCCCACATTTGGCCTCTCCTGACTTCTTGAATTAAGGCCTCCCACCAGTGAAGTTCGGGCATCTGTATTTTTAAGGTCTCCCAGGTGATCCTAAAGTTCTCATCCCTTGGTTAGATGAAAGGTGAGACAGGAGGTAAAGGTTCCAGATACTCGGAGCATTTTCTCTTAGTGATAACCTCTACCACCTGCTCTAATGCCTCTCCTAGGCCCTAATTTAGACGTTGAGATTCATTCTCTACCTTCACCTACACATTAAAAGTCCTCCATGAAAACATACATTAAGGTGGTAAACTCTGGTGGTTCAGAGGTTTGCTTTGCTCTTTTTTTCCCCTGGCTCCTTTTCTCAGATCATTGGCTAAAATTTAAATGATATGGGAAAAATCAACTGGAATAAGATTAAAAGAATTAAATGAAGGGACAAGGAAAAATCAATGCCTCTTCCTTATAGGCCAGCTGGTTAGTTTCTTAATGGCAAAGTTTATAGGACTATGATTCTCAACCTTGGCTGCCCACTGGAATTTACTGGGGAGTTTTCAAAAATACCAATTTCTGGGCCACATCCCCAGAAAATCAGATTTAACTACTAGCGTAAGGCCTGGTGTCTGGATTTTAGATGCTCCAGGTGATTCTGATCTGCCGCTAAAGCTGAGAACCCTTGCTATAGAATAACTCAATCCATCTTTTATCAGAAAGCTTCTCCTTTTTACTAATCCCTCATATCAGTGAACTCAAGGTTAGAAATTTACAGAAACAAAAAGGAAAGTTTTTGTCAGTATTTGTCAGAATAAGGATGCGCCAAACACTCTTTATTCCTCCCCACCTGAATCTAGAAAACAGCCAATTTAGGGATGCGGCCCTTGCTAAAGTATTTTTATGTAAGCAGTGCCATCTAGTGCCTGGGAGGAGAGTTACCTGCTCGTGACCATCTCGAAGGACCACACTTACCAGATGTGGGAGTAATGAGCAAGAACGAATTTTCAGCAATGAATCCACTGAATCGTTCCCACTTCCTCAGGTTTGATAGCACAGATCAGGCTATGCAATGGCTAGGGGGTGTCCTTTTTGTAGCGCGTGCTCGTTCTCTGTAAGCAGGTAGGCAGCCCTGCCAGGTTGGGGCGCTAAGATGTAGAAATGGTCCCAGTGATCTGATTCACTGGGATTCTGGTCCAGAGATGCCCACATTTTCTGGCTTTTTCATAGACTCTCTAAAATTTCTGAGAACCCCAAAAAAGCTTTTATTTATATGAGTTGTATATATTGATATTTACTGTATTTCAAAGTAAAACTGAGAAAAATGTTATTCTTTTAAACATAACAGTAATAAATTCATTGTGTGTTTATGTAAGTAGCATATTTTTTTGTGAAAAATAACCCCATTTCCCAAAACAAAACAAAATCTAGTAGGGATACTGGCATTGTGTTCCATTTTCGTAAATCTCTTTAGTGTCTGGCTTAACGGACAACCCATGGATGCTCACATCTGCTTTTGTATTCAATCTGTGATGAAATATTGTTTTGTTTGAAGTATAGGAAGAAACTCCGGCCTCACACAGATCTGTATCATTGAGAAAAGGAAAAATGTGGGGGTTTTGTAGCCTTTTTAGGTAAATGTGATTTAAAAAAATAGACTGAAACTTAACAAATGATAGTTTCTTAGAGGCTAGTTGCGATGTCAATCAGTGGACAAGACAATTAATAAAAATAGTTTTTTTTAAAAGATTTTATTTATTTATTTGACAGAGAGAGACACAGCGAGAGAGGGAACACAAGCAGGGGGAGTGGGAGAGGGAGAAGCAGGCTTCCTGCCAAGCAGGGAGCCCGATGTGGGGCTCGATCCCAGGACCCTGGGATCATGACCTGAGCCGAAGGCAGACACTTAACTACTGAGCCACCCAGGTGCCCCTAAAAATAGTTTTGACCACACGGACCCTCTGACAGTCTCTTGAGGTCCCTTACACTTTGAGAACTGCTGCTGTCGGCAGACCTCTGGTGGGTGAAAAGCACACCTTTTAGAGAAGTTTATATTTGTATGTCTCCAGGCAGGTGTTTGAGGGAATCAGTATGCCGTTTTCATCACCTTTGACTGTGGACGGTAAATGAGGCTGTCACCTAGGACCACTGTCCACCTGCGGTTACTGCAGTCTTTGCCCTGATTGTGACCTCAGAGCTCCTCCCATTGGCTTTCACTGGGGATGGGCAGCAGAACTGCCCCTGGGCCTGTGTCATTTGAAACCGCTTTCCAGGTAATTCTGATGTATTGTCCCAGTAAAGAACCATGGACCCAGTCCTACTCTCTTCCCTGCAGAGATGAGAAATGGGCCCAAAGCTCGAGGTGACATGGTGACAGTGAATGCTGGTGGGATGAGACACAACTTTAGGGAATCCCACTACTTTCTTTCTCTGGCCCCTCTCTTTCTTTTTCCTCCAGTGCTTCTCCTCCTGCCATCTTTGTGTCTCTCTAATCAAGATTTCGCAGTCTCCCCACCTGCACCCCATTGGTGAGTCACTCTCATCTTTGCCACCCAGAACCTATGCATCCTCTTCAGGAAACTGCACCCAGAGCCATCTCCCCGCCCATTCTCAAGTTATATGCTTCTGGTGCAGTCGAACCCAGTCCCTGAGCCCAGAGGTGGACTTGTCATTCAAGGCTGATCCAAGGGGTCACATTTCCCTGGCCCCTGGGGTTGGTTCAAGAGTGGGCATGCAGTCAAATCAGAGCCGTTGAAATCAGTAGACTTTCACTGTGAGTTTCAGAAAGAAGGCCGATTGCCCTTTTTTTCTGCTGAGTTGGATTCAGCAGGAAGTAGAGTCTGAGTGGCTGAAGTCTTTCCTCTGAGCCCGAGAAAGTGGAGCTGGAAAGGGAGAGAAACTGAGTCCTCAGAACTAGGTCTGTGCCTCTACCAGAGCTGCCCCTACAGCCTGCCACCCTCTGCTGGATATTTCAGTCATGCCAGTTATGTGAGTCACTTAATTCCTGTATAACTTCTTAGCTGTGGGAATGGGAATGTTTGGGTTGAGGTTAGATGTCTGCTGTCTTTATAGCCAGAAGAACTCTCATCCCGCCCCCCACCCTCTTCTATCCTGCACCGACTGCCCACCTTATTGAGAAAGCGAAAGCTCAAGTCTTCAAATTCAGACCCATTTTAATTTTAGTCAAACAATCCACACTATTCTTCCTTAACGTGATGATATAACATCGGAAAAGGGAACATCTAGTGTTTAGCGAAATGGGTAGGAATGTTGTACCTGGATCCCCAGGTGGACATCGGAAATAACCCAAAACCCACTTCTGGAGTGCATCATCGCTCCATCTCTTGCCCCCTGGCTCTGCCATAAGTGCATCTATAGACCTCTTAATAATTATATGCACTTAAATAAGATTAAGGCAAAATGTTAAAGAGTCCTAGTGAATTCTGATGAATCAGGTTTTTATCTACTCATGATTTTGCCCAGAATTTTTTTTAACAAAATGGAAAGAAACATTTCTAGCCGGAGTGTTGGATCTGGCCAAAGAGAGCCTCTGTTGAACCTCCTCCCCTCCCCCAGGTTATTAGTAAAACAGATGATATAAGCTGGAAACCTGCAGCAAAAAGGCGACATATTATCTGTAGTATTTATGAATTAAAAGCTTGGTCTATAATAATTTGTGGGGTTTTTCCCAGCTGTGGGGAAGAGGAAGGATTTTGTTTCCTAAATAATTTCCATTGACACTATTGGCAATGAAATGGTCAAGGCTCCATCTTGGGTTGTTTGTTTCCGTTGCCTCTGGAGCAGGTTGCAGAATAGGCATTACTCATTTCTCGGTAATGAAATGTCTGGCTGGGCTTTATGATGATCATTTATAAACGACCCAATTGGTTTTGTCTCTCCTCATACATAAGCACTTTGAAGTTTCCAGAAAGTTAATATTTCACTTTGTACCTAGTCTCTATTTATGAAGCTAATGAGGCCCGACCATCAGAAGAATAAGTTAAAGTTTCCAAATGCAACTTTTACAGTTCTCTTGTGACTTGGTGGCTTAAAAAACAAAACAAAAAAACGAGTAAGAAGTCAATTCACTGTCACTCGCAACAGATCCTTTGTTAACACTCAAATTGAGAGTCAGAAATATGACACGTAATTATGAGCTGTGCATGTCCCAACATGCCTTCCACAGAGTAAGGGTAGTTCTATCGTATTGCAGTGTATATAAATTACATGTAACTCCATTCATGATATAGGTGATTTCTATTATTTTTAATCCTGAATGATTTTAGGAAAGTTACAGTTACCACAAGAACAACAATTCTACATTTATCAAGCATGGTGTAGATTTTAATCCTTCATAAACCAAAATCGTTTCACTCGGCTTCATAACAATCTTTAAGTCTCGGGCTCCCTACTCTTTATCAGCAAGAAGCAAGAAAACCGAGGGTTGGAGGGGTCCAGTGATTGGGCCAGGGACAGAAAACTAGTGACTTGCGAGTCATAGAACTAGTTCCTAGTAACTACCACGGGGCTGGTTTGATTGCAAGGCTTCTGTCCTCCCCACTGCACCACACTGACAAAGGAAACCGATATGCTTGGTGTCTAATTTTAAAGCTTCGAAACAAAGCATTCTAGGGGGAATTGTTTTGCTCCTCACATAGGAGTTCTCCATTCGCTCTGTGGATGATTCTCATCGTCTTCTGCTCTTGACTAACTTGTTCTTATGAAGAAATATGTGTGGCTGAGGGAGTTCCTTGAGAAGACAAGTGCTCATTACAGACAAGCATGCCTACCTGGGCTATTTCTAAAAGAACACCCCTGTGTGCATCTTTTAGTCTGGAGCTCTGTGAGTTGAAAAGGATTTGGCAATATTGAAAAGCTCTATCTCTGCTAAATCCCAAAGTGACAACTATGATATGCATGTTTTCAGCTGCAAGCATCTCACTTCTTCCCATCATGATGGGAGAAATCGGGGTGAGAGGAAACTGAAACCACAGGTACCCTCTGACATGGGACTCAGTTTCCCCTCATGGTAGCTTTGAAACACCAGCTGAACTCTGGGATTGTAGAACGATATACATGGAGCTTATAATGAACTGGATTTGTTTTCCTCTGGTGGGTTACATGTAGCAATCAGCTGCGTCACAGGGAGAAGAAGAAACACTAGCGTTCACTGAGTTTCTGCCAGGTACCGGGGGCCGTAGAGATGCTTTTGGTTGGCTGTATGCTGTCCCCACAGCAGCTCTGGGAGGCAGAAATTGGGGTGGCTGGAGTAACTTACTCATGACCACTCAGCTGGCGAGCTGGGCCCCAAACCCTGCGGGTCCTGACTTGAAAGCCTCTTCAAGAGCTCCTGGCTCCCTGATGGTGAATTCCTTGGCGTGGCCTTTTATGACCTTGTCCCCTTGCCCCAGCACCCTGCGTGCGTGTGCACACATCTTGCCCTCATCTGCTTCCTCCCCCAAGCTGTGTCCAAGAGGCCGGCGCTGCCGCACCATTATCGTTTTCTGAGCAAACCAGCTGCTTTCACACCCTTCAGCATTCACCCAGCATCTTCCCCTCAGCAATGTTACTCCTCTCCTCTCACCCAGCCCCCTGCCTTGACTTAGGGAATGCTTAACTATCTTTCCAGACCAAGCTCAAGCATTTCCTGACCTGCAAAGTCTTCCCCAACCCCACTCGAACCTTCCTGGACATGCCTTCTTTTGGCCGCCTCACTGTGGCTTAGATAGGACTCTGATTATACCCCACTGCGGGGCGGGGGGGGGGGGGGGGGTCATTCATTCAGTCCTTCATTCTTAAACTATGAATAATTACTAATGATAATTAGATATTCATTGGGCCCCTAATCTGTGCCAAGCACTGTTCTTCTCATAGCTGGCCGATCACACTGACAAGGGCTAGCTCAGGACGGGCCAGTGCTGCAGGCACATAAGGGAGGCCCTGGGTCTCTCTGCTAGAGCAATTAGGGAAGAGGCGTGTTCTCCTTTCGAAGAGGGTCATTTGAACAACGCCAGCCTTCGTCTATGAGCCAGTACATCTCCCTTTCTTTTTTGTTTTTGTGCTAGTTTGAGTAGAGTTCCTGTTTCCTGCAGCCAAAATAGCTCTAATGGAGTCCCAAAGGAAAGCAGGCCCGTGCCTGGGAGAGAAGGACCTTCTAGAACAGGGAGGAGTGTGGCTTGGCAGACAAGAGGGTCAGGTAGGGGAAGGGAGGCTGATGAGATGGATGAGCTTGAGAAGGGACACAAAGGCAGGCTGAGAAGTGTGGATGTTATGCCTGAAAGCTTGAGGAGCTGCCAGGGATGTGAGTTGCGGAAAGATGACTGATATGGGTCATCATGGCAGCTGGGTTGGAGGGGAGAGCCCAGGACAGCAGAGGAGGCAGATGTGGGGATTCTGGCACATCTGCTGCTTCAGTTTCAAAAGCCAGTAGCTTTTGGCAAGTTTTTAGAAGCCAACCTTTTCCGTTTTTATATGGTGGCACTATGACCCAAGCTAATGATCATCCTCCTCTTCCTATTTTGCAAAGCCCAAGTGTGGTAAATGGTTTCTCACAAGTTTCTCTAGGTTTGGGGTGCAAGGGGAGAGCTAGAAACCCATTACCACACTTTTGCACATAAATTGGGCCCCACAGACCTGCATTGGCCCAAAAGGCTTATCTGTTCAAGACGTGACCGTCTATTCTCCAAAGCCCTCTGCCAACGGCTCTTAAACACACACTCCAAATAAATGTTTGTTAAACGAATGAATGTGTTTGTATTCATCCCTCATTCCGCTGTCCCCTAGCAAAGAAAGAAAGAAAATGTGTGCCTTTCTTTAAATGCTGTGGACTTTAAAAAATAATCAATATTGAATTTGGTAATAAAATAAAAATACTCATTAACCTGGACTTCACAAATCCTGACCTTTAATACTCACAAAAAATTTACCAATTAAATAGTTTACAGGATATTAAAATGGAAATGGTTATTACTTAAGAGAACAAAGGTTTTCTTCCAACTCAGTGAGAGTATACAACTAGACCCAGGGTAAAAAGAGGTCAGCAGTGTTCAGGCTGCTAATCACATTTTCTCTGATCCAGTGGTTCTCAGATTTGAGCGTACACAAAAATCCCCTGGAAAGTTGGTTCATACACAGACTTCCCGGCCCCACCTCCATCAGTGCAACACAGTAAGTCTGGGCTGGGGCCCAGCTTCCCAGGAGATGAAGGACCACACCTTGAAGCCACTGGTCTAGTCAGTACGGCAGGACAATAACTAACTAGATAAGGCACTCTGGGACTAAGGCAATGTGATAGTTGATTAATAACATACATAACTATTATACATATAATAATTATTTATTATATATCATTAATTAACTATCACATTGCCCTAGTCCCAGAGTTGCTTTATATATTATATAATATATTATTATATATTAATATACTTATATATAGTATATACTTGTTGAATATTGTCTGTATAATATAGTGTGTGTGTGTGTGTGTGTGCGCACGCGCCCACGTGGGTGGGTGTTCCCAGCATTCTTCACTCCTCCCCTCCTAGAAGATAAGCAGGTATCCTCCACTGCTTTTTTGTGACCTGTTTGCCTCTGTTATGAGACTCTCTTTGGTGGCCTCTGAAGGGCATCTCCCTGTGCAGCAGGTGCAGCCCAGTGGTTAAGGCCCCGGGCCCTAGACCAGTGGCTGGCCGTATGGCCCTCGGCAATCACTTAAACTCCCTGTGTCCTCATGTGAGGATGATTACAGCACTAGCCTCATGTTTCTCCCTTCATGGTGATCTCTGAACACCCCATGCCCGTTCCAGCCGCCACGGCATTGCTCACCGTGAGCGCCTCAGCCGGCAACGCTCTCCCCCTTCCGAGCCCTGCCTGTGCCCGCTGCCATCCCTGTGATTTTCATCCCAGCCTTCCTTCCCAGAGCCAGCCCTCAACCAAGGGAGGGCCTCTCCCACTGTCCTTGGTGCTCTTCCCAACCCCCTTTCTTTCTTTGCACCCCCGTCAGCATCCTACTCATGTCTTCTGAGGAGCCCCGGCTGTATTCTGCTGTGAGTTGTTTCATGTTGGTCTCCCCAGCTCTGTTAGGAGAGTTAAAAGGGCTGCACCTTATTCAGTTCAGCTGCCTTGCAGGACTCACTGCAGTGAATGGACTTTTGTACTTGCTGGGCACTGAGTGTTTGTTGAGGGAAAGGAAGAGAAGGAAGGAAGGAGGAAGGATGGAGGAAGGATGGAGGAAGGAATTTTCCCACATTGTTCACTGCTCATGTAACATTTTTACTGTAACTTTTGAAACTAGAGGAAAATCTGTTAGGTAGAAAGCCTAGAAATTATTTAGGTCAAACCATATGAAACTGCTGATATTTGATAATTTTTCTTCTACAAATAAGGCAATTTCATGTGGCTCGAACTGGTATCTGGTTTTTTTTAAAGATTTTATTTATTTATTTTAGAGCATGAGAGAATGAGCAGAGGGGAGGAGAGGAGCAGAGGGAGAAGGACAAGCAGACTCTGTCTGAGCATGGAGCCTGATGCGGGGCTTGATCCCACGACCCTGAGATCATGACCTGAGCTGAAATCAAGAGTCGGACGCTTAACCGACTGAGCCACCCAGGCGCCCCCAAACGGATATCTATTTAATATGAGTGCTTTGATCCTAGTAAGTATAAAAAGTTATACTTGCTCAGCACATACTTAACACACTGAATATTCATTTATAAGTCTACAACAAGAACACTGATGGACTAAAATCCTGGGTTCTGAAGGGCCAGACAGGATGATTGATCAGAGTAATAGTATTCAGTTGGCACTAGGTGGCATATCTTTTTAAATTTTCTAGGAACTGGTGACTGTTACACTATTCCTTAAGGGTTTGTTTGTTAAACATCTCTAGAAACCCCCAAATCCACTGTCGAGGTCAAACACCTTAAGGGTTTGTTTGTTATTAGTTAGCTAGATAGTCTGAAACACTCCCCCCCACTGTAGACTGTAGACCCAGCACTGTGTTCTGAGCCTACTACCAGAGTAAAACTCAAGCTACAGAAACAGACGGGTCCAGCACCTTTCTCGTACTTTCCGTGAAGGTCAGCTTGGGTTCATTTCTCTCCCGCAGTAATTGTTGCCCTCCCATAATCACTGAAGGCTGATGCGCAGCCAGCCTGAGACCCCCCTACCTCCCATACCATACAGTCAGTGCTGCTGGGCTGCTCAGGAGATTTTCAGTCTATGCAAGGCAGACTCCCCAAGTTATAAATTCCCCCTGTCTTCCCGCCTTTGGGCTGTTTTACTGCCTCCTAGAAACGTCACCAGAGGAAAGGCTACAGAAAGAAGTGAAATTCAAGGCAGAGCTGGTAAAAGGTTTTGTGCAAAGAGGAAGCTGAGGCCACTGGTTGAAAATCAGTGGGTTTCAAAAAGCGGTGCTCCTGCCGCCCTAACCACATGTCAGACGAGTGAGTATTGGGAGGAGCCAAGTTCATTAGTAACTGGGCCTCCTCCAGCTCCAGTGCCTTGTTTTGATGAGAATGTTCTAGCTCTGAGAAGGTGACCTAAAAATTAAAAAGAATAGTTTGTGGAGGAAGCCAAACAGAAAAGTGCTGAGAAAGGTGGATGAATAGAACGCGTGCGAGCGTCTATGAAGGCAGGTGCCTGTGCGGCTAGCCCACCTGGTCAGGTGCTGGGAAAGGTCATCCCAGCAGGAGTGTCCAATGGCGGGCCCATGATTTGTCCGGGAGCACCCCGTCCTTGCCACAACCGCATGAAGAAGAAAACAGATCTTTGAAAACCGGCCAGTATTCTGATCTTTGCTTTCAGAAGAGAAGACCTGAAGGACGTCAAGAAAGTCGACAGCTTTTCCAGCTAAAACGCTGTCAGACAAGCAGAACACAGAGCTTTCAGCCAAATGCTTGGTGACTGTTAACATGGAGACTGCTCAGTATGGAAATATTTTTATTCCCCATATGGACATTCTAACATTCCCTACTGTTATAGAAAAATGTGTGGCGTTCTCCTTTGAAATATCTATACTCAGTTTTGTTTGACTCAACAAGTACTAAAGGTCAGGGTTCATATACTATTTGTATTCGTTTCCCAAGTGAAGATTTTTTAAGTGGCTTTTCCTTCAGCAGTAGATTTGTTAATTTTATTTTAATCATTATTTTAGCCCTTTCCTTGTTATTGATCCATTTTTCAAAGAATGGTGTGACGTGAAGGTGGGGGACGGAGTGGTGCAATCAGGAGCCTGGGCTGAGAAGCCACACGGCCCCAGGCAGGGTCAGATCTGTTCCTTGTGTCTGTGTGGCCCCGGGGGCGTGTCATTGAACCCCTCTCAACCTGAGCGTCCCCTTCAGGGACATCATATATGTGAAGCGCTTTCAGGCGCCCCAGCTGCCACCTACCAAGTGTGCTATACCCTCCAGCCACTCGTGTAGAAGGCAGTTCCAGTACCACAGGGGGAAAAAAATATGAAGTCTCTGGGTGATATTTCCTACATGGTTAAGCTCAAATTTTAAAGTCGTTTTCATGTGCACGAGATGGCCTATCTCCACTGTTGCTAAATGTAATTGACTCTTCATTGTTAGAGAAATAGCCCCAGCAGAAACTGCCCTCCACAGATTCAAAAAGACCCCGAGGAAGACAGGATACTTCACATAGTTACTGATGTTTCCAAAAAGGACTGTTTACTTAGGAAAAAAACAACATGTTATAAACTGCTTGCCTTACACATCTACACTCTTTGGAATCATGTAGTGTTGCCACGAGATGTTAAAGCTATTATTAGCTGTGGTCAAATATTTCTGTTTCACAAAGATGAGTAGGTGTCTTTTGTGCAGGATTGCTCCATAGGGTTGTGTAGGTCAGGAATCTCCAAGAAGGATCAAAGTTGGAGTGGTTCCCGCCCTTATTTGCCCATAGAACCCTTTCAATGCCAAGCATCTCTCAAGACCCGTGTCCTGAGAACATGCTTTGGGAAAAGGAAATGAAAAATAGATACAGTGTCCCCACGGTCAAGGGTCTACTTTGTAACTCACAGGTATGGTTCCTTTCTACACATTTGCCTTATGAATTTCACTTCCTGCCTCAGTCTGCTGCAGGCAATGTTCCTGACATGGGCCTGTCCATACGGGGCTCCAGCTATCAAAGTATTAAACAAAATGTTATGGACCGGATCTTGCTATTGGAATGGGAGCACCAAAGGAATGCCTTAGTTTCCAGAATCATAGAACTTTGGCATGCAGAGGGGAGAGAAGAAAGCAATGATTCTGGCATTTATTTTATGCCGATCACATAACCAACCCAGGGATGGTCACACTGTACAAAGTTATCTCACTTGATGACAGGTGGGCGCTGTAATGCACCACCACATGCCCCATCAAGACCAAAAGGCTCATTCCCCAGGTGCAAGTGTGTTCCTGGCAGAAACCCTCTTCTGAAGAAAGAGGCTTTGCCCAAAGCCCTTTGGGGACAGCCCACACCCAATGACCTGGCAACGTGGAGGGACAGACCTCAGTTTCCTTGCTTCAATTCAGGACAACCCTGAAGGACCAGCCCCTCCTCAGAGCTCCCCGGGTCAGTGAGGGTCTTCTTGAGATTGCATCGTAGCAGCTAACGTCTCCCCTGCCCAGTCCTGCTTCTTTCCCTTCTCCACAGGAAGTGATCCTGAGAGTGCTCCCCCATAAGCATTCTGTACCCTATGCTCACCCTGGAGTCTGCTTCTCGGGGAACCTGACCCACAACCATCTTACAGCCTCGAATCTCAGGCTACATACTGGCAATGGAACATAATCACTCTGTCTTCTTTTTAATTGAATTTAATTTCCATCTCAAGCTTCCCTTCTTCCTAATAGTGATGCCTTAGTCTTTGTCAATTCAGGGGTTCCCTCTCTCCTCTTCTTTGCAGGGTTCCATCTTCTTTCCATGGACCTCAAGAGTTGTCATTTCTCTGTGCCAGCATCCATGGGGACTCCCATCTGCTGACTAGTTCGTGGTCCACACCCCATTTGCAGCTACCTGCTTCATGGCTCAGTTGCCAGTTCTCTCCCAGCTGACCCCCTCCCAGTGCCACGTCCTTGCCCCTTGCAGCTGCACGGGAAGGGACAGTCTCTTGCCTCCCACCCACGCTGAGCTACCTGGGGACAGTGTGAGGTGGCTGAATTTGCTGCTACAGAAATCATTCTTATGGGGGGGGAAATGTGCCGTGTGGTTATAGTTCTACTGTTTAGCATGGAAGATACCATTCAAAGTAAGCAATTTAGATTTGGGCAGAATGTCCTAAACAAAACAAAACAAAACAAAAACAACAATAAAAAAACACAAAACAAACAAAAAAAAAATCCGTTTTTGTCTCTGGACAGAAAAGGTCATCACATGTGTTCTCCTTCTGCAGAAATAAGTTTTAAATCAGTTCCATGCAACCTCCCACATTCCTTTAACATAATTTATTGAGCACCTTCCATTTGCTGGACCTCCTTCAAGATTGTGGAGACACAGTGGTAAACAAATAGAGGCAAGTCCCCTGGTGGAGTTTAGAATCTCCTCTGCCTAGATAGAGTGTTCTGGGTAGGCGTCTGGTTCCTGTAGAACCAAGACATCCTCAGCAGTGATTTCAGCACTGAGGCCACCAATGAGGTGGCATTTGCCCTTCATTTCCCCTGCCGTGATTTTGTGAGATGTCACTTTCGGTGGCCCTCTCCCAAGGGGACATCAACACTCCCTTCTGCTCGGTGGACTGTCATAACCGATGGCTCTGCAAGTTGTCAGCAACATGGAATTTCTCCATGAACTGGCAATCCGCAGGCCACATCTGGCTGACAGACATGTTTTGACTGGTTTGCACATTGTTTTCAAAAATACCTTAATTTTGGAGATTTTACAAATGAACCGGATTTCCAGTTTTTCTTCTTGAAAAAGAAAAAAAAAAATCAAAATATCTAGTAGTCCAAGGTTAACAGCCTCATATGGCAATAAAATTACTGAAAGTTACAAGCCCCCTCCCCCTTCAGAGGAGGCAGACATTTTTGCAGTTCCATACAGTTTGGTCAGCGATCCAGCTTCCCTGGCCTACTTTACCTCCCCGGCCACTGGAGGCCTGTTCCTGGAGGATTTTACCTTCACATTAACCAAGACTGACAAAGCTGCATCCTGGGCCTTATGATATTGCGCCCCCCCCCCCGCCCCGTTTTGTATTTACCTAACGATCCTTTGCATGATGCAAAGAGTTTATAAAAAGTGGTCATAGGACACCCACTTACTATTAATTGTGATATGGTACATGGTGTCACACCCTTTATAATGAGCCCTATGGTAGTCATTGGTACCCATATGAGATATTGCTTGTTCTTGCCCCTTTCAGGCAATGATGGGATGTACAACGTGGCCCCCTTTGGGTTAGGTAGGGCCATCTGGCTCTTTTGGCTAGTGACGTATAAGAGGAAATGATGGATATCATTTCCAGATCATGGCACTATCTATTGGTTCAAGACCCTCCAGTGTGCTCTCTCCTCTTGTTGTGGTAACCAGCGACATCTGAGATGGTGGTTGCTGACAACTTCCGTCTCCAAAAATGAGACATGGAGCAGAGCTCCCAACTAAACTCTAACAGAAGACATGCAGCTGGAATGAGAAATAGATTTTTGTTGATACAAGTAACTGAGGTCTGGGGATTTTTTTTATTGCTGTAACAGCTCCTAACCTATATTGAATGGTACAGACCATAAAAGAGATTTCTCTTGGAGAACTGGGAAAATTCTTCATCTTCTCAGATGCTGGTTTTCTTTCATCTTATGGACCCTAAGAAGCTTCTTTAGCTTCTCGGAGTCTCAGACCCATCTCCTGTGGAAGTGTAGGACCTTGTGACCTTGTGACCTTATGACCTTGTGACCTTGGTGGGTATTCTAACTTTTCCCCTAAGTTTAATCTTATTTTTTCTACTTCTTATCTTATGGTAAGGAAGCTATTTTTTTTTTTTTTTAAAGAAAGAGCAAGACATAAAAATAAAATAATTGTTTCTAAATAGTTTACTTTCTTTTTTTTTTTTTAAAGATTTTATTCATTTATGAGACAGAGAGCACAAGCAGGGGGCAGGAGCAGAGGGAGAAGGAGAAGCAGACTCCCTGCTGAGCAGGAAACCCAAGACAGGGCTCGATCCCAGGACCCTGAGATCATGACCTGAGTTGAAGGCAGATGCTTAACTGACTAAGCCACCCAGGTGCCCCCAAATAGTTTACTTTCAAATACATCTATATGTCTCCCTTGAAAAAAATTAGTTTGTACTGAGGTAAAAAATAAAAGCCCTGAGAATCTGCTGCACACATTTTATAGGGTCTGTGCCTGAGTGTGGTGTTTAATTCTGGGATTTTCTAAGACTTCTTCGTAAGAGTGGACCATGAGAGGGGCTCCCTCTGCCTCTGCCCCTCCCTTCTGCTTGTGCTCTCTCTCTGACTCTCTCTGTCAAATAAATGAATAAAATCTTTAAAAAAAAAAAAAAGAGTGGACTATGAGAGAGCTTAAAGGATTATAGGACTTTAAAATTTTTACATCAGAAATATTGCTTTAAAAAATGTCTTCACTTTTCTGTGGCTTATAATAATAAACTACTATGGATTACAAGTTTTAAAGTTGCCGGTGGTAGATTGAAATATTTATAAGGAAATATGTGGTTTGGGTTTTTTTTTAATTCATTTTTATTTGTGTAGGAAAATTTGCTGGTACTCACGATTATTTGTCACTCGTTGCTAGAAATAGAGACAAAAGAGCAAAGGCATTCTTGCTTAAGCCAATACCTTGAGACAGATACAATCTCTCTTGAGTTG
Organism: Phoca vitulina; assembly: GCF_004348235.1. Lineage (NCBI taxonomy): Eukaryota > Metazoa > Chordata > Mammalia > Carnivora > Phocidae > Phoca > Phoca vitulina. Next base: position 39,367,005 of record NW_022589707.1, on the reverse strand, counting down.
CTCTCTCTGTTACTTTTGTATTGCTTTGTAACAAATTACCATCAAATTAGCGGCTTAAAACATTCATCTATTAACTCAAAATTCTCAGAAGTACAAGCAGACTTACCCAGGTTCCCAAAGAGTGTTGCAAAGCCCACATGAGGTGTGGATAACTGGACTCTTCTCTAAAGGCCCTGGGGAGGAATTTGTTCCTAGTCTCATTCAGGTTGTTGGCTGAATTCAGTCCTTTGCAGTTTTGTAGGTCTGAGGTTCTTATTTCCTTTGCTTGCTGTGTGCTGGGGTGGTGGGGTGTTCTCCTAGAGACCACCTTTATTCCTACTCACAGAGCTCCTCCATCTTCAGATCCATCAGTGAAGCATCGTTTTTGTCATGCTTCACGTCTTTCTGACTTCTCCTTCTGCTACCAGACAGAGAAGATATTATGCTTTTAAAGGACCCATGATTATCCATCCAGGTAAGTTCTCTATCTTCAGGTTAATTAATTAGTGCTCTTAATTATATCTGCAAAATACCTTTTACCACATAACATAATCATGCAACTCAACGCCATGTAATATCATCGGGGTAGTGATACCAAGTGGCAAGGTCATGAGGCCATCTAGAATTCTGCCTACCACACCCTCGACCATTGTACCACGTCTCCTCTAGAGTATTCAGGAACTCCTTTTCACTTGTTTATTTCCTACTATCTCTCATCTTTTCTGAACAATCCAAGGCTAGCTGCTCTCCATATTCTGTTTCGAGCAAGCAAGTCTTTAGTGCAAGTACATATTCGTTATGCATGTCTGGGTCACTTGTCTGAAGTATAAGTTGGAAGATGGTGTTGGGAAATACTTAGGTGAGGGTAGTAGGCAGACTGGTGAACTCTGGAGCCAGACTTTTTTACTAACTGTAGGACTTTGTATAATTCCCTTTACCTCTTAGTGCCTCAGTAGCCTCACCTCCAACATGTAGACTGTAAAAGCAACCACTTCATGGGACTGTTAGAGGATTGAATAAGTTCCACAAAGCCTGGCACAGGGTTGCCACCACGTGAGTTAATGTTCTCATTAGAAGAATTGCGAGCTGCTGTAACACATAAATCCCCAAATTTTAGTGGCTTCATGCAACCAAAGCTATTTCTCACTTACGTTATGGTTCAGTGGGGGTGTTTCTGGTTGGGCAGGCTTTCATGTGGTCGGTCAGGAGCCGAGACTTCTTATGTCCCGGGGATCTGTCTTTCTCTAAATCACTGGGTCTCAAAGCTACAATCCAAGGACCCTGCAGTCCCTGAGACCATTTCAGACTATTTCCACAAGGTCCCCTCTTTGCCAGCTGTTTATCTGGGAAGGTCTGGATTTTTTTGTATGTCCTCCAACCAAAACAACGTAACAGATGGAATATAGACACACATGTGAGACTCCAGCTGTCTTCTATTAAGGTAGACACTAAAGAGAGTTGCAAAAATGCCACTTTTGTCACTAGATTTCTTTTGGAGGGGGCCAATATGGTTAATTTTCATAAAAATGTTCATACCGACATTTAAGGCATTTAGTATTTATAATGTTTATGTTTCTATTTTTTTAATGAATTAAGATTCTAAGAGTTTCTTGGTAAGTCATAATAGATATAACCCATAGAAATGAAAGATTTTGGGGTCCAAAATAAATGTTAAGAATGTAAAGGAGTTCTGAGACTAAATACTGAGATCTAGTGATGGAGATCATAGGAGAACCTTCCGTTCAGCCGGCACAAAGAGCTTAGAGGATCATGCTGGGAGGTGTCTACAGGTTGGTCCTGGAGGTAGCACGTTATCTCTGCTCATATTTCATTAGCTGGAACTCAGGCACATGGCCACACCAAACTAAAGGGAGGCTGGGGAATGTAGCTGGATGTCGCTCAAGAGAAGGTGGAAATGGGTTTGGTCACCACCTCAACAGTCTTTACAGTATTTGATTGTTATCAAGGGCTTATTGAATCTTGCCCTATGTAATGTATCATAAGCATCTTGTTTAGTATTTTCCAAGAACAACAGTATTTGGCTAAACATACTGAGACGACTTCAAAAACATTCAGAATTGTAACATGAGCCTATATTTTGCCTTAGCAGTGTAGAAGTTGGCAGAGATTTATCTGTAATAGCAATGCATGCACTTAGCCAGAGAAGTGAAAAGAAGAGATATCAGTCTTTTCAGAACCAGACCCAATCAGGTGATTAAACAATAACAGTGAAATGTTCTATAAACACTTCTGATCTCTTTGGAAAGCAACAGTGAGGGATAGCTGGAGCTAGACTGAGAGGTTCTTTTGGCTTGGTTTTGTTTTGTTTGTTTTTAGTTTGGTTTGGTTTTTGCTTTGATATCTTACACCACTCACACAAAAGCTACTTTGTAAGTTGAGAAATTGATGACCTTTGACAACCTACATCATGGATCAGCCATCTCACACTTTTTGGAGCAAAGCAGGGGTTACACACATGCACACACTTATCTCAGAGTTCAGTTGCCTGGAGTGTGTGTTTGAGTTCCGTAGCGCTACATCTTTAAGAGCAAGACTTGGGTGGGTCCTAGTATAGGCCTAGACAACACTGTAAGGTGGAAATTTGATTTTGAAATTTGTTGTGACTAAATGAAATTTAGATGTTTATATCTTGTATAAATTAAAAATTCACATGTAACATTAGAGTATGCTTTTGTGATGTATGTGAACTTTATCATATATTAGAGGCTCTTATGTAATTAGCATGTTGCCTAACGATTTGTAGATGCATCTTTGCTTTCATATGTTGTCTGTGCTATAATTTATTGGAGGTATAAGACCTTGGTAAGGAACGTACCCATGCTGTTCCTAGGAGAAAGTAAATCCACTTTAGGAATCTCCCCTTTATAAAACTACTTCCGTTGTGTTTAGAAAGAAGCAAGCATTGCATCAGACATATATTTTAATATTTTCTTAGTGTTTGAAGACAGCAATTCTTTGTTAGTAACAGAGTCCAGCTAACAGATTTAAACCTTTAAGACATTTATTGTTTCCTCAGCAGAAAGGCCAGCGTAGGCAGTTTTAGGATGGGTTGGGACCAATGGTTTCATCTTGGACCCAGGATCTTTTTATTCCCCTTCTGCCAACCTCAGCACAGGGCTCTCCTCAATTTGATCAGCAAGTGCATAACAAGATCACTGTCCTGTCACAGGCATCATCACATGACAATGTCCAAAGCAGAGGGCCGGGGAGGTGATAGCAAAAAGAAACGTCTTCTTTCTTCCTTTCAGAGGAGAAAACCTCTCTCCAGCACTTCTTTCCATCCCATCTCACTGACCAGTTCGGGGCCCAGGCCCTCCCATAGACCAGTCATTGACAAAAGGAAACAAGATGCCGAAACTGGCTTGGACCAGTCGTGATCAGTTCCCTGGGTCCGGACACATTGCTGGCCACACCAAATCAGGGTCGTGTTGGCAAGTGAGAAGCGGGAAAAGCCACTGTCAGGCAGAAAATCAAGAGGATCTGCCCCAGAGGGGAGGCAGCATAAGTGCCTGTGTGCGGAACCAGCCCAGCTCACAAAAAATGATCCAAGTGCAGCTGCCCAGCTAGCATCTTTAGAGTTAGGGACATTTTTCTGCCGCTCCTGGGATTATAGCTGCCATGCCCCCTGATGCTTCTAGCCACTTGCAGCTGATAAAAAGCCCTACCATCACTTTCAATCTCCAAGCACAGTCTTGTTTTAACAACTAGAATTCCAAATCCTGAATAATAGTAGAGAATCCTAATTTGGTAGAGAGGTAAGTCTCTCACCCCCCAGGCCATGGCTGGCAGAGAAGATGCTGGCTGCCAGGCAAAGCATTGTGATCAGCTTCCCTCCTTCTGCACTGTTGTTCCCAGATCACTACCCATAGGGTAAGGGTGCGGAGAAGTGGGAGAGCTCTTACTTGATGGTACTATCATAAGAATCCTTCACACCCATAGAACCTGGTAGGCACATTTATGGGTTCTTAGGAGGTTGCTCCACTGGAACCCCCCGCCCCCGACTGCAGCTATTACAACATGAGTAATGCCCCGGTGACCATGTAACTCATCTTCCAAACCAGACAGTTAAAGAGTGAGTGTAAACAGGGTGGGGACAGAGAAGTATTCATAGTTTTACCAGGCCAACAATCAAGAACTAGGACCATTAACTCTGGGGCAATAAGAGGAAATGGTCAAAGGTCCACCTTAGCTATGCACAGGTGTCTCCAGGGGCCACTCCCCCTCAGCCTCTGCTTTTCCAGCTGTCCCCTTCACCAACAACTCTCTCTTTAAGTTCCCTTAAACTTCCAGATGATCCTGATGGCCTGAATTTGAAAAACTCCTAGATAACACTCTACTCTGTGACCCACCTCTGGTCCACAGGTAACATTTACCTCTGGTTGCCCTAAGTTAGATGGAAATGCTGTTTCTTCCCAGACACCTTCCTCTGATCTCACCCTGAGGGCCCACAGCCTCAGGGTCTCACCTTGAGATGGCTCAGGTCACATCAACATGGGTCAAATACCCTCCATTCCTGCGGGATTCAGGGGTGGGAATCACACCTGCATTAGCCAAAGTATCTCCTCATGAATTCTTTCCTACTCTTCAACCATCTATCTTCTTATCCTGCTGGTGTGCATGTGGAGTGGAAGAGTTGTGAGCTGGTTTTTCACTGGTTCCTTTGACTCTCTGCCTCCAGGTCGTGTGCCCTACTTGGAAATTCCATATTTATTCCTAAGGAGAAATGTCCAGTGATAACATCTTCATCCAGAAGCATGAATTACATGTTTTGCTACAATACTCTGATATCCCAAAGGCTATTAGAGTTCTGGAGGGCTGCAAGTTCCCTCAGCAAACAGCCCCAGACTAGTAAGTGTTTGCTGTTCCCCTCCTGTTGTCGGCTATGAGCTAACCACCACTCATAGCCGTAAATTCATTGTCTAGTCTACTGACCAGGGCAACCCAGAAAGAAATGAAGCTTTTCAGGTTAGTCAACTAAAAGACTGTAACTCAGAAATCTACATTTTACTCACCCTCTCAGTCAGAAGTACGGCAGAGCTGTCGTCTCCTGTTTTTTTGTGTGTGTGTTCTGGGTCCATGAAATTGTTTGAACTCTCACCACCACAGAACTGAGGCATAATTACAACATGATGCCTTACCCAATATGCAGATAGGTCAGCAAGAATTTTGCTAAGATCCTTGTGTATGCAAATGTGATTAATAAATTCCTTCTGGTCTTTAATTGGGAAGGTCTACCAGAAGAAATTGGCAGGGGGCGGGGGCTGTTTGTGTGAATGTGGGTGTGAGAGTGTGGGTATGTGTATATACTGGAAGGAACCAACACTATTAGTAAATACATATGGAAATATGATAGATTTATCTGTACCTGTCAATCAACCAGACCAATATTTAACTAATATTTTTAAATTGGAGAACAGAAGACAAAAAATATGAAGTCATTTTATAATAGTCCTGGGAATATTTTGGAGTAGCTTTGCATCACGGGTAATCCTCATTTATCTCTTGTTGTTGTTTTGTTCATCGTTAGGGTATTTTCAGCTGCTATCCCTGGCCTTTTGGAATATAATTATGTTTTTCTTGCGAGCTATAATTTGGCTGCTGCAACCAGAAGAAAAAGGCTTGTGTGGAATCAGAGCTGACAAGTGGGGGCTGTATCTCCGACAGTACTCTGTTGGCTGACAGCTCTGTAACTCCTAGGATATAAAAAGACACTCCAGAAAGTGGTTACCAAAAAGAATTGCAGCTGATATATTTTTTCCATCAGAAAAACAACTCTTACTGGCAGACGTGTTTTATTTAGTACCATTTCTTCTATTTAGTGTTTAAGTCAGCAAATATTTGTTATGCACCTCTAGTGCTGAATGCGTGGTGCTGCATCCCGTAGAGGTGGATTTTTTTTTTTTTTTAAGTATACTTGGATTGGCAAAAAGTGATGTGTACATAAAGAAGTAAAACTCAGGCTACAGTTGACTTATGCTCTATGGTTCATAATAAAGTCTGGAAATCCAAGAAGGACCTTAGGAGTATCAAGGAAAGTCTTGCAAGTGAAATGAGATTAGGAATATGGGTAGAATTGGGAAAGATGGGGCTGAGGGCATTGGCAGGAACCAAAGTCATGGATGGGAGAAGAACCAGGTTGTTTTTCTTGTGTTGAGCATAAATGATCATTTATATTAGGGTGACTACTCAATGTATACCCAGACTTTTTAGAGTGAAATGAGACATAATTTACAGGAGTCAACCAGAAGTGTCCTGGACAAACCTAGATGTAGTGTCTCCTGATTTAGAAGGAACCTTACAGTTCTCTGTTAACCCCAACAACTAAAAGAGATAAACTGAGTAGCCTGTCCTTATGTGTGCAGCAAGCATTAATTCAACATGGAAAATGTTTTCTCTTACCAGTCTTTTCTCTTTTTCAAATCTGACACTCTTTTTTTTTTTTTTTAAGATTTTATTTATTTATTTATTTGCGAGAGAGAGAATGACAGACAGAGAGCATGAGAGGGGGGAGGGTCAGAGGGAGAAGCAGACTCCCTGCTGAGGAGGGAGCCTGATGTGGGACTCGATCCCGGGACTCCAGGATCATGACCTGAGCCGAAGGCAGTTGCTTAACCAACTGAGCCACCCAGGCGCCCCTGACACTCTTTTTTCTGGTAAAATGAGAAGGGTACTAAGGTAGATTAAGTGGTTAGAGTTTTATGCCACATCAGAAAAGTCTATGTAGTTTAACTTTACTTTTTAAATCTACATCCTCGGAGTGCCTGGGTGGCTCAGTCAATTAGGTGTCCTGCTCTTGATTCTGACTCAGGTCATGATCTTGGGATCATGAAATCGAGCCCCGCCTCTGGCTCCACCTTCAGCAGGGAGTCTGCTTCCCTCCCTCTCAGAAATTTATTTTCTCAATTCTGAAGGTTAGAAGTCCAAACCAAGGTTTCTGCAGGGTTATGCTCTGAAGGACCTAGGGGAGGATCTTTCCTTGCCTCTTACCAGCTTCTGGTGGTTTCCAGCAATCAATCCTTAACTAACCTTCCTTGGCTTGTGAACACATCACTCCAATCTCTGCTTCCATCCTCACATGCCTTTCTTCTGGTATGTTGCTCTGTTCAACTTTTCCTCTTCTGGTAAGGACACCAGTCATTACTTTAGGACCTGGCCTAATCTAGCATGCCCTCATTTTAACTTGGTGACATCTGCAAAGACCCTATTTCCAAATAAAGTCACAATCACAAATAGAGGGGTGAACATATCTTTTGCAGGGGACACAATTCAACTACAACAGGCCTAAAGACATAGTCCTTGCCCTCAGGAAACTTGCCATTTACAATACTTGGAAAAGATATAAGCAAACTATAATGAGAGAATGAACAATAGAAACCAGTAAGTTGGTTTGTGTTGGTCCATCTGTCTGATCAATTTTTTTAAAGGACCACATGAGAGAAACCAAAAGTGAATGGTCTAGGATAAGAGAGCAATTTCCAATCTGTGGTCCAAGGACCAACAACATCAGCATCGCCTGTGAACATGTTAGAAATGCAAATCTGCTCACCGCCCCCCCACCCTCACAACCTACTAAATCAGTCCAGCAATCAGTATCTTCTGTCCTCCAGGTGACTGTACTGCAGGCAAAGGTTAGGAACCACTGGTCTAGGACTTCGGAGAATTCACCTTCCTCAAAGCTGGATGGGTAAGACTTCATGTAACACCTAAGGAAGCCATTAAGCTGAGAGACAATTCATGCACACTTCTCTAAATCCTACTGGAAGAGTCTACCACACATTTTCATGTTTTGGATCATGGTGAGGGGTAAACGTTGGATTGTTTCATTCTAGGCTAGAGTTCATCAGTCCAGCATATTAACTAAGATGTGGAATAAAGTGATCCTCTCTCACTAGGTCCTGCTTGCCCTAAAAATGAAGCATCTGTATTGGAAGAGCAGCATGTGTGCCAAGCGGTGGAGTGAGGCTTGAGTTGGAAACCACAGAATACTAGAGCAGTGTACCTCAAGCCTTCGTATTCCTCCCAGTCCTGGGAATCTTGTGAAAGGACAGATTCTGGTTTGGTGGGCCTGCTCTGAGTGCAAAATTCTATATCTCTATCCAGCTCCCAATAATGCTGAAGCTACTGGGTCCAGGGATGCCCCTGACCTTACTGTGTCTTTGAACAGGAAGTCTAAGCTGCATGTGAAGGACCCCACTATTTATTCACACTTCTTAAAATGGGTAAATTGACTTTTATATGCCTGGACTTATATTTTTATATTATGTTCAAGTATTGAATTTTATATATTATATGTGAACATTAATGAAAAAAAGCTTTCAGTTTTTAAAGACTCAATAAGCATTTGTGGAGGCAGAGTTTGACCTCAGAGTCTCATTGCAGCCAGTGCCCATCCCCCAGTTGGCTCTGAGAAGGGCAGCCTGACCCGAGGATAAGTAGAGGGAAACTGCCTTCTGACTCTGGATGGCATTTGGTCTAATGTGCTCAGAAGGGTTGTGTGGGGTACACATCATGTAAGATACACCCAGAAGACATATTCAAGTTCCCCAGAGAGAAACTACAAAGAATAGTTGTTTTTGTTTTTGTTTTGTTTTAAGATTTTATTTATTTGAGAGAGAGAGTGTGAGAGAGAGCATAAGCAGGGGGAGCTGCAGAGGGAGAGGGAGAGGCAGGCTCCCTGCTGAGCAGGGAGCCCGATGTGGGGCTGGATCCCAGGACCCCGAGATAATGACCCAAGCCGAAAGCAGATGCTTAACCGACTGAGCCACCCAGGCGCCCCCAGAGAATAGTTGTTAACCAACTGTATCTATACAATCCAACAAGCTTCTAAGGCTTATGATTCTCTCTTCAGTGGGTAGAGGGAGGGTATTTGAATAAGCTACTTTATTTCAAGTGGATGCGTACTGCAATAGGTTCCTATGTATTGGGCTCTCAATACATGCTCAGAGTAAATTGCCAAGGTTTCAGACGCTTATGTCCCAATCCCAACTTTTTTTTTTAATCTGAAAAGTACTTCTAAACTTTGATTTCAGATAGTTGTTTTTTGTTAAAGTTAATAATAATAAGGCTTACTCTTTGATCCTATTGTTATGTAATATTTGCTCACTGAATAATAAGTAGGAAATACAGATAAACAAAAAAGATGATAAATATTTTTTATAATCCACCACATGGGAATACTATTTCTTTCCAATGTTTATATAAATAGAAATAATGTATTTTCTCTATCCTTTAAAAATTAATTTAAATTCAAAAATAAATTTTATTTGTTTCTTGCAAAACAATTTCAATATTATATTTTCACTGTATACAAACTGGAAAATATAAATTTTAAAAACATTTGCTGGGCATCCATAATCTGACCTTACACAGACATCTATTATTTTCATTCACCCAGCACTTATACCATTTAAAGCCATAATAGACCACAGTGGCTTCTTCCTGCTAAGGAGCTTAGCATAATTTCTCTCCTGGGTAGATAAACCTTTGTTTAGGAAAACACCTTGACAGGTCATTTATGAAAGGGAAATCTCTCAGGGAATGGTCAGAAAAGGAAAAAGGCAAAGTAGAAAGGTATCTTAAAGTTTTTTTGGATATATAATATAATTGTTTTGGATCATTATACATAGAGAAAGAGAGCTTGAGTGCCTGGATTGTTGGGGGGTCGGGGGAGAGCAAGAGGTAGAGCCTCATGGGGGTTTCAAGGCCAAGGGGAATGACTCGGGACCTTCAAAGAACACAGATGTCTAATACACAGTCCTGAGTGGTTTGTGAGGTGCTGCTTTACAAATGCTGCCTCCCTCCAACTCTTATCGCCCCTAATCTTTGGTAAAATCTGCTATGTATAGTTTTTAGACTAGAATATGTGGGGAATAAAGGAATTGTGGAAGTACTGTAGCATCACCTGGGAGCATCTAAAAACCCTGATGCCACTGCATACCCCAACCAATCACATCCGAATCTTTGGGTAAGGAACAGAAACGAGAGTAGTTTTTTAAGCTGTCAAGGTGATTTCAGTGTATACGCAAGGGTTAAGACTCACTTTTCTAGACTAACTCTTCAGGCCAAAATAAGAGTAATAAGAATTGGATTTGCCTTCAACCCTAAAACAGCCATAGATGGTTGGATAGATAGATTAAATAGATAGATAGATAGATAGATGATAGATAGATAGATAGACAGATATCAATGGTTTTTAAGACACTAGACATCAGACAACAAAGGCCAGTGTCTGCAAACAAAGTGAACCCTACAATTGCCCCAGCTTACTGCCTTAAGAGAGTTCCCAGGGAATGGTACAAGGAGGAGGGGCTCAGGTAGAACCCAGAGGACTCTCTGAGATGAGGAGGTGGAGCTGAGAGTCCAGGGAGAGCAAGGAGCTGAGTTCACAGGACCGAGTAAGGGCGATGAGAGAGCTGCATGAAGACAAAGCTGGAGATCTTGGTCTCTGGCCTAGGTCCCCCAGACTATTCAGCAGATATCAGTGCCGCAAATTCAGTAGTATCAGGGCATGTGTGTAAGGAGACTAGCTGAGACCATGGAAAGAACCAGGAGAGAGGATCAAAGGAAACAGTGTGGAGGCTCACACTGGGCCAGGGATAGTGACTCTTTCCACCAGCCAGGATGGAAAGTCTCATAATTCATGGACCATTGAGTTGGGCACTCAGCGTTTCCTACCTCAGGAGTGGGGCATAATTAGCCCTAGACTGAGCCCGGCACCAGATGGACCTAGCAAATCATAAAAGCAAGACATAAAAGGACCAAACTCTTTCCAAGCAACTTAACTGTGTCCAGGAACAAAGCTGAAGAACATTTATAGGAATACTAAAATATCCAGCACCCGGAAAGTAAAATTCAGAATGCGTGTCCAGTAAAGGATGACAAATATGGGAAGAGGCAGGAAAACATGATCCATAATGAAGAGACCTGTCAATCCAGAACTATCAGAGACATTGAAGTGACCAGATAAGGACATTAAAATGGGCATGACAACTGTATTCAAATTATATTCCATATATTCAAAAAGTTAAGTAGAGAAATGGGACATATAAAATAGATCCAAATCAAACTTTCAGAAATGAACACTGCAATGCTTGAGAGGAAAAATACACTACATGGTATTAACAGAAGACTAGAAATTACAGAAGAAAAAATTAGAGAAATTAAAGACAGAAATAAAAACTACCCAAAAAGAATTTTTCTTTTTTAGAAAAGGAATAAAGGCTTTAGGCATGGGACAACTTTAAACGGTCTGATATACGTGTAATTGGAGTTCTTAAAGAGATAAAAGAGAAAGGGAAGACAGAAAAGAATCTTTAAAGAAATAATGGCCAGAAATTTTCCAAATTTGATGAAAACTGTAAATCCAGGGATCCAAGAGTCTCAACAAACCCCAAGCACCAAAATCTACACCAAGGCACATTATAATCAAATTGCTTAAAACCAGGGCACCTGACTGGCTCAGTCAGTGGAGTGTGAAACTCTTGATCTTGGGGTTGTGGATTCGAGCCCCACGTTGGGTGTAGAGATTACTTAATAAAATCTTTTTTAAAAATTGCTCAAAACCAGTGGTAAGAGGGAGGGATTATCAAGGAACACATGGAAACTTTGGGGTGATAGTGTTCATTTTCTTAAAAGTAATGGTAGTTTCCTGGGTGTATAGACTTGATAGGTGATATAAATGATGAGTGAAAAATTTTTAAATTATACACTTTTAAATATGTGCAGTTTATTATATGTCAGTTACACCTAATTAAAGCTGATATATTTTAAATAGCAAACAAGCAAACAATAACTCAACCCTGGCTACACATTAAAATCACCTGGGGAACTTTGTAAAAACGTGAGGCTCCATCCTCAGAGGTTCTGGTTCAGTTAGTCTAGAATGAGGCCCAAGATCTGTATTTCTCAAAGCTTGGCAGACAATTCCTATTGGCAAGCGTTTTTGAGAAACACTGTAAGCAGGGAATTTCAGAAACTTCCCCATTAACCTGATCCAGGGGTTAATGACTTTTATTCTGAATAAGTAGCTTTATATTTCAGGGATATGGCTATTTGATACACAGTGTTAATATCTGAGTTCTGGGTTTCCTCTATCTAGACTTTTTACTTATAAACATCTGAAACCTTATTTTATTAAAGGATGGGATTCTGACAACTTTTTCCTTGTTTTCTAAACTTTCTGGGATTTCTTTTTTTCCTCCGTGAAACATTAACAGCTTCTGATTCTCCCAGAAATTCACAATATCATGCTCAGACTGGGCCCTTTGATTTTAGTGCTAAGAAGTGATTCCTTAGAAGCACATTGTTGGTGTTACAGGTCAGACATGATCTAGAGCGAGCCCCCTGAGGACTTTTAAACTCTCTTAAGAGGTACACAACAGCTTTACCATAATTATTTTATTAGTTTGTACCTTCGCATTTATATATCTTACCATGCCACTCCTCTGCTTCAAGCTATCCTTCACCAGCTCCCCCAATCCAAACTTCTAGATGTAATCCCGTCTGCCTTGGGTAGCCTGTAAGACTGTACATGATCTAATGCATGCCTGCCTCACTCCTTGACCTTCTAATTTCCACTCACCCTCATGTGCTGGGTCACCCTCTAATTCAGCTCCAAGTCTTTGCAGAACCTGTTCCCTCTGCCTGAAACACTGTGCTGGACTCACTTTCACTGCCTGGCTCTCTCCTTCCCATCCTTCAGGGCTCAAGTGACCCATCATTTGTTTGGGGAAGTCAGAGAGGTTTCTGGGCTCCCGGAGCACGCTACACCTCCCCCGACTTAGCCATTTTTATGACTCTGCAAATTATATATAATTATATATTTTATATGTAACACGTTATATAATTTATAATTATATAATCTACATTGTTTATATATAAATTTATATATAAATATAGATTATATAAATATAATTATATTATAATTGCCCACTAACTTCTGTAATTACTAACCTGACTATAAACTTCTTGAGGGCAGGAATCAGTCCTAACTTCTGGCACAGGGCCTGGACTGGTGATTCGTAAATCAGAAATGCTAGGTTTGATAAAGTACTGGGGAGCACCATTTTTTATAGTACTTTTCTGATTTACAAATCAGTCTGGGCCCTGGAAGTTAACACTGAAATCCAGTCACGGGAGCTTCGTACTACAAGAGACACTTGATAACTTTGCAAAAATATGGTTTGTTTGTTTGTTTTTTTTGTGGTAACAAGCTTAGCAGAATAAACCCAGGTGGGAAAGATGAAATTATAACCCCTTATTTAACATAGGGAGTTCAGGAGACAACTTGAGAACTATAGGGAAAATGGGGTCTCTAAAAAATTAAGTTTTATTAGAATTACATGAACTCAGTGAGTGTCTGAAAAATCATCTAAGTGTAAGGAAACCTGGTTTGGAGAGGTAATAATGGAAAGCAAATTTGAAGTTGTCTTTAAATCAATAGAAATGGTTCAACTTCTTTTTTTTTTTTTTAAAGATTTTATTTATTTATTTGAGAGAGAATGAGAGAGAGAGAGAGCACAAGAGGGGGGAGTGGGAAAGGGAGAAGCAGACCCCCCGCCGAGCAGGGAGCCCGATGCGGGACTCGATCCCAGGACTCCGGGATCATGACCTGAGCCGAAGGCAGCCGCTTAACCGACTGAGCCACCCAGGCGCCCCGAAATGGTTCAACTTCTTATGGTGGGAATAAGAATCTGCTCTTTGGGCCTAGAGCAGGAATAAATAAACTTTGTCTTGTCAATAAAGTGTTACTGGAACACAGCCACACCCAGCTGTATAGACGATGATTTCAGTATAGACAACGGCTATTTCCATCCTACAATGGCAGAGCTGAATACTCCTGACGGGACAGAGACCATATGGTTTGCAAATCCTAACGCACTTACCACGGGCACTTTGCAGTGGCTGGCCCTTGGCCTAGGAGTAGATGAGACTACTTGCTTTCATTCTGAATCACTTAACGGAGCTCTGCAACGTGTTGAACATAGTACCTGACACGCAGTTCACCCAAGTAAACACTGGCTGTGATGGATAGGCCTGGGAGGCCCTGGGAGGCCCAGATGAGCCATCACTCAGTGCGGGGAGAGCTCCAGCTGGGCCACAAAGGGCAGGAGCACAGATGTTCCTGGCATGTGCCACAGTCTGGGCAAAGGCCAAGCAACGAGAAAGGGACTCCAGGTGGGGGTAACCTAGTGTTTACCCGGCTCTAAAGAAAACCACTCTTGGGACATGCTGATACCACTTCCTTTTCTCTTCCTCCAGAGAAAATGATCGAGGGCCAAGCTCAATTTGTGGTTAGTCAGTATTCCACTCTGAGTTTCATGAAGTGGCTTCCAGGATCTTCCCCAGGGGATATGGTAGAAGTTTAAGAAATTTAGGGTGTAGGGGTGCCTGGGTGGCACATTCGGTGGGGTGTCTGACTCTTAGTTTGGGCTCAGGTCGGGTTCTCATGGGTTGTGGAATCGAGCCCCACATCAGGCTCTGCACTCAGCGGAGAGTCTGCTTGAGATTCTCTCCCTCTCCCTTTCCCTCTGCTCCTCCTCCTGCTCTCTCTCAGATAAATAAATAAATCTAAAAAAGAAAGAAAGAAAAAGCAATTTAGGGTGTATGTTTTACTTTTGTTTGACGGATATTTTTAAGGCAAATAGGAAGGTTTGTTTCGTCTCTTTGCAGCGCTCCTGTCTGTCAGCACCAGTCATGTCTGCCCACCTTGAAACTCTGCAGGAAGGTGCAGAGTGTGAGTGAGTGGTGAAGGATGTTGTGGCAGGTGAAATAAGGGGGCTCCATCCCTACAACCTGTAAATGTTATCTTAATTTGGCAAATCATCTTTGTAAGTGTGATTAAATTAAGGATCTTGAGATGATTATCTGGATTATCCAGATGGCCCCTATGTACCTCACAAATGTCTTTCTACGAGAGAGGCTGAAGGGAGTGCACAGACAGCACAGAGAGGACATCCGTGTGAGGATGGAGCACGGGCGGATGGGAAGAGGTTGGAATGGTGCAGCCCAAGCTGAGCGACGTCAGCAGCCCCCAGAAGCTGGGAAAGGCAAGGGACAGATTCTCTCCTAAAGGCTCCAAAGGGAGCATAGCCCCTGATTTCAGCCCAGAGAAACTGCTTTCAGACTCTGGCCTCCAGAACTGTGAGAGAATAAACTGGCATTGCTTTCAGCCACCAAACCTGTAGTCATTTGTTACCGCGGCCACAGAAAGCTAATACAGATGAGTTAATCAAACGAACAGTGTGTGCATAATTTATTACTTTGTGTACCACAATAAATTAAAGAGAGAGAGAGAGGCAAGATAGATAATTCTCTAAGCACATAGAGTAATCATGAACCTCTGGGAGTCCGTAATCTGTAAGTTCAAAGTTATAAGCCAACCCAAAGGGGAATACCTAGGTGTAAAGGCATTCTGTGATTGACCCGCCAGGGTCTTATAACCTAGTTAGTATCTGAGATGGGACCACACCCAGGACTCGGGCCTTCTGTATTCCATCCGGGTACAATTTCAGTGGCTACTGATGAGATATCTGCATAGATTTCTTAGAGGTCATCCCCTAGGAAACTGGGTGTGTGCTAAAGGAGGAAACCTCACCAGGAGGGCCACGTGTCCAGTGGAGGACAGCAGGGCAGTTAGGTAGGACTTGCGGGCACAGGGCTGGCTTCATGGGCATGAGACCCTCACTTGGTTTAATATTCTGCTGTCACCTTCTTGAAATTCTTAATCATTTTTTGAAAAAGGAGTACATATTTTCACTTTGCACTGGGCCGACAAATCATAGAGCTGGTCCAGTTATTTCTAGTTTGCTTCTGCTCTCATTCTGGACATACAGCCTTTAGTACTGCCCCTCAGGATCTGACAGACCATTAGTTCTGGGATGAGGAGACTTGGTTTACCCAGGCTGGGACTTGGGTGAGGCAAGGGGGCCAGGCAGGGCACAGAATTGAAGGAGGTGCTCACTCGCAGGGTTGTGCAGATGCAAGGTCAGCACTTGAGGGTGAGTGCCCCTTAAATTTTGCCCCTGGCTTGCCTCACCTCGGTCCCAGTGTGCACCATACCTGCACTATACTCTACTCTACCCTCCTACTTCCTGTGTCTTTGAAAATGACCATGTGCCGCTGTGGTCACGGAATTTTCATCAGCTAGATCAGGTGGCACACAGAGACCTTACCCTATGGACTTCTTCTTAGGTTTTTCTGAAAGTGTTCTTTATTTGTTCAGTCTTTGTTGAGGGAGAAAGGTATTTCCTCTGCAAGACCGGCCATGGTTGGCTGGTGCATGCTCTCCTTTGTAGACGTAATTCGATATAAAGCTGAATTGTCAATACTGTGAAACATTTTACAGCAAGAGTGAAAGAGTAGATGGCACTGGTGGCCACATTTACATTTGTTGTGTCACCAGAGAGCAAGAAGCAGTGAGGTGTGAAGTCAGAAAACCTTGGTTCTCAAATGGAGTCCACTGCATATTTGCTATGTGATCTGGGGCAAAGCTTCGTGCCCTCTCAGCCTCAGGTCCTCACCTCTAAAATAGGGAGAATCAAGCTATCTCTAGCTCCCATGATGAGCATGAGGGGACGACGAATTGATACATCGGTTCATGGTTTGCAAATTGTTGACACTATTATTCCATTTGTGGAGGGGTATCGTTTTGCAAGAGGGGTCCATCCTGAGTTGCCAACTGTCATCCACCAAGGTTAGGGGTGAATTCCACACATCACATGATATAAGTTAGGCCTTGGAATAGGCTTTACAGGAAAGGAAGAAACTGTGAAAGCCAGGGTCAGGCAGATAAGAGAAGATGGAAGGACCCACTGAGACTCTGCATCTGCTGGCTGGATTTGTGTTCCAGGGGGAGGAACATAGCCCCACCCCCATTTATCTCCCTTTTCATGGGGCAAGTGTGAGAGCAATTTTGTTAGTGGGGAGATAATGAAACTGCCTGGCACCAGGCAGTCTGGTTATCTGGGAACACAAGCTCTCAGCACCGGGGGACTTTGGGACTCAAGAAATGTTACCCTGGAGGGAGGACACCACTTGTCCCATGGGAAGAGGAGCTTGGGCACAGCCTCTCCATCTGAGAGAGAGAGTTAGGATCCCACCCGCAAAGCTCTTTAACCAGATAAACTAGGGTGAGAACCTAGAGGCATTTTCAAACATCCTGCTTCTATGACAGGAGCACCCGGACAATGGAGAAACAGAGACCATCATGCTAACCCCAATGTGAAAACCTAGCCAGGTCATGTCAGGGTTTATTGGTGGTCAGTTTAGATTTGATAGAGAGATAAGGGTCTACCCACGCTAAATCCAAATCCATCCATTAAAGAACTATTATTTTAAGAGGAGTCTGTACAATTTTAAAAGACTTGGGCTTTTGGTCTAAAATGCAATCACAGCTCATTCCTTTAAGTTAAACTTACGTTCCCTGCCCACCCAGAATGTTGCCCTTACTCACTGTTTCCATCCTGGCCTGAAATCCCACCCTCTATAAGCACTGCAGTAGGTACATAGTCCAATTGCGGCAACAGGGTGGGAGAACCACAGAAGTAGACAAATAATAATAGCACAATATACATTTTGCACGAAATGCTCTGGGAGCTTAGTAGAGAAGAACATTAGAGAGGGTTAGGGACACTTCAAAAAGGAGATGACATTCCAACTGTATCATAAAGGGTAAGTAGGATGTTTTCAGACACAGAAAGGGGAGATGGTCGTGCTAAGTAGAGGAAATAGGGAGCAAAGATGTCATCCTTCAGATGAGATAACCGTGAGTGTGGAGAACAGTGTGTGGCACATAGTGGATGCTCAGTGGGTGGTAGTGGTAATAGTAATATGTTCAAGGAGTTTCAAATCCTCAGGATGGATAGAATCCTGGAAGGGAAGGTCTGGAAATGAAACCAGAGGAGGTCATTTGAGATCTTTTTTCAAGAAGGACTCTGCACAGTGTGCTAAAAGAGATTTTTTTAATTTGCAGAATATTTTAGCGAACTAATTTACCTGCTTTGTCATTCACACAGTCATCACTGTCTCAGTGGGAATGGTCTGCGTTAGGATATATTAACAAATAAGCCCCAAATATCAATGGCTTAAAGCGTCAAACATTTAGGGCGCCTGGGTGGCTCAGATGGTTAAGTGTCTGCCTTCAGCTCAGGTCATGATCCCAGGGTCCTGGGATCGAGTCCCGCATCGGGCTCCCTGCTCCTTGGGAGCCTGCTTCTCCCTCTGCTTCTCTCTCTCTCTCTCTCTGTCTCTCATGAATAAATAAATAAAATCTTAAAAAAAAAAAAAAAAAAGTTTAAAAAAAAAAAAGCGTCAAACATTTATTTCTTACTCATGTTCCATACCCATCATAGTATATGCCCAATGCCCTCCTTTTTCTATGACTGCTGCTTCTGGCTTCTGTCTGAAAGGGATGCTCATCACTAGTTCCATTTCATTGGCCAAAGGAAGTCACGTGGCTCTGCCAACTTCAAACGGGACAAAGCAGAGCAGTTACTATATGGTGATGAGTACACGACTGTGCCCATTGGTCAAAACTCACAGAACTGTGTACTTCAAATGAGTGAATTTTACTGCATGTAAATTATATGTTAACAATTCTGACTTAAAAAAAAACTTCGGTGTATTTTTTAAATAGCCAGCTTGAAAAAAATTATTAAAATCATGATCCAAACAGCCACTAAAATATTATTTGATTTCTAAAAAGTAATTTTATGGATCCTTTTGGAAACACCATAACCTGTGTTATGCTGCTAAAGGTCTAACCACCAGTAATGTTCTCCCTCCGGAAGAGAAGGAATCCTGATATTTGCCTATTTGCATTGTGTTCATACTCCTACCTTGGCTGATTTCAAGCTTCCAACATGATGTCACTGAATCAAGCTAGGAAGAGATGCACACATTTTGAGCCAATTCTAGCACACCACTAAAAACATTAAAGTAGACCATAATTTAATTACAGCATTACAAGACATGATAAAAACAGCAACATAATGGCTGTCATCACAATGTCCCAGGATTGCCTTGTACAAATTCTCAATATTTGGCTAGTAAGGCAGAATTAGTAGTAACAATAATCATAATAATGCCAATTAGAGACTGCAGTTTTGGAAAATAATATGGTAGAATCATTTATTTTATTTTATTTTATTATGTTATGTTAGTCACCATACAGTACATCATTAGTTTTTGACGTAGTGTTCCATGATTCATTGTTTTCGTATAACACCCAGTGCTCCATGCAGATCATGCCCTCTTTAATACCCATCACCGGGCTAACCCATCCCCATACCCCCCTCCCCTCTAAAACCCTTAGTTTGTTTCTTGGAGTCCATAGTCTCCCATGGTTCGTCTCCCCCTCTCATTTCCCCCCCTTCATTTTCCCCTTCCTTCTCCTAATGTCCTCCATGCTATTCCTTATGTTCCACAAATAAGTGAAACCATATGATAATTGACTTTCTCTGCTTGACTTACTTCACTTAGCATAATCTTCTCCAGTCCCATCCATGTTGATGTAAAAGTTGGGTAATCATCCTTTCTGATGGCTGAGTAATATTCAATTGTTTATATGGACCACATCCTCTTTATCCATTCATCTGTTGAAGGGCATCTCGGCTCTTTCCACAGTTTGGCTATTGCGGACATTGCTGCTATGAACAGTGGGGGTGCATATGACCCTTCTTTTCACTACATCTGTGTCTTTGGGGTAAACACCCAGTAGTGCAATTGCTGGGTCATAGGGTAGCTCTATTTTTAATTTTTTGAGGAACCTCCACAGTTTTCCAAAGTGGCTGTTCCAACTTGCATTCCCACCAACAGTGTAAGAGGATTCCCCTTTCTCCACAACCTCTCCAACATTTGTTGTTTCTTGCCTTGTCAATTTTTGCCATTCTAACTGGTGTAAGGTGGTATCTCAATGTGGTTTTGATTTGAATTTCCCTGATGGCTAATGATGATGAACATTATTTCATGTGTCTGTTAGCCATTTGTATGTCTTCTTTGGAGAAGTGTCTGTTCATGTCTTCTGCCCATTTTTTGACTTGATTATTTGTTTTTTGGGTGTTGAGTTTGAGAAGTTCTTTATAGATCTTGGATACCAGCCCTTTATCTGTAGTGTCATTTGCAAATATCTTCTCCCATTCGTGGGTTGCCTCTTAGTTTTGTTGACTGTTTCCTTTGCTGTGCAGAAGCTTTTTATCTTGATGAAGTCCCAAAAGTTCATGTTTGCTTTAGTTTCACTAGCTTTTGGAGATGTATCTTGAAAGAAGTTGCTGTGGCCGATGTCATAGAGGTTACTGCCTATGTTGTCCTCTAGGATTTTGATGGATTCCTGTCTCACATTGAGGCCTTTCATCCATTTTGAGTTTATCTTTGTGAGTGGTGTTAGAGAATGGTCGAGTTTCATTCTTCTGCATGTGGCTGTCCAATTTTCCCAGCACCATTTATTGAAGAGACTGTCTTTTTTCCATTGCATATTTTTTCCTGTTTTGTCGAAGATTATTTGACCGTAGAGTTGAGGGTCCATATCTGGGCTCTCTATTCTGTTCCATTGGTCTATATGTCTGTTTTTGTGCCAGTACCATGCTGTCTTGGTGATCACTGCTTTGTAATATAGCTTGAAATCGGGCAACGTGATGCCCCCAGCTTTGTTTTTCTTTTTCAACATTTCCTTGGCGATTCAGGGTCTTTTCTGATTCCATACAAATTTTAGGATTGTTTGTTCCAGCACTTTGAAAAATGTCATTGGAATTTTGATCAGGATGGTGTTGAAGGTATAGATTGCTCTGGGTAGCATAGACATTTTAACAATGTTTATTCTTCTGATCCATGGGAAAAGATGAGAGCCTTTCCCTTAAGATCAGGAACACGATGAGGATGCCCACTCTCGCCACTATTGTTCAACATAGTGCTAGAAGTCCTAGTAACAGCAATCAGACAACAAAAATAAATAAAAAGTATTCAAATTGGCAAAGAAGAATTCAAACTCTCTCTCTTCGCGGATGACATCCAAAAGACTCCACCCCCAAATTACTAGAACTCGTACAGCGATTCAGTAATGTGGCAGGATACAAAATCAATGCACAGAAACCAGTTGCTTTCTTATACACTAACAATGCAACTGTAGAAAGAGAAAATGATTCCATTTACAATGGCACCAAAAACCATAAGATACCTCGGAATGAACCTAACCAAAGAGGTAAAGGATCTATACTCTAGAAACTACAGAACACTCATGAAAGAAATTGAAGAAGACACAAAAAGATGGAAAAAATCTGGTAGAATCAAAATTTAAAGCTAGATGGGGCCTTGGAAGTCATCTAGTCACTTCTCATTTGAGGACATGCAGAAAGGTAAAAGACTTGCCCACGGCCACCCCACTGGCTGGTGGCAAAACCAGAATGAAAACACAGATTCCTGACTTCCTTTTTAATATCTTTGTGTGGCTTTTCCCATCACTGCAGGAACTGTGGGATTCCAGTTTTCGAATGGGGACCATTGTTCCTAGTCCACGGTCTGATACCCATCTTACAAGTATTATTTTTAAAAGCTCAAACATTCAGCTAAACCATGCCTGCCTGTGGTGAACAAGTGGCAGGAACCGGGGGGTGGGGAGGGCTGCCAAGTATTATTCAATAGCTGTCGGATCCAAGCAATGCGTTTCACCCAGGAGACAATAGAGGCTAACCTGACACCTGTGTGCGGGCTGTGGTTCACCCCCGGCCCACACGGGAGCCAGGTTTCATGGGTTCCCCTGCCTGCATGCTGCCCCAGCCTTTCTCTGCCCCCCCCCCCCCCCCCCCCCCCCCCCGCATTTCACCCTGCATTAAGAAGAGCAAGGGCAGCATGTGCTCAAAGCAAGACCACTGACCATTTTCCCATCTCAACTAAACTTTGGGGTAGCTGAGAAGACTCTTCAGAAGAATAGATCCATTCTGCAGATCTCAGGATAGAATCAAACCCATCACAATAAAACTCTATCATAATAATGACTATTTGGGGGCCATGCCAGACTTGTCCCCAGATAAGTTTCAAACTCGTGTGACTCTGGTCGTGTGCCTTTTAAATGCCTTTTTCTTCTTTCTCAATCTAACAAATTCTTGCTCTTCCTTCAAGGTCCATCACAATGTCACATCCTCTTTGAAGACTTTTCTGACCTTGATCTTAGAGTACCTCCCATCCCCCCTCTAAATTTAAGACTTTTTCTACCCTGCTCCTAGAACACTTTGCACCTACCTTTACTCCAACTTATATCATAGTGTTTTGTGATTGTTTATTCAGATGTCTGTCTCCTCAACTCAACCAAATATTTGCTCCTTGAAGTCAAGGCCCATGTCTTATTCATCTTTCATTTCCTGCAGCCCCACAGTGTCTGGCCTAGACCATAGGACACCAAAGAGAGAGGATGGGGGGGCAAAGAATAGAGGGACAGAAGAAAGGCCCTTCTGGACTGAGAGCAAACTCTCTGGGAGAAGTGAAGTTTCCCTGTGCCTGTGCATGCCCCGAGCTACCAGATGACAGTGTACACTCCAGGAGGGGCAAGTCTCAACCTTACTGTGCATGAACATCATGAGGCATGTTTGTTTAAAATGTCAATTCCTGCCTCCCCTTCCCTACATCTACTCTGATTTATAGATGTGAGAAGGGGGCCAGAAATATGCTATGTTCTTCAGATGGTCTACAGGACACTTCGGCAAATCACTGGTTAGATGATTTCAAGAAGGCAAACAAGGTAGGGGCCAGGGGAGGGTGCAGACTCCAGTCCAATGTACTTACGGTGCTGTAGACAGTGCTCCACAGCCTGCCCTGTTTCTCCAGAATCACAGGGAGCTGGAAGCTCCTCGGGGAGCCATCTGTAACCCAACCCGACTCACTCATGCCACAGTCAGACAAAGGCAACACTGGCATACCTCTTGCTCCAGAATATTGGGCAGACTTTGGGCTCATTAAGGGCACATCCGAACATTTTCAATCCTAGTATGTTATTTGATTATTCTGGGCTGTGGAACAGCCACCCAGGATCCTAGTACTAGTGATGGTCTGGCTCAGGAGTGTGAGATGGGGGCTCAAAGACCTCCAGCAACCTCAAAAAGTTGAAAATAGAGCTACCATATGATCCAGCAATTGCACTACTGGGTATTTACCCCAAAGATACAAAAGTAGGGATCCGAAAGGGTACGTGCACCCCGATGTTTATAGCAGCAATGTCCACAATAGCCAAACTGTGGAAAGAGCCAAGATGTCCATCAACAGATGAATGGATAAAGAAGAGGTGGTATATATATACAACGGAATATTATGCAGCCATCAAAAGGAATGAGATCTTGCCATTTGCAACAACGTGGATGGAGCTGGAGGGTATTATGCTGAGCGAAATAAGTCAAACAGAGAAAGACGTGTATCATATGACCTCACTGATATGAGGAATTCTTAATCTCAGGAAACAAACTGAGGGTTGCTGGAGTGGGGGGGGGGGGGGGGGGGATGGGGTGACTGGGTGATGGACACTGGGGAGGGTATGTGCTCTGGTAAGCGCTGTGAATTGTACAAGACTGTTGAATCTCAGATCTGTACCTCTGAAACAATGCAATATATGTTAAGAAAGAAAAAAAGAAGAAGAAGAAGAATGTAGCAGGAGGGGAAGAATGAAGGGGGGGAAATTGGAGGGGGAGACGAACCATGAGAGACGATGGACTCTGAAAAACAAACTGAGGGTTCTAGAGGGGAGGGGGGTGGGAGGATGGGTTAGCCTGGTGATGGGTATTGAGGAGGGCACGTTCTGCATGGAGCACTGGGTGTTATGCACAAACAACGGATCATGGAACACTATATCTAAAACTAATGATGTAATGTATGGGGATTAACATAACAATAAAAAAATTAAAAAAAAAAAAGACCTCCAGCAAAGCAGTGACTGTGGCCAGTGCCACCGTTGGAGCACGTCCTGGGCCGACCATGGGCCTCCGTCAGGCTGCCCATCCCTCCCGGCCTCGGCAATAATAGCGCAGTGCCCCCCTGTCGCATCATGCATACCCTTGAAGCTGCCTCATGCTCAGCGCCAGTAGCCACCTCTAAGAACCTGAGTAATAACGGAACTGTCACCTCCTTGGAGAGGGCCATTCCCAGCATTCTCGGCACCCGAGACCTTCTCTAAGCTCTTCCCACTCCTGCAGACCCACCTGAGCGGATCACAGAACTGAACTGTAGGAAGATCTGACAAGTGCTGAGCAGAGCATGTCACACTCATTCACATCACAAAGTATATTTGTTTCCCAGAAGACGATCATTTTACATTCCTACTCATTAAGTTACTATAATTATACCCACATGGGGTATAATTGATTTTAATTTTCACTCTGAGGTAGCTCCAGGTTACAGCCGTGAGTCTCTCACCTTGGAGAACTCTCTCCCTTTATTTAGCATTTAAATGAGTATCAAGAGGGAAACACAAGAAGTAATTATGAGGAGAGACCAAGTGTTGAAAGGGGCAACTTTTGACGTGCTCGGAGGTCCTGACTGGGCAGTGCATTGTTCCAGTTGAGTACGTGGGAATCCAGCTGGGTGGCCCAGGGAGCAAGACGCCCTGACATTGATGAACTGTGCAGCTGTACTCGGGGTCCCAGCCTTCCTCTCTCTGCTGGAGTTATTCTAATGTGATGCTTGCCCATGGCTCTGTAGCCTCTGCTAATGAATCAGCACGTATTTTAAAAATCACACACATTACTCTACCTAAAGTTTACAAACAAATGGTAGTAACACTACAATGGCAATTGCTCCCTCTTTTTTTTTATTAACAATTTTAGTGTGTTCTATTTGTAGATCCACTGTTAACCTTTCAGAGTCCAGCCTCCTGTTATTATATGTCCCAAAAGACAGTACATATTTTTTCATTTGTGTTGAACGTCAAACTTTCCCCATGATGTGCAGATACAATGGGTGCTTGTTTCCACAACTAAGCTACGATTAGGGGTCTTTGCTGGATAAAATGGAAGCATAAGTCTCCATTTATTTTTAGATGGTGAAGATTCTAGAAGTAGTGGGATGTATTCTATTTGAGTCTCAAAACTATGAGGTAAATTACACAACTAAATAATCAGTTTACTAAGGGAATTACCACTATAGCCGATGGTATAATACACACACACACACACACACACACACACACACACACATGCATCATGTAGGATTCTGATGTTAGCTGCCCCATCTATTCTCCCATGGCTTCAGTATTATATAATTATCTGGTTACTTGTCTCACCCCCATCCCTAACTTTTAACTTTTCAAGGGCATCTGTATAAGTGCTAAGGTTAATATCTATTGAACATTTGAAGATGAAAAGTGTGGTCTTGGCTAAGTCCTCATTTTGAAACTAAGGAAACTGAGGCCTAAGACATCAGGTTACTTGGCCAAGATCATAGCAGTCAGGATGAAAAAAAAACAAGTGCATGTGTCATAAGCAGGAGACTTTTCAATGAAATCAAAATATTTATCAAATGTCCCCTATCAAAAGTCTTAGTTTCCCTCATACACTTGGATATGAAAGGATGTGCTTTTAGTCTGGCAAATATACCAAGAAGATAAGTCATTTTGCTTTGGCCTTGCCCTTTGCCTATCTCATCTGCAGAGTGCTTTGTGTAATGATCCAGGGGCGTGACAAAATATCAGAATTCAGCAACAGACAGATGTAAGGCCCAGAAGACACACTGGTGAAATTCAACCGGTTAAGAAAGCTCTGTTGCCTGGAATTGGACAGTGATTCTTTCACAAAAAACGCCTCCCCTGCTTTTGAATTAAATTACACTAAACTGAGAGAGACCAGTTCCCTGTTCCTTTTATGTGGTTTCAGGTTTTCCCAGGAAT
The DNA here is from genome assembly GCF_004348235.1 of Phoca vitulina. Lineage (NCBI taxonomy): Eukaryota > Metazoa > Chordata > Mammalia > Carnivora > Phocidae > Phoca > Phoca vitulina. Next base: position 39,341,150 of record NW_022589707.1, on the reverse strand, counting down.
CTTGCATCTCTCCCCATAACTATGCTCCTTGCCAGGAACGTGGTGGATCGGGGGTCAGGTTCTCCCCCTCGGAGGGCTCTGAAAGGCTCAGGTCCACGCATTGTAATTTAAAAAAATTTTTTTTTCTCTTTTCAAAGTGTCTTTTCAAAGACTTGTAGGCTTTTGGGAAGAATTGTCATATTTCCCCCTTCATGTGTTTTTTATCCTCACTTCTTTTTCACGTGGTACTAATTCCCTTTCTCTTACTGTTCTTCCCCTTCATCTGGTTTCCTATGTAATTTGGAGCGTTCATTTTCTGTTTTCTATTGAAAGGGGAAATGTCACCCTAGAGAAATCAGTCCAAGGTGATCCTAGCTAGTCCTCCCCGCACAGATCAGACTTTCCAATTCACCCCAACTCCAATCCTTTGTTAGGTGGATTGGCTGGAAAGGCCCCCATTGCCTCAGGACACAAAACATCTGGTTTATTGTGCTTTGAGAAAGGGAGCAAAGAATTCCTTTCTGAGGTCAATCAGCCAGCTCCAGGAGCAGAGCCCACCTCACCAAGCAGCCCACAGCAGCAAGTGGGACCTCTGCTGGGACAGCCATGCATACCTGCAGCCCAGGGGTTCAGCTCCCCTTCCTCCCCTTCCACGAAGTGGAAGGAACAGTGGATTGGGACTCCAGAAGCCTCGTTCCACAGTGCTGTTTTGCCATCAGCTTGCTTGGGAACCTACGATAGACTCCTCCACTTCTCTGGGCCTCAGTTTCCTCAGCTGTAAGAGGAGAGGGTTCCTCTAATAGCTGCTTACCAGAAACAGTAATTGATCTCATCTCACTGAGTTGTTTCATCTTATGATACTGATTTACTCTACCTTGTGCTGTAGAATAAATTGTTGTCATTCCGTTCTGTTCTCATGTAGAGTAACTAAAACCGTACTACTCCCTCTCTATTCTTGGCCAAAGTAATGCATGTTCTAAGCAGCCCATCAAGTATACATTTCCCAAGAACCTGTCTCAGTTTACTTATTCATCTAGTTATTATTCAGAAATATTTATTGAACAGTGTACAGGCAGACGGTGTACTTAAGGCAGGGATACAGTGATGGGCAAGACAGGTATATAGTATTTAGGATCAAACAGTGCCAAAAGAAAAACAGTTACATAAAGAATGGTCTAAGCTAAGACAGACACAAAGAAAAGCTTTCTGGAGAAAGTGTTGAATAGCCCAGGGGAGGTTGGAAAGATGAATAGGAATTAGCAAGGTGAACAAAGAAGGATGATGTCAGATGGAATGGAGTATATTATGAAGAGCAGAAGAATTTCTTTATTTTCAGACAATAAGTGTTTGTATTCTTAGGACAATGCCAACTATGGAGATTAGTCAAGACTAAGAAATAGGCCTAGAAGGAGAGGAACTTTCAGGTGTGAAATACAGCAGTGATGAATGGCACAGCCCTGCATATGTAAAAATTCCTGGGCTGTAAACACTTTTCTTAGGCTTTGAACTGCCTTGCGTGAGAACAAGAACTGGATCTTATTTTGACTTTGGGTGCCCAGAGCATAGGACAGTGCCTAGCACTTAGGGGTGTTCACTTAATGTTGGTTGATTGTTTGATTGACTTGTTGGTTAATTGTTTAGTTGGGTGGATGGATGGATGGATGGATGCATAGATGGATGGGAGGATGGAAGGAAGAATGGATCAAAGGATGAATCTGGCTGGACAGGTATATAGGTAGGTGGGTGGGTGGGTGGTTGGATGGGAGAGAGGAGATGTAAAGTGTCTAAAGTGGTGTCTGATACATACTTAGAATAAGTTGTAATTATATATTTCTATTATCTTACAGCATAGAAATACTTTATTTTCCATATTCACTAAAACACTAAATTCCCACTCATCTAACCTATTTTAATATGTTCTTGGAACAGTGTTTTTCTCAGGATAGAAAAAATATACCGATTGTTTCACATTTGTTTTATTTGTACAGAGAAACTAAAATACAGGTGCATTATGCATAAAACTTAGCACCATAGGTAACACTGCCTGCAAGCAGGCCAGCAAGCCCAGAGCAGTGACACCCCCCAAGTTTCCACCAACCCCATATGCACTCCTTCTCCTTAGAGTCTGGTCGTTGTTTTGGGGGGGATTTTGCCAGAATGGAACAGTTTTTGGAAGATACAGGAAAACAGGCAGGAGGGCAGTTTCCTATGAATTCATATTGTTTAAGACATGCCATTTGGGGCTAAGAGACTGTCCTTATCCATCAGGGGGTTTCACAAACAAGATGGGTGGATGCCAGGACTTTGTGTCACGGCCCAGAGATCTTGGGACTTCAGACTAACCGGCACCAGGGAGCTGAGAAGATGTGGAATGCTGGGATTCCGATGACACCCTGGGCTCTGTCCATTGAGACATCACAGCAACTCTTAGGGGCCCACGAGAACCATCATGTGTCCCAGTGCTGCCGGTATACAGACCCGAGAATGAGTGCCCAGCAGTGGTGATGCTTCCTGCCCTGCCTGGAACTGACGTCCCCAAGTGCACTTTAGGTCATCAGCCATCAGCTGTGGCCAGTCATCCTGTGCTTACTCTTCTTCATATTTCCTCATCCACTGGCCCTGAATGACTCATCATGTGGAAGAGAAAGGACATGTAATGACCATCTGTACTCCCAACAATGTCATCCAGGGCCAGTGGGCAAAACCATTGCCAGTCTTCTTATGTCTGCATCATTCAAGGCTTCACCAGGACCACTACTAGCTAAGTTGATTTAAAGAGTAGCTGTTTTTAATAAAAATCACAGGTAATCCTAGATTATTAATAATAATCATAGTTGTTAATAATGATCATAATCGTCATCATCAAAATCAACCTTTCCTGAGCCTTTGTTGTGTTTGGAGCACTGCAAACTATGTTCGCTCTCTGTTTGAATCCTCAGAACAGTCCTGAGATTTAGTGTCAAGTATTAGTTTCCCAAACACTAGTACTACTAGATACTCATTGGCCTCACATGGTTACAACTATGTTTGGAAAATGCTGATACTTCTAAACCGTAATGTAAATTTTAATTCTCTAAGAAAGGGATCTCTGTCGAATTTTTTCAAGCTTTAAACATAGAATAACTGGAGGTAACATATTATAAGGAATACCAGTCTGAAACTGGAGTGGATGGTATAGAAGGGGGTCAGCACAAGCTATGCTTTGTGTCCTGCGAGTAGTCTAAGAACAACTGGGAAGTAGGTGTAAGTCTAAACCATAACAGCTGGATTTGGTGTGACTGTCTTTGAAAATGGTCACCATAATATACCGAGGATGGCATGGTGAGTCCTGAGAGTTGCTGAGGGGGTGTTTTTAGAAATGTGCCCCCTGCCCCATAGCGCTCCAAAAAGTCTGCCATGTCACAGGAGCAAAGAGCTCCGTCTGCTGCCAACACCCGGTCATAGGTGCAAGGTGAGGAAGTCGGGAGTGAGGACTTCGAGCCCCTTCACATGTTCACAGGCTGCCCTGCTGCTGGTCATCGCATTCCCCAGGGGTCCGGAAGGCTCTTTCCTGAGTGCAACGCCAGAGCCCAGGACCAAACTACCAGTCATATTTCCATCCCAGGACCAATATGAGCTCTAATTTCTTCTTCTGTGCTGTTTGCTTTCTATAAATTCACCTCCTAAAATATACCCTTTATACCACTTTTCCTGTGGATATCAAAATATTTCAAGATACAAGCCTGTTTTTGCAGCATTTACACATCTTCAGTGCCACCTCATACTCCCTCCGCCATATGCCACCGAAGACTGCCCTTTGTGATCAAAATACTTCCAGCTTATGCTTAGCTCTCTGGTGATTTGGTCAAATTAAAATGACCATATGTTTTTTCATTGTGGTGGTCAGAAAATGATTTTTTTGCCATACACATAAAGGTAGTTTTAGTTATACTCAGATGTCAACCCTTCCTAAGATTAGGCCTTTCTTTGAAAGCATCATCTGCATAATCGTTAAAGTTAATTTATTCATTAAATTATATATGCATTCATACATATAAAATGATGCCAGGCATGGATCTGAGCAATTTACAGCTTACAACTTAAATTGCACATTTAATCATCTCTGAGGTACCTACTATTATTATCTACATTTTATGTTTGAGGAAATGAGGCACAAAAAAGTTTAGTGACTTGGCATAAGGTCACCTGGCTGAGAAGGGTTGGAGCAGGAATTTGAACCCAGACAACTTAGCCCCAGAGTCTTCTCAAACTAGGAATTCTTAGCAAACAAAAACCTTTCACCATTTTTAGAGTTTATTTGCCATTTCTATGACCATGGGGTTTGATAAGCACACAGCAACACAGCATTTTCAACTGAAATAGCACATTGCCAATGACCATGTTAGCTTCTTACACACACTACAGGAGATGGTGAAAAACCTTTAGTTATTGATAAAAATAAAAAATGGAGCTGTATTTCATTTTTATTATGGTAAGACTGAAGTAAAAAAAAGTTAAACTAGAAAAATTTTCAGTTACCTCAAAAAGAAGCTCCTCTATCGCAAATCATTATTGATATATTATAAAATCTAGATTCTTGTAGCTATATTATACATGTTAAGATGGAATTTTCTGGGTCTAAATGAATTTATTTAGAGAAAATCTATGTTATACAACCATAGTTAGTCTTTATTCTTTTGGTTCCTGACTGTTACAAACAATAATATCTATGATAGAAACAGTACTTTTATTTTAAAACTTTTATTGCTCTTGGCTCAAGGTCAAAATCTCTTCAGAGATTTAACCTAAATCATGTGTTTTTATGGAGTAATGTTCTCATGTATTTTGGGAAGATTTTAATTCATATCAGTAAAGGCCATTAAATGCCATGTGTTAGGCTCCACAGAGAGTGAATCCTTCCTTAATACCTGTTAGATGAAGAGTTTTCATTTCCAATAATGCTACTTAACCACTTATTATACACACCTGAGAGTTCTTTAACTATAGCTATGAGATCCACAGAAGACTCTCAAACTTTATATTCATCCAGTTTCTAGTTATGTTTAAAACTTACCTCATTTTTTTCCTAAGGTAAAGACCTCCTTGTACAAAATGAAACTGATGCAAACTGGAAAAAAAAAAATAGTTGTTGTTTCTCTGTAGCAAAAGTTTGCTTTTTTTTCTCATTCCAATCATAAAGGTAATATAATTAAAGGAATTTTGAAAGATAAAGAAAATACAGACATTGGTCTATTTCCTCACATTGATTTCCATATGCATTTGGATTTTTAAATATATTTGAAAACATAGTACAATTATAATTTTGTATCCTACTTTTTTTACATAGCATATTCCAGCCATGTTACTGTATATTCTTTTTTTTTTTTAAAGATTTTATTTATTTATTTGACAGAGAGAGAGATAGTGAGAGCAGGAACACAAGCAGGGGGAGTGGGAGAGGGAGAAGCAGGCTTCCTGCTGAGCAGGGAGCCCGATGTGGGACTTGATCCCAGGACCATGGGATCATGACCTGAGCCAAAGGCAGACGCTTAACGATTGAGCCACCCAGGCGCCCCTATTACTGTATATTCTTCACACACATCGTTCTTGATTGTTGCTTGATTGTCATGCTTATTTGGCTATTTCCTAAAGTTAGGCTATGCACAATATATTCCATTTTTAATATTAGAAATAATGCTATGAATGCCATTCTGTATTTAGGTTCATTTCCTTAGGATAGATTCTTAGAAATTGAATTACAGAACTTTAAAGATATTAATATTTTGAAACTCTTGACGCACATGTCCAAATTACTTTCTAAGATGATTTTAACAATGTATGTTGTCTGACAATTTCCTGCCTATATTTGATATGCTTTTTAGTGTGTGTGTCTGTATGTCTGTGTGTCTGTGTCTGTTGGGGGTGGGGGTTTGGCTTGTACAGCGTGGGAGAGCATGGATATGGACCAGATCTGTTGATGCATAGTGGAAAGAGCTTGAACCTGCAGTCCACAGACCTGGATTTTTCTCCTGTTTCGACAACTAACTGGCTGCGTGAATCTGTGCAGCTAACTTGCCATTCTGCTGTTTGTAAAATGGGAAGATTGGACCAGACCAGACGCATTCACTTATTTAGAAACCATTGTTGAGTGCTCTTTTTTTTTTTTTTTAAAGATTTATTTATTTATTTATTTGACAGAGAGAGACACAGTGAGAGAGGGAACACAAGCAGAGGGGGTGGAAGAGGGAGAAGCAGGCCTCCCGCCGAGCAGGGAGCCCGATGCGGGGCTCGATCCCAGGACCCTGGGATCATGACCTGAGCCGAAGGCAGACGCTTAGCGACTGAGCCACCCAGGCGCCCCGAGTGCTCTTGATAGTTCTTTTTGCCAAAGAGATTAGAAAATATGGATGCAGAAAATCCTTTCTCAGGATATTACATCCTCCCGGGGGACAAATATGTGGAGGCAGAATCACACGAAATTTAGGAATAGGAACTGTGGAGCTGATCCTTTGTTCAACTCTGACTTATTAGTTGTACAAGCTTGAGTAGTGAAAGCCCTCTTAGCTTCGGGTTCCTCATGTATGAAATGGGAATAATACCTATGTCATGAGACAGATTAAATGAGGCAGTGGTTAATGTGCCTGGCACAATATGTACTCCAAAATTGTTAGGACTAGTTTTTTCTATTTTGTTGCTGATGTCCTTCTAATACATTTTGTAAGGTTGAAGTGGTGGGGAGCATACTGCTGAGGCGTGGCTTCACAGAAGCGTATCGTGTGTTCAGAGAATGGGTCCCAGATTCTGAGCACCGACACAATGTGGGAATCAGGAAGAGGCCCAGCCTGTGAGGGAGGTCAGAGACACCGGCCACATCCAAGGTGCTTTCTGCTTCTAATAGGGCTGCTGTGGCCACTTCACAGAGGTGGAATGGACATCCCACCTAAAATTTGGTTTGGTGTTGGAACTGAAGATGCTGCATGCCCATCAAGAGGATATGAAAAGGGTAATTACTCACATAATGAGGTTCCCTGGGGCAAGCAGGACAGACTCCCCAGCAGGTTTAAAAATGGCTGGAGAGAGTTAGAAGGGACAACTAGCTTAAGGTGTTAGCGTGGCTAGGGGGACACTTGCATGGTTTTGACCTCACACTGGCCTCAAGGGAGGGGCATGCACGCCTCCTGAAGGACTTAAAAGCTGTCAGCAGTCAAATACCAAAAATGGAGTCGGACTTTTGAGTATAGGGGATATGGTTTTATGATGGATGAAGAAATCTCAGTGGCTTTCTTCCTTTCTGAAAAGGGAAAACAAACAGTCTTTCTTTTGATCCCACCTCTCCCCACCCCTTCCTGCTGCTCCCCTGGCTCTCGGTGCTCCCCAGCACTGGTTCTACAACACGCCACTCCAGTTGCACTCCTCCCATTCTCTCTCAAAGCTTCTGCAATCAGGTTGCCCCCCATCACTCCTTGGGAACTGCTCCTGTCAAGGTGGTCACTCACTCTCATGGTGCCAAATCCTGTCGTTCTTTCTTCGTCCCCATTATACCTGGCCTATCAACAGCATTAGATATAATTGATCATCTCTCCAGTCAGCTTCCAGAATATCAAATTTGCCTTCTCTTTCTCTTTGGCCAGTTCCTTCTGAATTTCCTAACCTCATAATAGTTGAAGTGCCCCAGGGCTGGGTCCTGGGGCCTCTGCTGTTCTCTGTGTCCACTACTCCCTTGCTGTAAATCCATCTCCCCATGATAACTCCCAGGGGTACGTCTCCAGCATCTATCTCTCCCAGAAACTCCATATTTCTTTTCCTTTTTAAAGGATTTTATTTATTTATTTTTAGAGAGAGAGAGAGCAGGGGGAGGGGCAGAGGGGCAAGGAGAAGGACAAGCAGACTCCGCTCTGAGCTCAGAGCCAGACATGGGGCTCAATCTACAACCCTGAGATCATGACCTGAACTGAAACCAAGAGTTGGAGGCTTAATGGATTGAGCCACCCAGGCGCTCCTGGAACTCCACGTTTCCATGTCCAGCTGCCTACTCCATATTAAACACAGCAAATGGAGTTCCTGACTTTCTCCCGTACTCTTGCCCCTTTTGTGATCTTCTTTCTCTCATTTATTTTTTTTAAAGATTTATTTATTTATTTTAGAGAGAGAGAAGTGCACTCGAGTGAGTGGGGGGAGGGGCAGAGGGAGAGAATCCCCAAGAGGACTCCCCGCTGGGCGCAGAGACTGATCCCACATTAGATCACGACCCTAGCCAAAACCAAGAGTCAGATGCCCCACTGGCTGAGCCACCCAGGTGCCCCCTTCATCCTCTCATTTCATGGAAACTTTATTTAGTTGCTCAGGCCCCAAACTATGTCATTATCCTGGAGTCCTCTCTTTGTCTTATACCTCATATCCAACCTGTCAGCTAATCCTATGAACTCTGCCTTGAGAAAATGTCCAGAATCCGACCACCACTCACCACCTCCACCACTCCTTCCCTGGTCCGAACCACTGTCTTCCCTTCACCTGGATTTCGGCAATAGCTTCCTAGCTGGCCTCCCTGCTTCCTCCTTCACCCTCCTATGGTCCTCAACACAGCGGGCAGAGCAATGCTTTTAAAAGTAATTCAGATCATACCACAAATCCACTCAAGGCTCTGCAGCGGCTACTCACATCACTCCAAGTGAAAGTGGGAGTCCTTACACTCTCCTGCAAGGCTCTGGGTGTCTCGCCTCATCTCCTAGTACACACTACTCTAGCCACTCTTCATCTTTGTTATTTCCTGAACATGCCAACCTCACTCCTGTTTCAGGGCCTTTGCATCTCCCGTACCCTCTGCCTGGAAGGCTCTTCCTCCAGATATCAGCATGGCTCACCCTGTCACCTCCTGCCAGTCTTCTCCCAAATGTCACCTTTTCAGTGAGCCTCTCCTGACCATCCTGCTTTAAGTTGCACCCTCCTTTTCTAGTCTATATTCTCACTTTATTTTTCTTCATAGCACTTACCCCTTCCTAGAATAATCTATAATGCCCTTATTAGTTTTGTTTATGTCTGCTCTCCAAGAGAGTGGAGACTTTTGTCAGTTGTTCACTACTCTATCCCACTGATGTTAAACAGGGTCTGATATATAATCAGTGTTTAAGAATTGTGGAAGGAGGAAGGAAGGAAGGAAGGAAATAACTATGAAACATTCCAAGAACAATTATATTGCATTAAAACAGAGCTGAGGTCAAAGTGGATGTGGTCATTTCACACCGAGCTTTCCCTCTGGAACACCGGCGCTTACGCATCAGCACGACAGTCTGTTTTCCCAGAACAGGCAGTGACTGGTAGAAGTGTCCGCATCACCACACCTACTCTGGCATTCCATCTGGGAAGGAGCTACAGGGCTATGTACTTGACATAAGGCTGGCCAACATACAAATTCGAGGACCAATTGTAGAATATGAAGATCCCAGTCACCCCTCATACAGAAGACCAGAAATAAACTGAGATTCACATTCGGAATTTGCAGGCATCCGTACTTCAGAAGTGCTGGGTTCATAAATAGCCCCAGGAGCTCTATTGGGCAGGATCAGCTGCACAGCTGTGAACGGCGTCAGAGACTGTTCTGTTTGGGTGGTTGCTCACTGTAAGAGCCCAGTAGGGGATTTGAGATATGTTTAGTGAAATTTTGAAAAGCCATTTAATCGGGGTCTTTGTCCTTCGCAACCTAGGAGAGTTTGCATGCAGAAAACAGCCGGGCAGTTCGATTTTCTTTTTCTTTCGACAAAGGTGTGCCTTACCCAAGAACTTGGTGGGAAAGCAGCTTGAGGCTCCGTTTGGCACATTCTGCTCTGCAGATCGCCAGGCTGCAGTATGACGAGAAAATGTAATTCAGCAAACCTATAGCCTCTGTCGGCAACTTCTCAGGCTCCGCTGAGTGAGCGACAGCGGCAGGGAGAGGGTAAGAGAGTACGCTTGTGTTCTGCCGTACAGCTGGGCGCCATAAGCCAGAAACTGAGCATCTTTGACTTTTGTAATAAAACCCATAAGGCAATCATTTGGGGCACCTACTTCTTTGGCCCGAAGTGGGAAGGTACAGGACGGCAAGGAAATACAAAGGAAAGGAAATGAATATGGAGTATGAGAAGAGAAGGAAAATAGCTGCTGGGAACTTTGTAATAGCAGCTTCTCCCTTGAAATGTGTACTGTTTCTCTGGGCCTTAGTTTTACAAAAGGTTACCTAAAATATTCTAAAGCAATTTTAAGGCACGTGATTCAACAAATGCTCCATTCCCTCACAAATAACCCTGCCAGCCCATCTCTAAACTTGGCATTTAAGAAATCTAAGAGTCTTGAAGTTCTTGTGTAAGCAAATGGATGACTACACTGATGTATAACTCTCTCTTTCCCTCTTTTAAAAACTGCGCAAAAACAAAGCAACAAGAGCTACGTGCTGAAATGTGTGAGATGCTTGACACAACCTAGGGAGTCTCTCTCTTAACACACAGGATTTTTGGTGTCTGTGAGAAACATCAGCAATTAGCCAAAACCGTTGACCTCCGCCCCCATTAAACAGCCGGAGAAGTGATGCAGGAAGAAGGGCAATGGTAACATTACACACTCGGTCAGCCCCATAAGGATCTGATTATTTCTTTGCTTCCAAACAAGGTGCTTGGGTCCATTTTAGAGACCCCACAGGCCCTTCAGGTTGGGGTGAACGCTGACTGCTGTGGATGAAGGGAAATGAGTCGTAAAAGGCAGCGAGACTGGTCCTTCAGCCCTTTCGTGTCTCTTGGATGGAGAGTAGCCTTCTGTCCCTGGAGAGCAATTGGAGTGGCAGCCGGGCATGTTGTGCCATCAGAAAGAAAGGCCCCTTCTCCTCGGAGCAGAGCGCAGCAGTTTTGGAGGTCACGGGCAGTTTTAGGAGTCAGCCAGGGCGGCCGTCAATCCCCGATGCTTTGATGGACTCAGATGAAGCCAGAATTCTGCAGCTCTGACCCGCACCTGCATGTGGGCAGGAGAGAGGGCAGGGTCCCACCCCGCTCCCTCTCCTTTCTTTAGCAGTCATGGGGATGAGCTTGCAAGTCAGCCACACCCTTGTGTTGTCTTCCTCCTCTTTCGGGCCTACAAACCACAAGCAGAGAATATAGCAAACACTACCAGGGCAGTTCTTAGGAGGAGCAAGGACGATTTATCTGGCACTGGTAGTGTTCAGAGTGCATGGGAACAATTAGGCTAGGCTTAGTGGCATTAATAAAAGAAAACCATCCCTTTGATTATCATTCAGGAATTTGGGCTTATTTCACTTAAAATTTCTGGTTTTTTCACTTGCCAACAGGAATAGAGATCTAGGATGCCACAGCAGAAATCGTCATGCCTGCCTCATATCCATCCACCAATCCCATATATGTATGTGTGTGTGTGTGTATATATATACTATACACATGTGTGCATGTATATATTTTTATATTTTTCATTTTGTGCTGACCAAATGCCTGCAGCATTTTACTGAGTGTCTCTGGGCAGGATTTAATGTCTTGTGGCTTTGCGGAAATAACATGCAGCCCAGACTCATCAGCCAACTCCAGAAGCCCAGGCATATGTCTGGGAAGTAAACGGAGGATCTAAGAAAAATACAAGAACACACTGACTCTTTGTAAAATTGTGAGTCATTCTGATGGAAGGCAAGGAAAGTAGAAAGACTGCAAAAATGGTGGTTATTTATTTTCGTGCAACGGAACTTTCGTGAGTGCCAAGCTAGTGTTGGTCCCATGCTAATCACTGGAGACGTGTTCATAGAAGGACTTTGGGGAGCGCCCCATTGTAGAAGTTTCTGAGGAGCCCCTAGGCACTGAGAGGAGAGCTGAGTCCTTGTGTCAGTGAGTCATTAGCAGCCACCACTGCTGATCAGCTACCACTCAAGTGTCAGGGATTCCCATGGGAAAAAAATCAAGACACTGGATTCTATTCCCCTGCACATGCCTGTTAGGACCTCAGTTTCCTTAACTGTAAAGTGAGAATAATGACACCCACTCTACCTTCTTCATAGAGGAAAGATAAAATATAACGTAACCCGCAAATATATGATGCTACCCTTAATATTATTCCAGTGCCAAACCTGGTTGTGTCCCTTAGGGCCTGACCCTGTAGGTTCTCCCTATTTCCAGGGCCCCAACCAGTGACACGAGAGATCTGACAGCTTCATCAAAAGGAAACCCAAAGTGCATGGCCTCTGGATTTTATATCCGAGATTCACAAGCGTAAATTGACTAGATAAATAGGTAGTGATGATGAGAAGCCTCTACAGTGGTCCTTTGACCTCAAGATACTTAATAGCCACAGACATTCATTCATTCATCCCTTCAGCAAAATTTAGCGAGAGCCTGCTTTGTGCCAACTTGGTGCCTGGTGCGAGGTATGACCCTGGGCTCTTATCTGTGCTGAGAGCACACGCAGCACCTGATGTCCTAAAGCTCGCAGTCTAGAAAGGGTCATGGACAATAATTTTAAAAGCATACTAATAATTTATGGTTATAAATTCTCAAGCTGACAGGAAGGAAGGGATGGGAGGCAAGGCTGGAGAGGTGGCAGGAGCCCACACAGGCCCCTGTAGGCCATGGTATGGAGTTTTGCTTTTAGCTTAAGAACCCATGGAGGTTTTAAGTACCACAATGGGAAGTGGGGGTGGGGTGGCATAGAAACATGATCACATTTTGTGTTTGAAGAGGTATCGATTCCTTTGTGGGAGGGGAGGGTGTCCCATAGCATTTAGCACTTGGATACCTCCGTCTTCTCTAACAGTTCCCCTGGATTGAAGCACTTGAGATTAGTACAGCAGCTTTCAATGCCAGGACTGGATTAGAATCTGCTGGAGGATTTTTTTTTAAAGTTTGGGGTCCATCCCCAGAAATTTGGATTTAATTGGTCATAGATGGAGCTTGAGCGTGGCTTTTGTTTGTTCCCAGGTGATTCTAAATATCATCAAGGTTGAGACCCATAGATTCAGTGGAAAGCACAAACCGGGTCCTTAAAGTGTGGAACCAATATCAGCATCATCTGGAAACCTGTTAGAGATGCAGATTCTTAGGCGTGATCTCCCACTGACTGACCCAGAAATGCTGGGGCTCGGGCCCTGCAGTCTGTGTTCGCACAAGCCTTCCGGGGGTTCTGAGGCTGGCCTCAGCGTGAGAAGCACCAGCTGCAGAAGTGTCCCAGGCAAGAGAACCCGGAGCTTGGATCTGATTCTAGGTCTAATTGTAGAACAGCCCTGTGACAGGGTGGGAGTGGAGGGGGCACAAAGCATGAACTTCTCTGACCCTCCGTTCTCACCTGTAAGAATAGCAGGCAGGACTGGATGAGCTCAAAGGTGGTCTATGATGTTAAGGATTTATTATCTAGGCACACTAAACCCAACAAAGTTTTTATAATGTACTTTTACAAACTCCACATTTTTATATGAATGAAATAGAAAGTAATCATTGTAGGAAACTCAGAAAGTACAGAAAAGAAGAAAGAAGAAAATAAATGTCAATTACAATTACTTCACACAGAGATGACCACATAAGCATATCTCCAACAGGTTGGTGTGCTGGAGACGTTCCGGTGGGTTTTCTTCTGATATTTTCTGTGTCATCTAATTAACAAAAGTGGGAATCATACTATATATGGTTCAAGAGCCTACTTCTTACCGAACATTATTATATCAGGAGCATATACCTTCATCATTAGAAGTTATTTAAATCATCTTTGTTAATTTATGTAATAATCCGTTACATGTTTACACCATAATTTAACCTCGCCCTTCTCCTGGATGTGTAAGCCTTTTCTCATTTCTTAATATTATTGTTATGATGAATATCTCTTTATCTATGTATCTTTTCTATCTAATTCGTCTGAAGATCTTTCTTTTTTTTTTTTTTAGAGAGAGAGGGCAGGGGAGGGGCAGAGGGAGAGGGAGAGAGAGAGAATCTTAAGCAGACTTCACACCCAGCGTGGAGCCTGACTCGGGGCTCGATCTTATGACCCTGAAGCCATGACCTGAGCCAAAATCAGGAGTCAGACGCTTAACTGACTGAGCCACCCAGGCGCCCCATGTCTGAAAACCTTCTTAAGAGAATCCTAGAAATAGGAGCATCAGATCAATGCACATGAGACATTTGGTACATTGCCAACTTTGTTCCGCAGCCACGAGCTACCTCCTCCAAACACCAGCCATCTATCCGAGAGCTCTCGCCAGCATGAGTAGCACTGATTCTCATTTCCTACACTGCCACGAGCAACAGCTGCAGGGTAGTATTTGTAGCCAGGGTATATAGCTCAGGCTGTCACCCCCTAAGGGAGACTCGTACTCAAGGGACAGAGAAGCAAGAGGGGCCCCAGGAACACAAGAGCTGGGGCTGACATAGTAGAGAGAGACTCTTTAGGGACAGATTAAATGCAGAGTGGAATTTCCTTGAAGTCTGTGGAAGAATGTCAGGTTGATGATAAATCACCTTTTCTAGAAATTGATACTAATAAGGCAGAAGGTCATGGTCCCCAGAGGTGGGGCTGCCTGAGCCAGGTGAAGAGTGGCCCTTGGCTGGATAACTTCTGAGGTCCCCGCTGGGTTTATGATGCTAGGTGACTAAAGTCAGCACAGAGGGAAGGGTATTCCTCTTTCTCCCACCGTCCCTCTCTCCTGGGCACTTTACATGCACACCAGCCACCCAGTGGGCTTCAATCTTCCCACATCTTTCTGCCCCCTGACCCACCCTCGCCCCCCTTGGCTTCATCTGACAACCTTCCATGGCCTTCTTGTTACCTGATTCTTTCATGGATTCAGGATCCTCCTCATAGAAAGAAGGACAGTGAGAGGGCATAAAAAATAGAATCCAAACCCTTATTTATAAAAAGGAAAAAGGATGTGGTGAGCTTATTTCACTATTTATTTATAGCCCCACCTACTTCCAAAAGTGTCTTAAGTAGCACCTGCTTGGGAAGAGGTCTCAGGGAAAACAAAAGTCTCCTCTTTAAAAAACAGACCAGGGAATCTGGCAGTTGCTAATGGTTAATAGCAAGGAAGAGAGTAATTTGGGCCTTTAACCCCTGGATATTTTTAAATGTGGACATTATTTGAATGAGGCCATTTCCAGGGTGATTAAAAGCATAGATTACTATATATCCAAAAGAACTGAAAATAGGTGTTCAAACAGAAACTTGTTAGCACTACTCACAATAGCCAAAAGGTGAAAACAGTGCAAGTGTATATCAACAAAATGTATTATGTCCATACGATGGATTATTATTCAGCAATAAAAATCAGTGAAGTAGTGAGACATGCTATAGCACGGATGAACCTGGAAAACATTTTCCTAAGTGAGAGAAACCCATCACAAAAGGCCAGATATTTATGATTCCATTTATATGAAATATTCAGACCTGGGAAATCCATGGAGATAGAGAGCAGAGTGGTGGCTGCCAGGGACCAGAAGGGGAGGGGGATGGGGAGGGACTGCTTACTGAGTATGGGGTCTCATTGTGGGTGATGGGAATGTTCTGGGTAGTAGTAATGATTGCAGAGCATTGTGAATGTACCTAATGCCACTGAATTGCTGAGTGTTACACTTTAAAATGGTTCAAATGGTAAATTTTGTGTTATGTGTATTTAATCACAATCAAAAATAAACTTGTTCTTAGCAAAACAAAAACAAAAAAACATAGACCTAGTTAGTTGTACCTGTGTTCTAATCTCAGCTCTACCACTTACCAGCTGTGTGACCCTGGGCAACTCACTTACACTCTCAGTTCCCATTTCCTCATGTGTAAAGCGGGGATAATTATAACAGTACCTACCTTATAAATCTTAAATGAGTCAATGTATGTAAAGTACTTAGTACAATACATGGCACATGGGAAGCATGCTGTGAAGATTTGTGTTATTAATCTAACCCACGTATTCTCTACTATGGGCAGTTTTGCCCCAGAGGAGAAACTTGGCGATGTCTGGGAAGGTTTTTTATTACTACCGTTGGGGGTTCTGATGGCATCAGTGAGTAGAGGCAGGGGACACCACTAAATATCCTACCATGCACAGGACAGCCTCCACGACAAAGAGTCATCTGGTCCCACATGTCAGTAGTTCCAAGGTTGAGAATCCCTGATTGAAACAGAGCAGGTAGGGAAAGTTGCTTCCTCCAATGAATGTGTAAACAAAAATAGGTCAGACAGAAATTTTAGTTAGAAAGGACAAAGTATCAAACGTCCACCGTGTATAGAGAACACACATCAGTCATTGTGGGGGGTATAGAAGAAACCAAGGCGCTGTCCTTGAGATACTTGGGTAAAGAAGAACTCTGTGTGATGGAGTTCTTTAAGAGGGAAATTTTACCAAGGGATGTTTGTAATCATTTTTCCTGTAGTAAGAGGGTGATCTGGGGTCATCCACTACTCACAGTAATGCTCACTCAAATGCAGCCCTTCTGGTTCCTTGTCAAGATGCATCTTAAGTGACCAGCGTGTGGTTCCGTCACATGTCTGAATGTGTCTTGTGTCTGGATAAATTCTATGGAACAAATATCTGGAAAAAGAAACCACTGTCACAAATAGAAGTAAAAATTACTTGTTACAAGTAAAGGCACAGACAAAAGAGAAAACATTAGATTTCCTTGTCTTCAACCACCCATATACCAAAAGGAAAAGGAGACCCTTTTTGCCCACTTTCTGTTTAAAGAGTTTTGTTATTAGATTCTAAAACCATACATCCATATAATTAGCCTAGTTTAGTTCACAGAGTCTATCTTACACAGAATGGCTCACCATCAAAAGGTCTCTATGGACCGGCTAGCAGTGAAGGCTTGGGAAGGGACCCTATTCCTTCTCTCTGTCTTTCTGCCTTTAGGCTAAGGATTACAAGCCTTTCAAAGATACACCATGCTTCCACTCAACCCCTGTGAGTGGCAGATGTCCTTTATGATTGAGCATTGGGAAGGAGGAGTCGGGTGGGGCCCATCAGGAAGGCACATCCTTGGAGGTTTAGGTCCTTGGAAGCTAACACATGGTGATGGGGGCTCAAAGGATGGGCAGGAGACCCCGCCCTATAAGTCACCTTTGCACAGTTTCCTCTGCAATGCTCGCTTCCCATAGGTACAGCTACTTCTGGCAACTTAAATTTATTCAGTGCCTACTATGGCAAGGAATTTTATTAGATACTCATGAAGGGAAAACAGAGGTGAATGAGACATAGAGCCTGTCACAGTGACTTCTCAATAGGGCAGGGACAGGTATAAATCACTCTAATCTAAGATAGAAAGGGACAAGTGCAATCAGAAAAATGCGGGGAAAACCCTATGGGATTTTGGAGGAGAGAGTTGGCCTATGGTGAGGAGTTTAGAGAAGCCTTTTCGGAGAGGGTGGCATCTGAGTTAGAATGTGGTTGAGCATGTGGACATTTCGTATGATCCTGGAATGTGCTAGAGGATGGAGCCAGCTACTGAGGTGAGTCACCCAGAGAAGAGGATTTTTAGGATTTGTGGAGGGGAGTGCAGGCAAACAGATGAGCTGGGTAGACTGAGACAAGCTCACGAAGAACCCGCAAGGCCACAACATGGTCAGGCTGTGGAGAGTCACTGACCTTTTCTGAGCAGGTGTAACAGACCAAGAAGAATATCGTGCAGCTGTGTGTATGTGTGTGTGAAGATACTGTGGGGCAAGAATGGGAAGAGGGGGCAGACCTGGCCAGTATTTCACATAAAGCAGGACGCGACGGCAGGCCATGGCATGACCTCGGCTTACTTGGCGTTGAGGAACGCAGGTGCTGGGCACAGATATTTGGGGTTCAAGTCCTGGGCTGTGCCACTTAAGCCAATGGGCTGTCCTTAGGCAGATTGCCTCACCTCTCGGTGCCTCAATCTCTTCATCCAAAGAATGGGAGTAAATGTGTTTCTCATACACATGAGCTGAAAAGTAAATGCATTAAACATATTCTGAATGTCGTCTGGCACAACATAAAATGATTGTGCTTAACAGTTCAGTATAAAAACTGGCTCTTAGGGGAGCCTGGGTGGCTCAGTCGGTTAAGCATCTGACTCTTGGTTTCGGCTCAGGTCATGGTCTCAGGGTCATGAGATGCAGCCCCACATCGGGCTCTGTGGAGGGTGTGGTGTCTGCTTAAGATACTCTCTCACCCTCTCCCTCTGACCCCTCCTGACTCCCCCTCTCAAAAAAAGGGAGGAAAAAAAAATGGCTCTTATTATCACTGAGGGTAGCAAGGATGATCTGCAAGGATGCACTTCTGAACCAAGGTGGAATGATGGTAATTGTCAGGAATAAAAAATTCTACAGGCAAACACCGACCTTGCATTATTCTTTACAAAGCTGCTTACAGGGGCTGGAATGTGGGGCCCTGTCTCAGTAGAAGCCAGGATGGCACCCGTGGACTGTGCCTCCACATAATGGTCCCGCTATCGTCATCCTCCTCGTTTTCTAGTTCCAACAGCATTGCTTTTACTGTCCGGCATCAGCTGCATTAACCCTTTTCAGCAGATCAGGAGTAGTCCCAAGACTGCTACAGTGAAGAGACTTGGGACCAAAAACTTTGGTCTCAAGGGAGACCATCAAACAGATGATGCTTTTAAGAACATGGGGAGAATCGGGCTTGGCCGCTAACAGAATGAACATTGAAGATGTCATATTTAAAATAAAGGCAACTTTGATGTTTTGGTTTTAGTTAAGGAACATTGTCTTGTCTATGTGTGTGCGGGGATTGTTGAGAGTTGGAGGGGAGAAGAGAGACTGGAGTGTCTTGGAGCAAGACATCCTCCTCTTATGTTGAAACTCTGGCTACAAAACTCAGAGCTAAAATGCTGTGCTCTTTTTCTGAGCCCCATTCAGTGTTCAGACTGCTCTAATTTAATGCATGCATAAGAATAAAAATTAAGCTTCAAGAGCTAGGGCAGATTTTTTTTTTTTTTTTTTAAAGAGAGGCAGGCTTTATCCCTGTGAGATTAAACAATCATCAGGGTCTAAAGGTTTAATCTGCTTGAGTTCAGCCCAGGATGGGGTTCAGAGCCCCAAAATAATTGGATGCAGCCCCAGGCTTTGAACATCAGAACTAGTTGGGGTGTGTGTGTGTGTGTGTGTGTGTGTGAAATGTGCAAGCAAGCACGCACGAGAGGTCTCTCCCGTGGCAGGAGGAATAAAGCTGCCTGCCCCGCCACCTCCACCGCGTCCTCAGCTTGTGGGGATTGCTGTGCACATGAATGTGTGCTATTGTTCCAGGCACACGTCGGCCTGGAGAAATAGCACAAAACAGCCCGTCCTTATTCAGAGGCAGAGCCCCCTCCATCACTCAGACCAGCCTTCCCAGGTCACATGCCGGAGGCCTCCGCAGACAGGACGCAGCTGCCTCGGATCTGCAGCCTAACATTAGCCGCGGTTCGCAAAACCTGACAGTGCCGAGCCTTCACAGGGGCCACTAGAAAGATGTGGGGTCCGGGCACTATGTTCTCCGAGGAACGCTGGCTGGAAAATGAGAAAAAGTGTGCTGTGGTTCGGAAGCCTAAGCCAGGCCGGAAGCGCCAGGAGCTGCTGGCCGTGGCCTTGGGGGTGAAGGTGGGAGTCAGAGGTGGTTTTCTGTGGCCCCCTCTCAAACTCTTTGCCTGTTCACAGATCTCATCCCTGGTCCGAAGGGCCGCCCTCACGCACAACGACAACCACTTCAACTACGAGAAGACCCACAACTTTAAGGTAAGCAAGCCTCTGCGCTCTTTCTTCTGTTCTTAAAGGGCAGGTGACGGTTTCCTTCTTGTCTTTGACTGTGAAGTCACGAGCCAGCAAATTCCTTGGCTTCCACATCTAGCTACGTGCATCATGCACGTACCACTGTTGCTTTGTCCGACTGGAGACCTCAGACAGCAGTTTGCTGGATGCTGACACCTAGAAACTCCTCTACGTGTGTTCACTTAGTTCCGGAGCACTGGGCCTGTTTCCTCTCCGTATCGCTCGTCCAGCGAACGAACAGCAGAGCGTGCCCGTCCCCGGCAGTGAGAGGTCTTCTGGGGGAACGTCGAGCAGTACTTTTCCACGCAGAGTAGCTGTAAAAAATATTGCTGTCTCTGAGCAACAGATAACAGTTGCCCATTTCACAGTCTGTGTTTTGTCTTTGTTTTCAGGGATGCTAACCCCTTTGGTTTATGTGTTAGACAGCTGTGAAAGCAAATGATGACAGGAGATACCATCCAGGAGATTTGTTTGCGCTCCGGGTACAGGGGGGCACCGCAGCAGCCTTGATCCTGCTCCCCAGACCAAGCAAAAAGATACAGAAAGCCGGTGGGAGCTTTAGTGGCGATTGCCATGTGTGTTGAAAAACTAGAAACGCTGCTGTCTTCATTTTGGACCAGCACTTGTAAAAACGGCCTGCCATCAGAAATCATGGCCTATTTCCTTTGACCTAATGTGTGTTTCAAGAAGGGCCGGAGGAGATTCTGATGCCAAATTGCCCGGCCAGGGATGCTGTTGAGTGGAGGCGAGATAAGATGGAGTTTGAGGTTTTACCCCAACAAATGGGCTGACAATTTGGAGAGAGTGGAGATGAAAGGGTCCAGGAAGAAAAGAAGAGGTAGGGGCAGCAAATTGTGAATTACCTTTTTTTTTTTTAAACTCCCTTCCTTTAGTACCAGTAACCCGAGTAACTGTTGGAACTAGAAAGCCCTTTGTCAGAGGTGACCAGGGAAACCTCTTTTATTCTGTCGTTTTCCAGTTCTTCATGAAGGACAAATATGTGTCTATTAAATATACATTCGTGTCAGTTTGGTCTGTTTGCCCTGCTGCTGGTTTTAGAAAGCGAGCGGCTCGAGCATTTGCGTGCTATAATTGAGCCGAGGAATGGAATTATCCAGCCCTCCATATTTAGCATGAGGATGAAGAATTGCATTATATAGATCCTCATCAATGCCAGGGCTCTTGATATTTCTCCCATTACTGAAGAGTGACAGGTCTGATTGGCAGCCCAGAAAGCCTTTATGCTTTTTCTCTTTTCTGTTTTCTGTATTTACCCTTATTAATTTTTTTACCTTAAGAAAGTGTTTTTCTGACTTTGGGTGGAAATCCTGATTCTTTGCATCCTGTGGATGCACCACCATGGATTGGGAGGAGGGATCTTCTTGGACTTGCAAATTCTCGTCCTTCCTCTTGAAAATTCCAACTCTTCCGGCTTTAAGATGCAATTGGAATTATGCCCTTCCTGAGATATGTATTTGCATGGGGATAGCTTCTCCCTCTGTACACTGTGTCTGAGCTTGTGTGCAAAACACACAAGCATATTCAGTTGACTGCCACTTCCAAAACTGACTTCAGTTTTTTAATCTCAGATCTCTGAAGGGGAAACAAAGACATTTGAAACAAAAAGATAATTAAAACTAATTTTCTTAAATAGTGCTGTTGCTAACACGATCTGTATTAATTATTTATCACTGGGATCCATCAACAGCTTTTTCAATGTTTGCTTGAAAAGTCGATATCTATTTGGTGTGATCTCTTCTAACATAGCTATGGAGAGAAGAAAAGGCAGAGAGCAGACACGGTGTTAGAGGAAAATATATAAGCCAGACAGAGCATTTCTCTTCCGAGTTTTAAATAGACGTCTTTGAGACATAGCAGACCCTTGAGTCTCTGTGTCCCTTGATTGTGGCTTTCAATGGTACTGCTCGTGCCACTGTCCTTGAGAATGAGTGGCAGGGCCAGGAGGGGGTGGTTCCCTCTGTCACTCCTCGCCCCTGCCACCCTCATTCAGCCCTCTCCCCACCCCCAACTCATTTTAAGTGGGAATTTTGCGTGGTCTTTAGAGGAATCCTCTAAAAGCTGGTCAGTGCTATAAATAGAGCAGTGGGTTTTTAGTAACACACCACTGAATTAACCAAACAAAGAAAACTCTTATCAAAGGCCCCCTGCCATCTGCTTGGAATTAGTGTAAAATTAAGACCTAAACCACAAATTTTTTCTTTATGCTGACATCTAATAGGCTTTATTCAGAAACTCTCTTGATTTGTAATTCGGGTTATTATTTGAGAGTACTATGTATGGCATAAAGTAAGTGTTCATTAAAAAGAACAAATAATCACATTTTCACGATTATCAGCAAATAAGCCTCGCTAAGCCCGGTCTGCATTCTTGCCTAAGGGCTCCTATGAGAGATTCCGATCTGTCAGCAGATCTAAACGCCTCACCCCACAACAAGATGTTCTGCCCGGTTGAGGACTACTTCCCCAGGTAAAAAGCCTTTTCCTGGCTCTCCCCAGGAGCTTCATCAAGAGGAACAAACAGAAACTCCCACCCCTCTACAGGTTGAGAACTTACGCTCCATTCTTCCAGAAAGCTCTCCCCAGCACTGTGCCTGAGTGTCTACCTACTGTCCTTGTTTTCTAAACAAAGCATATCTAGGAAAAGGAAAAGACAAAAGTTAGCTCTGGGAACAAGAACTTTTGGAAGCCAATTAAATTTATGCTTCATCTCATGCCATAATTGTGTACTTTTCAACACTATGCAGATGCAGCTATTGCTCATTTGAATCCTAAATTTTCTGGGATTACTTGCACATACTGGGAATCAGGAGGTATTTGTTGAAGACATTATGGAATTGACAGGATCCTCTCTGAAAGGAAAACTCTTTGATACACAGAAAAAAATTCCTTTATTTAACTCATTTTACATCTGCATCTGTTTATCTAGTTGACTGAAAGAGACACTCTCCTGTAGGTAGAAGAGCTCTCTTTGAGATGGTCTACCTTAATAACACCTTGTGGCTAAGCTTCAAAATCTTCAGGCTAATGAACTCCAGAGCCCCAACAATCTGGGTAACTGTCCTTCCTTCCTTCCCCACTTTGCGCAGTGATAACGTAGCGGTGGCTGGCTTGGTCCTCCTAGCTACAACTTGACCTTTGGTGAGGAGCTTAGTTCTTGCAGCCTCAGTTTCCTTATCTGTAGAATGGAAGTGTTGTAAGGCTTAAGGAATACATGTAAATCGCTTATGGTCTGTGGCACCCGGTAAGGTTAGCTTCGATTATTATTTTGCTATTCATCTTTTTGTCTCTCTCTCATCTTGTGCTTTTGTGTTTAGCCTTCTGTGTCTCCATATTTATTTTCTACCCTTACTTCTTCATGCTCCTCCTTCTTTTTGCTATCATCTGTTTCTTCCTCTCTCATTAACTACATGCGGTAGAAAAATGCAAGAGTGTTTTGGGCAATGCCAATGACATGAGCAAAAACTTGGAGTCAGAAATGAGCCAGAAGTGAACAGGATGCAGGGAGGAGACCATCGGGGAAAGAGGTACTCACTTCACGTGTGGGGTAGGCCAGATGGAAGCAGATTGATGACCCTGGGCATTTTCTCTGCTCAGCCCACTCGGGAGCTCAGTCCTCCCAGTGTGCATGTGCATGCATGTACATCACTCCCTCCTTCTACTCAATTCTCTCCCTTTACCCAGGCCTTGCAGGACACTCCTCTTTCCTTATATGGAATATGGATGGAGAGCAGAGCTCCAGAAAGTTCTAAAAGTTGAAGAGCAAACCACTTGACCCCCACCTTACCCCATGTTCCCCATCCCCATCTGTCTCCCTGTCTCTTCCCCATGCATCCCCTTCCATCCCTTTCCTATTCCCCACCCTTCCCTTCTCCAGCCTCCTATCAGCTTGACTTTTCTCCATAGCACTGACCACTGGCATGGTCCATATTTACTTGTGTGCTTGCTTTCCCCTTTTCAGCTGGAAACACTCATTCATGGGGCTCGGGGCAGGGATTTGTGTCTGTTGTCCTGCAGACACCCCCATGTCCTGGCCCAGAGCAGGCTGTCAGTGAATATTGGTTGAAAGCACATGCAGCAGACATCTCATGGCCCTATCTACCTAAGATGGCCCATTGTCTCCGCACTCCCCACCACACCCCACAGTCTGCCCTCAGCCGTGGCTTGTTGCACTTGTGTTAGCTGTGCTCAAGCCCTTCCAGCTATGGGCCCTTGCCAGGGTCAGCAGACTGTGCCAGAGAGATGGATCATATCAAGGTGCGCCAGGCCAGTTGTCATTCCCCATTTGGCCAGCAGGTGTGGCGGGGCATGCTACCCAGGGTCTTATACGTGGGGATAGCGGACGAGACACATGCCCCAGGTTACTCTTCTTGTCTCAGCTTCTGGTGTGGTGACTCTCAAAAGTGGCCTGGTCCAGGGCGCCTGGGTGGCTCAGTTGGTTAAGCGACTGCCTTCGGCTCAGGTCATGATCCTGGAGTCCCTGGATCGAGTCCCGCATCGGGCTCCCTGCTCGGCAGGGAGTCTGCTTCTCCCTCTGACCCTCCCTCCTCTCATGTGCTTGCTCTCTCATTCTCTCTCTCTCAAATAAATAAATAAAAAAATCTTTAAAAAAAAAGTGGCCTGGTCTGGACATAAACGAAATGGTTTCTCAACACACCCTTTTATGTCCCCCACTCTCTGTAGACCCTCTTCCCAGGTACACCACGTGTCCAAGCGTGCTCATGCAGCAGGCTCCTTCCGTGCATGCCTACCCACCCCATGAGATCCTGGGTGCCAGGACCAGAAGTCCAGGAGGTGGAGTGTGTCCCGGGGCTATGGTCAGGACACCTGTCCAGGGTGTGGCAGCACCACCACCGCCCAGTCTGGGTGATGTGGCCCATTTCCAGTTTCTCTGCCTCTCATTGCTTTTTGCATTCTTATCAGTCCAGTGGGCATTTGCTTTGGAACAAGACATTTTTGCTTTCCATATGCAAACCCCTCTCTTTCCCTCATCCTCCTTAACCTCATAAAAATGTGTTAGCTCACTTTTGCCCACTCTTTTGCCTGTCTTTCCAGCAGCAGAGCCTGGTGGAAAGAGGCTAGATTTTGACGCAAACCCAAGAGGGACTCCTTGCTTAGGCCACATACTAGGGAAGTGGCTTGGTCAAGCTACTCCTCAAATGTAAATCATGTACTAATGAGTCTGACCCATATCAAGTTCTTAGCTGTTATTAATTTTATATTTTGTTTTATTCCAAAGGACATTCAAAGGGGCTATTCTAAATGACTAAATGGCTGATTCTGGCATGTTAAGTCCAGAGAAATATTCCTTTTGTGTTTTGTGGGGAGAAAAATAGAAGGACCAATGATCACTGTACATATTATTTGGGTATTTTTCAAAGTTCTAAGGAGAGGAAACTATTTAGACAGGCATTTTTTTTTCTTATTATTCAGCAAATATGGACCGAGGGCCCGTTATGTGCCAGGCACCACCAGGTACAAGAGAGACTGTGGGGACATAAGAATGTGAGCTCTTCTTCTACTGGGCAGCTTTCAACCAGAGTGGTTTTGCTCCCCCGGGGACATCTGGCAGTGTCTGGAGACATTTCTGATCCTCACAACTGGGACGTGCTCCTGGGGTATCTAGTAGAGGTCAGAGATGCTGGGAAACATCCTGCAGTGCCCAGCCCAGGCCCCACCACAAGGAGTTACCCAGCCCCCACGTCAATAATGCTGGGGTTGAGGAAACATGCACTAGACAATGGAGGAGCCCTGGAGGTTTTGCCGGGGCGGGGGGTGGGGGTCAGGGCAGTGTCAGAAGAAGGTCAGTGCTGATACCCTCATAAACCCGAGAGGAAGTTAGCACAAGAATCTCTCACTTTATGCAGTTTTTGGGAGATTCCCAAAAAGCTTTGTGGCAATCAGTGTTTTAGACATTAAATCCTATTTTAAAGGTAGTAGGATGGCTGCTGAATAGACAGATCTGGGGGTGAACACCACTCACCCCCAGATTTCTCCCCGGTGGAGAAACCCAGGTCTCTGGCAACATCTGCTGAGCAGGCCTCTCAGGGAAGCCCAGGCTCCTGTCACAGACGGAGCGATTCCCCTTGGCTGTTTCGTTCCCATCTGAAAAGGTTCACTTCAAGGTCAGTATTTCATCTGATCTTGCAAGAGGGAAAAGTCCAAAGTTTAACCTAATTTCTCAGGAGTTCAGTGTCACATGATTTTTTTTTTTTTTTTTTTAAGATTTTATTATTTATTTGAGAGAGAGAGAGGGATAGAGCACAAGCAGGGGGAGCAGCAGAGAGAGAGGGAGAAGCAGGCTCCCCGCTGAGCAGGGAGCCCGATGCGGGGCTCGATCCCAGGACCCTGGGATCATGACCTGAGCCGAAGGCAGACGCTTAACCGACTGAGCCACCCAGGCGCCCCTCAGTGTCACATGATTATGGGAAAAGCAGTAGATGACAGGAAAGACCCTTGGCTGAGCGCGGGAGGCCCAGCACTGCTGACCCTTCTGGGTGACCCTAGACAAGTTGCCTGCTCTCCAGCCCTTCGGGTAACTCTGGGCAATGACCCCCCCCAAACCCAGTGACTTGTAGCAGGCAGTGACTTGAGCCACCTCCAGCCCCCTCTTCTGTGCATGTATAAAGCAGCTAAGACAAAACTGCCTTTGACCCGAAGAGTCCTTTTCAAATCAAAGTAAAAAAATAAAGTTCTCATATTTATTTATATTATTAATATAAATAATAAAAATCACCAACTGAGGAGATAGGGTTTTAGTTTATACCAGTAACTCTCTATCAGGGTCACTTTGCCCCCTGGGGCACATTTGGCACAGTCTGGAGACATTTGTGGTTGTGCCAGACGAGGGGTGCTGCTGGCATCTAGTGGGGAGACACCTGGGTGCTGCTAAACGTCCTACAATGACAAAGATTTATCCAGCCCAAAATGTTCATAGTGCCCACGTTCAGAAACCTGGATGTACACTGACGCGGAAAAGCAATGTTTCTCAAGTGTAGTGCATCACAAATAGAACCTGGTCTGAGCTGATTACACACTTGGATGGTGTCTACACTGACCCATCAAAACATACTTGTTATGAAACCACCAGGGAATATTGCCTTCCAGATTCAGCAGATGTGAGACAAATAACATCCTGCTCATTTGGAGTCAAGTCAGGGGATACTCGTGAAACGCCTGAGATTTTTCTTGACAACCCTGGCTCTTGTTTTTACTAAGTGGCCATTCCTGGGCTATTTGTCAAACATACCTTATCTCTTGTAATATCATCTTTTTCTCTTTGGTGTGGTTTTGGAATTCCAGGCAGACCATGCCCAGTATAATGGTCTTGGACAGACATTCTTCCTGTCTGGGGTATTTTCTTCCTGTCTAGGGTATTTTAGTTACTGCCCTAGAGTTTGCAAAGTGTTTTTTTTTTTTTTTTTCTGAAAAGATATTCTTGAAAATCAATAAACTTCTAAACTTCACAGAATGGAAAAAGCTGATCAGTGATTTTTTCAAGATATGGGGTATTTCACTGGGAGAGTGGCCATCATAACTCAACCCCAAATGAAATGCGTTCAGAGAGTGACCTCAGCATTACATAGAGCCTACTATTTAGCGATTGTCCTTGTGGACCCAAAAGAAAATTGAACAATATATCAGCCATGAAAATAAACAGTGGCCCATCACAAAGAGGAAATTAGGCACTGGGCCTAAAATAATGTTTAACTAACTTTACGTTCCCCTCAGTCCCCATTTTGTTTTATTTCTGTGGGAATGTGTATTTGTGGGGACAGAGAAGTTATTTGCTATTCAAAAAAATGTCTGTCTGCATTTGTTTAGCTGGAGAAATGAGATCGAAGGCAGTGGGGATATATCAACAAGAAAAGATGTTGGGAAATATGGGCAGGGCTAATAAGCATGAAATGCAATTTTGATATGCATATTTTTTTTTAAATATTGGCAAAATGAAATTTTAGAAAATCTGTAGCTGGCATATCTTGTATTTTTCCTGAAGCATTCAGTAGGCTAGTTTCTATTTTGTCTACGTAAAGTAAACATTACAGCTAGTCTCCAAATTTCTAAATATTTTATTTTCACTTTTACCCCAAAGTATGGAGATATTTCCCATGTGATTCCTTATCCACTGGAGATGATCCAGAAAAAAATTCACCACTCCTTTTTTGCATGACCTGCAAGGAAAGAATGCCTTTCAAAAACCAAGTCCACCCTCACTGGCCTTTGGCTGTGCTGTTTCCTCTTCTTGGAATGTCCTCCCTAAGTCATCTACCACCCCAGTCAACACTACTTCCCCACCAAACTCCATCTTTCCCAGTCTAGTGAACTCCTATCCATCCTTCAAAATTCTGTTCAGTTATCATTTTCCCCAGACTTCTCAGAAAGAATGTATTACAATCTCTATTATACTGCCATATGATAATTATTTATGTTGCCTGTTGATTCTTGTAGATGAGATAGTTGAGTGCAGGGAGGTCTGTGCCCCTCTGATGTATTTAACTTTATATATCCAAGGACTAGTACAGTGCCAAGTTCAAAGTAGGCAATCAGCATGTAAGTATGGAATAAATGAGTGAATAATGAATGGGTGGATAGGTGGAACCAATTCTCCACATAGGTGTGATTTAGTTCCTGACGTTTCTGCTGTGTACTACTGGTCTGTTTGTCCATCCTGCAGTGTTTTACTTTTTTGTAACTATAGAAGTCTTGATAGATGGTCAGATGTGTTTTCCTACATTCTTTTCCTTACTCAAAATTATTATGGCTAGTCTTTCGGCTTTATTCTTCCATATGGATGTTAGGGCCATCTTGCCAGGTTTTGTGAAAAGCACCATGGAGATTTTGATTGAAATCGGATTGGATTTGTAGATTTATTTGTAGGATAATTGACATATTTGTAATATTGAGCATTGCTATACATGAATATAGAATATCTCTCTTCTTATTTATGTCCTTAATGTCTTTAGTTATTTTCTAATTATTTTAGATTTTGTTGTAAATGAAGTCTTTAATTTTATTGCTCAGTAAAATGAGTTATTGTTTATGTATAGTAATGCTGCTGATTTCTTCATATTGCTCTTACACGAAGCAAACTTGATGGCCTTTTTCTTCTTTCAATTATATATCTCTTTGTCTTATTTTATTATGCTGGCTAAACTCTGCAGGATAATGTTCAAGAGAAGTATTCATAGACATCCTTATCTTTTTGCTGACTTTAAAGGAAATTATTCTAATGTTTCATTTTTAAATTTGAGGACTATTATGTGTGTATCAGAGATACCTTTAATCATCTATTTTTAGGAGAGTTCCCTCTATGCCTAGTATGCTAAGTGCTATTGTGATGAATGGATGTTGAATTTTATTGATTGTTGGTGTTCTAATTTTTGAAATGATTATGGGGTTTCTCTCTCGATTGTTATTGTAGTGAATACTAGTGATATGTTATCTACCTTAAATTCCTGACATAAGACCCCCCCCTTGGTCATAACATTTTAAAATAATTATGCTATGTTCAGTAGGATACTTTTTTAGGATTCTTACATTTATGGTCATAATGAAATTGACTTATAATCCTACTTTCATGTTCTTGTATAGTTTTTGAATCAAAATTGTATTCATAAAGCAAATTCTGGACCTTTTCTTCTTTGTTTCTCCTCCAATCTGGAATAGTCTATATTGGTTAGAGATGATTCGTTTGTTAAAGATTTGATAAAACTTGGGGCACCTGGGTGGCTCAGTCGTTTAAGCATCTGCCTTCAGCTCAGGTCGTGATCCCAGGGTCCTGGGATCAAGTCCCATGTCGGGCTCTCTGCTCAGTGGGGAACCTGCTTCTCCCTCTCCCTCTGCCTGCCACTCCCCCTGCTTGTGCTCTCTCTCTCTCTGCCAAATAAATAAATAAAAATCTTTAATTAAAAAAAAGATCTGATAAATTAAGAAAATCATTTGGGACCTTTAACTATTTGAGGGTACAACTTTTACTACAGATGCAATTAATGGATATAATTGAATGTAGGTTTTCTATATTATTTGGGGTCATTTTTATAATTGATATTCTTTAAGAAAATTATCCATGTCACAGAACTTATAATTTTGTTAGTATAAAGCTAGTATTCTCAAGATTTGTATTTCATATCTTCACTGCATTTGCATTATGTTCTCTTTATCACTTGTGTTTTTCTTGATCAATCTTGCCCAAACTTTGCTTATTTTAGAAATCTTTTAAAATCACCTTTTAGTTTTTTTATTTTTTATCTTTTCTTTCTATCTCATTATATTCTGCAATAATCTTTATTATTTTTTGTCTCACTTTGTTATTTGTCTAGCTTCCTAAATAGTATATTTAGCTTGTTAATGTTTAATCTTTATTTTTAATATATGCATTTAAAGTTTCTGTATCCCATAAGGAGTGTTTTGTCTTTCGATACCATATTTCTATTAAGATTTTTTTCTTTGCTGTATTTGTAGAATTATTTTAAATTTCCAAATATATTGGGGTTTGGTTGCTTACTATGTCTTTAATTTTATTGACTGGTAGTCAGAATATAGTATCTATCGTATCAATTCTTTTCTATATGTTGAGGCTTGGTTTGTGGTCAGTTTGTGTAAATATTTCATGTGTTGTTTTAGAAGAGTACATATTCTATAAATTGTTGGGTATGAGGTCCCTTTTATATAATATACCCAGTCTATTAACTTTATCTATTTGATCTATTAATTTCTGTGAATAGATGTTAAAATCGTTATGATTATGGATTTGTCAGTCTCCTCTTGTAATTCTTTCCACTTTTGCTTTATGTTTTTTGAGACCATGTTGTCATGTGCATAACAGCTCAGGATTATTATATCTTTAGGGTAAAATTAAATCTCTAATTATTATGTAATGACCATCTTTATCACTAATAAAGAAAATATATTTTTTATATCAAGATATTTATTTGGGGCTAGCTATTTGCTCTGTATGTTTTTTCTATTCCTTCACTTTCAACATTTCTATTACATTATGTTTTGACTGTATTTCTTGCAAAAGTTTTTTGAATATCTGAAAATTTCTGTCTTTTTTTGATGTTATGGCCACTGATATGATTAGAGATGTATAAGGATTTTTCTTTTTTCTTTTCCCCCTGTACTTACTGTGCTTTTTTATGGCTTTGTTTCCTTCTTTCTTTCTTTTTATTGGCTTGATCAAATCTTTATTTCTTTTTCCGTTACACGTTTTATAGATTCCATCCCACTCTTTCTGCATATACTCAAAATTCTAAAACATGTGTAATTGACTTAAAATCTTCCTCAGTTAATTAGCAGCTCTACTTACATACCCCAAATGATGAGAACCGTAGAATGCTTTAACATTTTTAAGCCCCTCCAATCTCCCATGCCATTTTGTCAATTTGTTTTTAAGTCCCCTGAAATTAGTCATCTTATTGTCTTATGCAGACAGAGCTTGATTAGATCGAACCCTGTTGCCAATTTCTTGCTCAACATGGCTTCTTGAATCCTGTTCTTTCCCACTAGGTTCAAAATGCTTCCTACAGATATATATATCCCATTGTATTTCTCTGAGTGAGGATCTGTGAGTGAACACTCTTGGCGTTTGTCTGGAAAATATCTTTACTTCATCCTCACTCTTGAATGGTAATTAGCTGGGTATAGAAGTTAGGTTGGCAGTAATTTTCTCTGAGCACTTTGCTGAAATTTTTCCATAATCTACTAGCTTCTTTTTGTTGAAGAGAACTGTTTTCATCATAATTGCTGTCCTTTTGTAAAAATAACCTGTTGGGGTTTTTTTGGTCTTGGGGGTTTTTTGTCTGTTTGTTTTTTGGGGTTTTTTTTGTTTTTCTTTTTGTTTTAGGATTTTGCTTGTCCTTTGGTATTCTGCAGTTTCTATATAATCTATATAGGTTAGATTATTTTTTAATTTACCAGGTTTGAGACTCACTTAGCTTTTCTGAATCTGAAGATGTGCTTTTACTAATTCTAGAAAGATCTCAACTGTTTCTCTTTTTGACTTTGCTATATGACACAAAGCCCAGCACCTCTCAGGTTTTCAAGATCATCACTCCTTCACTTCCTTCTCTTCTTCATTTCCAGTCTCTTGTACATATTGCATCAATTCCATCCACCAGTGAACATGCCCTAATATCTCCCATCGTTTATTAAAAAAAAAAAAGTTCTCCCTTATCTCCATATCTCCCTGGAGCTATTTCATTGCTCTGCTGGACATCATAGCCAAATTTCTTGACAAACTTGCCTACACATTTCTCCACTTCCATACCTCCCATTTATTCTTCATGTCACTTAAGTATGACTTTTGACGTCACCGATCCAAAGAGACTGTGCTTGCCAAGGTTACTAATAACTTCATGTGTCTGAATCAGTGTTCAGTCCTCATTTAACTGGACCTTTTCCCAGAATCGAACAAGGTTGACTACTCCTTCCCTAAAATACTCTTTACCTTTTGGCTTCTAAAGCACTTGACTCTTGCTTCTAAGTGTTGGAGCACAGAGGACTTGGGTTGAGCTCTATTTTCTTCATTTTCTACCCTCTATCCCTAATAGTTTTTATCCATTTACACAATTTTAAGTACCATTTATTCACCAGGGGTGGCCAAATGTGTACCTCCAACCCTCTCTCCTCCTCTGAGATGTTGAATTATATGTGAATTCCTGCTTGAGCTCAACACATTTAAGTTTAAACTGACCAGAGCTGAATTCTTGAATTTTTCCCCCAAATAGTGTCTTCCTTATCTCAGCAAATGTCATCACCATCCACCTGTTTCTAAAGCTAGAATCTAGAAGTCATTCTTCATTCCTTTTTCCCTCAAAGATCCACATTTATTCTATTATAAAGTCTTATGAATTCTGTCTTAAAAATATGCCTCTCTTTAAAAAAAAAAGAGGGAGGTGGCGCCTGGGTGGCTCAGTTGGTTAAGCGACTGCCTTCGGCTCAGGTCATGATCCTGGGGTCCTGGGATCGAGTCCCACATCAGTATCCCCCTGCTCTGCGAGGAGGCTGCTTCTCCCTCTGCCTCTGCCTGCCACTCCCCCTGTTTGTGCTCTCTCTTTCTGTGTCAAATAAATAAATAAAATCTTAAAAAAAAAAAAATGCCTCAAATCCATCCACTTCCCATCTCCAACTCCAGCCCCCTAATCTTGGCCTCTATCCTTTCTGAACCAGAAACTACTAACTAGTTTCCGAATCTCCTTCACTATGAATACTCTCCCATCTGTTTTCAACATGGTGATCAGAATATCTTTTTTTTTTAATCATCTTTCTACTTAATATCCTTCAAGAGCTTCTTATTGGACCTAGATTAAAAGAAAATCTATGCTCATTAATAAAACCTTCAAGGCCCTTTCCTACCTCCAACCTCAGCCAGGTTCTCTCCCCTCACTCTGGTGTTCTGGCCCCCCTGGCCTTCTCATTCCTCAGTCACACCAAACTCTTTTGCTCCTGCAGGACCTCTGTAGATTCCTTCTGCCCGGAATGCTCTCCAACCCTGCCTCTACCAGATTGGCTCTTCCCCTCCTTCAAGCAGCATGAAGTCACTTTCCAAGAGAAGCTTTTCTGACCACTGTGGATAACATTGGGGCCTCTCTTAAGTCTCTCTAGTAGCAAACTTTTTTTTTTTCTTTTATATCCCTTTCCACACACTTTTTTCCTCTCTTTTGGAGTTGTTTGATTTGATTTGATTTGATTGATCTTGTGATTTCAACAGTATATTAACCATCAACTTTGTTGCCATAATTAGCCAGCACCATCCCTTTAGTGCCTTTCTAGTAAAATAATATTAAGAAATCTTTGATTGCTAACTTTAGAAAATCTTCAACTACCAACAGAACCCCTTACTGAGGGATTCTTTAAGGACCACGTTTAATCTGAGCAGGCCTCTAAATGAACACTCGCATCTTGGCTCTGTGCGAGTACAAGAGCTCCCTGGGATAGATTCTCTGCATTCCTACAAGGCGCTTTGTCGTATCTAAGCGCCGCTTCCTTACAGCACAATTACCCATTTTTAGTAAAAACAATTCTGAGAGGTTTTTTTTTTTTTTCCATTGTTTTTCATAGTATACTGGACAGTTTGCATGTGACAAACTAAAAAACCAAAACTTAGTTCAGTTGTGTAGAAACCATGGTCGTAAGTTGTTCTTTTTGATTTTTTAACTTGCTCACTCTGTCGGCCTTTACAAATCTATAAGTTCCAGGAGGAGGGAACCAGGTCTGTTTTGTCTGCCACTTCATGTATATACAATTAGTGGTATATATAAAGAAAGACCTCAAAGTGATGCTTTTTTTGTTTTAAGTAGAGCTCTGATGAGCACCTTCCCAAATTGTACCCATAGTTGTGATCCTCGTATTTTTT
This sequence comes from Phoca vitulina, assembly GCF_004348235.1. NCBI lineage: Eukaryota > Metazoa > Chordata > Mammalia > Carnivora > Phocidae > Phoca > Phoca vitulina. The sequence continues at coordinate 39,307,091 of NW_022589707.1, read as the reverse complement.
GTGTTAATTAAAACTAGCATACTGAGTCACTGAAGTCTACCTCTGAAGCTAAAAATATACTGTATGTTAAGTAATTGAATTTCAATTAAAAAAATTAAAATTTTAAAAAAATAGCAGACTGGCCTCCCAGTCTTTTAAAAAAGATAATGTTGTCTATATTTCTTTTATTTGTTAATGGAGGCTTAAAACTTTGAAAGTCCTTAGTAATGTCTCATAATATTTTAATTTTGTAAAAATTCAGAACATTTTCACATGGGTTTGTATGTCTCCAAGTAGACTGCCTGTGGTAGTTTCTGGCTTACAATGGCCACATTTGCTTTCAAGGAATCTCCTAGTTCTGTGTCTTGAAGCTCACTGGTGCCAGAGAACATGTATTTTTGTTTTGTTTTGTTTTTGTTTTAAATCATGACTTAATACATGGCCTAGTCATAAGAGGACCTGTACCTGAATATTTAGAGATAAAGCCATCCTTACTTCATAATATTCAAAATATTTAACTGGCTGGGACACCAACCAATGAGACTCGCATCTGGGCCAATCAGAAAGGACTTTCAAGTTACACACGCATAGGCCTCACCTGGCATGCTGAATCCAGACCCTGTCTCTGGGGAAGGCAATTCTATAGACCCTATCAGTAGCCTTCATGTCAGCCAACTCCCTCACTTTTTTTAAATGCCTGTTTTTTTGGTTTTAGGTTTGTTTTTGTTGTTGGGTTTTTTGTTTTTTGTTTTTTGGAAGTGGCTCGAAGCCTTGGAACCTTCTAATTTTCCTATAATCATGTCTTATTTATACCTGTCTGGATATTCTACACATGGAACAACTTTGGTCAAAAGGATGCAATAATTGAGTTCTGCCTTCCAGAACTTGCAGAGCTAAATGCAGGTTATGGTGACCAGCCCAGGCTATCTTGGGTTTGTCCACACAGTGCCTTGTTTGGGGTGGTGAGAGTCTCATTCCTTAGCTGATGGCATGGCCCTATAATCTTACTGTTGCTCCACATTCCTTTCTGACTCTGGCCTGGGGCATGGTGGATTGGTAGAGGATTTTCAGAGATCAAAGCATATCTCTGTTTTCTCCGGTCTGTTTGTAACTCCACCTCACTGGAAAGAAAAGGCCCAGTGAGGGATGCTCACTCCCACTGAAGTCTTTGTTTCTTGACATCATCTATGTGTTTCATGTCTAAGGCCACCTCCCTTCAAATAACTGAATTTTCTGACATTTTTCTTCTTTTTGGATCACAGGTCCACACATTCCGAGGCCCGCACTGGTGTGAATACTGTGCCAACTTTATGTGGGGGCTCATCGCCCAAGGGGTTCGGTGCTCAGGTAGACACAGAACTTTCTTCATCCTTTTCCATTTATATAAAGTGACATACTGTTGAGCTGGAGATCATTTCTCCAGAGTTAGGAAATAGATCCAGATTAGCTCAAAAGTCTAGCTTTCTGAAAGGTTCAAGTCATCTTCTCAGCTTAATGGAGAGACTGTTCTAGGTGTCTGCTGGAATGAAAAGGAATATCACGTTTATGCAAGAAAAGAAAAAAAACCCAAGCAAGTACATTTCCTTATGCACCTACCTGCCACCCAAAAGAGGCAGCAGTCCTTAAAAGAAAAAGAAATCAATTCCAATGGAACGGCAAAGATAGAAAAACCACATTTCTTTCCCATCCCCCACTTTACCACAAAAGGCAAGGCATGAAACTAGAAATACTGGTGAACCTTTGCCACACACCAGACATTGAGCTAAGCACTTTCTATTTATCATGCCATTTAGTCTCACCAACAGACCTTAAAGACATGCAATTATTCTCCCCACTGAACAGATGAAGAAACTGAGGCTTAGAGGTAGTTGTTAGTAACTCTTGGCCACATAGTGGTAAGCGGTGGAAAATTGATTCAGCTCCAGAACACATGCTTAGAACTTTTCTGCTATCAGATTAGCTGTGCAACTAAAGACCTTGATTGGATATCACATATTTTCAAAGCACTTTGAAACCTTAGGTGTTTTTCCACCTAGAACTGGATGCCCACACCCAGTGCTAATAGCACATAACACATCTTACTAAAATACAGCTAACAAAAGAGCAAAGAATTGCCAAACTAATGTGTAACTGGGCTTCTTAATTCATCTCACCACACTTTCTCTGGCAAGCAGTCCTGGCCAGGAGCAAGAATAGCCTCCTGTGGTATACTGATTGGGTTTCTACCAACACCGTGACTGATTTCTTCCTTGCTACTAGGGTATGGTTTTTTAAAACAATTCTTAGGAAGCATTTAAAATAAAATAAGCTAATGACACTACATTAAGATAATCTACTTCGCCATAATGCCCATTTTGGTTCACAGGACTGTGGGACCTTAAATCCTTTCTCTGCTCAGAAGGGGCTACATTAGCTTCCACTGGGTAGATACAGCAATCACCGGTGGTGGTACCTGGATGGGTCAAGTAGTGCTTGTGTATGTGGTTTAAAGCTACCTGCCCCCATCACAGATCCATGAGACAAGCAGCAAACAGGCTCAGAGGCAGCCTGTCCAGGAATGTTCCGGATACTCCAATTAACACAAAAGACTTACTCACCTGGGAGTTACAAAGCATCTCACGGCTCAACCACTGAGTAAAGCAGTAGACTATCTGAATCACCCAGTGGTCATTAATTCAGTCTGTCCAGATTATACCTACTAGAAATACCCTAATTGCTGGTGTTATCCAATTTGAGTAGCAAATCAGTCCAAAGTCAATATTATGAGAACAAAACTCTGGAATTTACATTAGCTGTGAATAGCAATTTTCTCTGGGATAAAAAGGTTTTTGTTTTTTCTGGTTTTTTTAATAAAACATATTCTGAGGTTATGTTAATATTCTCCAATGGCAACTGTTTGGCCTCATATTTCTTCTGAGCAGCAGGAAAATTGAAACCTGATCATTAAAGGTTAGGAATAGCCATCGCTGCCTCTCAACTCTCTGTATTTTACATATTTTAACTATTTTTTAAATGAATAGTCTTTATTTATAGCATACGGAATTGTAGTAGTTTGCACATATTGAATAATTTTATATATTATAAAACATTTTAATTTTAATAAAATGTCAGTATTTAACTCTACAGAAACACGCTGTCACTTCAGATCTTCAAATGAAGTTTATAAGGAAATTTAAAATAGAATTATCACATAATCCAGCAATTCCACTTCTGGGTCTATACCCAAAAGAACTGAAAGCAGGCACTGAAACAGATATTTGTACACCTGTGTTTATAACAGCATTATTCACAAGAGCCAAAAGCTGGAAGCAACCCGAGTGTCCATCAATAGATAAACAAAATGTGGTATATCAATACTGTGGGATACCATCCAGCCTTAAAAAGGAAGGAAATCCTGTCATATCCTGTAATATTAATGAACCTTAAGGACATCATAAAAAGTGAAATAAGCCAGTCACAAAAGGACAAATGCTAATGATTCCACTTATATGAGATATCTACAGGAGTCAAATTCGTAGGAATAGAAAGTAGAATGTGGTTGCCAGGGGCGAGAGGGAGGAGGGTCTGGGGAGTTATTGTTTAATGACTGGAGTTTCAGTTTTGGAAGATGAAGGTTCTGGAGATGGATGGTGGTGACAGTTGCACACACGTGAAGGTACTTAATGCCTCTGAACTGTACACTGAGAAATGGTTAAAATGGTGAATTTTATGTTATGTATATTTGATCACAACTTTAAAAAATTATTTTAAGTGAAGTTTATAAGAATGTAGTAAAACTTACTAGTGAAATAACGAGAATAGCTGGCCGGGTATCCTTATATTTTCTCACATATTTGCTGTTTCTTTTATTTTACTTGCATGTAGTTTTCACCACACTTCAGAGTTTAGAGACTAATTTAGTTGATCCTTATGATAACCCTAGGAGTAGATGCTATTATCATCCTTATTTTATAAAAGAGGATCCAAACAAGAAAACAAACCAGTTCTATTTGGTTCAATTTGCCCAAATTTACAACTACAAATTGATCTATCAAAATACTTTTGAAGTTTACTTGAGCTTTGTTGAATTTCTCATGTTGATAAAGCCAAGATGATTTAGAACTGGTTTTTTCTTTGTAAGGAGGGTAGGCAGAGAGAACTCAGCCTAAAAATTACATGAAAATCATAGAATGATTTTCAAAAATCATTTTTGATGATTTTATAAAAGTTTAGATTTTCTCAAATCCTTGATGTGGTTAAGTGCTTTTTTGTTAAACAGCTGATTACGATATTCATTATTATATGTGTATTATATATATATATATATGTTTTGAATAGATAGTACATCAACTTTGAACAGCTTAAGCATTAAATTTTTATTTTCCAAAATCTAGACTGTGTCTTGTTATTTTTTTTTTTAAGATTTTATTTATTTATTTGAGAGAGAGAGAATGAGAGACAGATAGCAAGAGAGGGAAGAGGGTCAGAGGGAGAAGCAGACCCTCCGCTGAGCAGGGAGCCCGATGCGGGACTCGATCCCGGGACTCCAGGATCATGACCTGAGCCGAAGGCAGTCGCTTAACCAACTGAGCCACCAGGCGCCCTAGACTGTGTCTTGTTATTGTTAGAGAAATTCTGTCAGTGGATACCAACTGCTAACAAGGCTTTTAATGTGTTCATTGAACTTAAAAGTACCTTATAAGCTTTGGATCTTGATATGAGCTTTATAAATAATTACTCTAATCACCACATTACATGGCATTGTCCTAAATTGTAAACTCTCAGGTACTCCCACCAGTATCTCGTTAGACATTATTTCCACTCACAGGTGTCAAAATAAGGCAAGTAGAAAGAAAAATGGTCCACCCAAACTGCCCAACAAGGGGAAGGTCCTGGAAACTATGGGCAACTCTCCAGGAAAAGGGAAGAAGAGGCCAATGGTCATGGGTCCCTCAGACCAAAGATTAAAGATTCCTACAGAGAGAGTAATCATGTCTTCCACTAAAGGAGAATCCAGGACTTTAGAAAAACAACCTAGCAAAAGTCTTAGGTACCCTTTATGAGCCAAGACTAGCTCTGGGAATCCAAACCCAAACATCCACATGTGGACCAAAGGTTCCAAGTCCCAAAAGAGGGAAAAAAAAAAACCAAAAACAAAACCCTACAAACAACCTAGCTAATCACCAAAACTATCTCAGAGAAATGTTCTATTCTTATGGTCCAGCAACAGAAAAAGCTAAATGAGAAAAGGGGAATTATTTAAGTTTTGTGAGTAAAGATGGATTTCATACTCAGCTTGTGGAGAGTATCACCTCTAAATGGGAGAGATGTTCCAGAAAGATACAGCAAACCCTTGGGTGTTTTCAGTTTTATTTTTGGTAACATATAATTTGGGTTGGGCTTTTACAAAAGGGCCGGGCAAGGCTAATGTGGCTTCTTTGTTTACAGACTGTGGATTGAACGTACACAAACAGTGTTCCAAGCACGTTCCCAATGATTGTCAACCTGATCTCAAGAGGATCAAGAAGGTGTACTGTTGTGACCTCACAACACTTGTAAAGGCTCACAACACTCAGAGACCCATGGTGGTAGACATATGCATACGGGAAATTGAAGCAAGAGGTTTGGAAAAGACTCCTTATTTTAGTGATTTTGTTTTTATTGTTTGTTCTTACTGTTGTCAAGGAAACTTTCTTATAATTGTTAAATTGACTCTCTCTCCACTATTGATGTTGGGGAAACATTCTGACCCAGAGCACACACACACACATACACACACACACACACACACACATAAGCTAAGTCCAGCCAACTACATTAGTTTCTGTTTTGTACCTAAACCTTGCATGTATGCATCCAACACATGTTTGCTAAGCGTTTATTATGTGTTACACATTGAGGATATGAAAGTCACAGTTCTTACCTTCCAGAAATTCATATTGCAGTATGCAGAATCAGAGGGGTAAATAAATAAATGTTATGGGTGTGTGTGTTCAAAACACCATGGAGTCACAGAGGAAGACATTTTAATGTTATTTGAAGACAATAGAGTTTATGGCAGAGACGAGGTTTGAATTGAGTCTTTAAAAAAAAAAGATTTTATTTATTTATTTGACAGAGAGAGACACAGCGAGAGAGGGAACACAAGCAGGGGGAGTGGGAGAGGGAGAAGCGATACGGGGCTCGATCCCAGGACCCCGGGATCATGACCTGAGCCAAAGGCAGATGCCCAACGACTGAGCCACCCAGGTGCCCCTGAATTGAGTCTTAAAAAGTGATCCCATTAAATAAGATAAAGAAACTGCTGATCAGTACATACATTTTCTACCATAGAGAAATTCACTGCTAGTATTGGTTCTGTTTATTTCAAAGAGAGTTAAAAGATTAAAAAAGTCTATGCAATGAAAAATCAAGAAGGCACAGAAGAGGGGCGCCTGAGTGGCTCAGTCGGTTAAGCGTCCGACTCTTGATTTCAGCTCAGGTCGTGATCTTGGGGACGTGGGATCAAGCCCTGCATTAGGCTCCGCTCAGTAGGGAGTCTGCTTGAGATTCTCTCTCTCCCTCTCCCTCTGCCCCTCCCAACCACATACTCTCTCTCTCTCTCAAGTAAATAACTAAATCTTTTTTTTAAAGATTTATTCACTTTAGAGAGAGAGCGAGCGAGCAAGCAATCGGGGGAGGGGCAGAAGGAGAGAGAATTCTGAAGCCAGCTCTGTGCCAAGTGCGGGGCCTGATGTAGGGCTCGATCCCGGGAGCCCGAGACCGTGACCTGAGGCGAAATCAAGAGTTGGCAGCTCAACCAACTGAGCCATCCAGGAGCCCCAATAAATAAATATTTTTAAAAAAGAAGAAGAAGGCGCAGAAAATAGAAACATTTCAATGAGAAGGTTCTTCACAGTAGGCTTGAGTCACCTTTCTTTTAGCTGTGCTCTGTTTGGCTACTCTTCAGTATCAAAGTGTTCAGTGTGGTGGTGGATCGAGTGTGGTTGGGGAGAATGGGGATTGCTGGATATAACTTGGATAATTGGACCATGTGTAAAGCCCAGAGGCTTTAACCATTTTGACCAGGTAGGCACTCTGCTATAGTTGGTATTCATTATTGCGTCCAAACTGCGCAATGTATTCTACAGATATTTATGCATCGGTTAACTATTCCATTCTTTCCAAAAACAAAAGAGGGCATTATAAGCTTGTTATCCCAAGCCTTTTAGAGATAGGAAATCATTCCCTTTTCCGTGCAGGATGAAAACTAGAGCTATTCTGTTCCCTTAAGACTGTCCCATTTCATCTCAAATTGTAAGAAGAGCCTGCTGCCTTTGGACCACTGTGCCTGTCAGGGTTTGGTGGGCTCTTTGGGATCTGGTGAAGGTATTGCTGCAGGGGCTGAGCTGAGTAAGAGTTGAGAAGGGGTGCCCTGACTCCGGGTGAGTAGCTGGGAAAAGTATCCCTGGCTCCTGTTGTTTAGAGGGCTCTGCAATTTGGGGTCAGGTCATCAGCCTCTCTGGAGCCTCAACTCAGGACCTCGGCTTCCCTGGAGAAGCTGCGACCATCCCACGGTGATCCTCATTGGAGGCGACTGATAACTCTGGCAAAGTTACCACCGTGTCTGATGTCTGCTGTGTCCATGGGGAGCACAGCACAAAGCATGCCTAGTACAAGAGCTAGAATAGAGCAGAGCAGAAATTTTTGCCAGGGGAGTCAGAGCAAAGGGATTGGAGCTGCACATGTGAGCGGAATCAGAGAATGGGCTGGAAGAAATTCACATGACTCCCATCCCCAGCTTCATTGCCACCTCTGCCAAAGTCTTACCTCATCTTCCATCCCTGGCAAATTCCTTATTGTTCTGCAAAGGCTCTTTCATGGCCATTTGTTTCTGCATGATGTGGCAGAACGAAAAGATCACGGACGTGGAATTAGACTCCCAGCCCGGTCTCACACTCACGGTGGCGTGACCTTGGCCAAGTTACCTGCTCCATTTGAATATGTTTCCTCACCCATAAAGTGAATGGAATCAGTCATAAGGTGGCTGCGAGGGTTAAAATGAGCTGATCCATATAAATGACCTAGCATGGGGCCCAACATATAGGACTCAGCCTATGTTATTCCTTTCGCCTTTTCTTGGAATGACCACCTAGCCTAACTCCACCTCCGAGTGCGTCTGTCTGCCACCTGACTTCACCCACTGACTTCAACCATTCACTCAGTGCTGTCACAGAGACCCCCAAACAATAGTGTCTGCAACAAGATAGAAATCTATTTCTCTCTCCAGTAATGGTCCAGACCCTGGGAGCAATCTAGGGCTAGGTGGGCAGGAACCCAGGCCCTGCAGCTTGTTGCTCCGCCATCCTCGAGAGCTGCCTTCTTCTGCATGGTCCCAAGTGGTGACCACCATCTCCTCCGAATTCCAACCAAGGGCAGAAAGGCATGCTCTTTCTCTTCAAGTCCACAACCCCAGCGCCGCTCTGGACACATCACTTCTGCTCTCTTCACATTAGCCAGAAGTTACTGGCCATGGCCATGGATGTTGTTCTGCAAGTCAGAGGTTCCACTGCAGCTGAGAAAGGGGAGAGCTGACATCGCAAGGAGAGCTGGAAGCCTCTGCTACTCTGGCAAACTCTAGTCCATCCTTCATGACTTCCTTCAAAGATGGCTCTTCAGTAAGGTCTTCCCCCTGGACCCTCCCACCAACAGACAGGCTGGGCTTGTGTTCACTGCCCGGTGCTCCCATGTGCCACTGTGTCCTTGAGTGTGTTGTGTGCAGGTCACAATCACAGTGAGGCACGCTTAACGTGTACTGCCGACTAGAAGAGGATGACTCCAGGTGTCCTCAGGTGGGCCGACCCAGTTGATCAGTATTGGCAGCCTGGGCAACTGTACGGAGACGAGTTCTGAGACTGAGTGGGGCTCGGTGGGGGACGGAGCCAAGTCCGTAAGAAAGGTCTCTGACGGTCCCAGGAGGAAGGGTGGCAGGACTTACGCGGTGCAGTTGTTGTCTGTGATGCAGACCCTTATGTACGGCAGGTAGCATATACTTGATCGATGGTTCCCAAATGAAGAACAGGAAAGTATGTCATCAAGAGCTTGACAAGAGTACCGTGCACCAGCTGTACCAGCTACTTGTTTGCTCGTTCTTGCCATAGCTGGAATTTGAGGGCAGCTCGTTTCTGACTTGGAAGGTCTGAAATCTGACCCTTTATCCCTTCAGATACTTTTGGGACCTGGCAAGGCCTTAGGACGTATCTTAATAAATCCCTAAGATCTAGGAGCAGAAACCATATCTCTTTCTTAGCCCAAATATACAGGGATCAAGTTTCCAGAATCATCACTAAAATTTTATTTTTCCCTGTCTGTATGATCATTTATTTGAAGGTATAATAATTAAATCAATCATATTTAAACATTGAACATATTATCCTATTTATGATTAAACATAAAAGGCGGTAAAATTTAGATTGTTTCAATAAAAGCAGGATAATACGCAAGCATCCGCGTACGTGTGTGTTCCTAGCACAGGGCTGCATGCAGCGTGGCACGTGGGCTAAGATGATGCTAGGGAGGAAGCAGGTTGCTGCCTGAAGCAGTGAAATCTCATCCAGCAGTCTAATGAACAAGGAAGCAGGAGACCGTGGTCGATGAGAATCTTAAGCACAGGCTCACTTTGCGAAGCCAGGCAGGAAGACCAGATCCCCGAGGTCTCTACTGCAGCACAAGCAAATGAAGACAGACTTGCCTGAAAAACTGAGATGGACAAGCCCAGCTTCTGACAGGAGTGTGTGTAATATACAAGAGCACTGACTATATTTTGCTCATTTCCTGCTAGCACACAATGTAAATATGAAATTAGAGTCCTTTGTAGATGTTTCAGGAAGCTAAAGTCTGTCTCTTTGTTCAACAGGATTGAAGTCGGAAGGCCTTTACAGAGTCTCTGGGTTCACCGAACACATTGAAGATGTCAAAATGGCATTTGACAGAGGTGGGCTTATGCTCTTTTGAAGGCCAGATGACCTATCCTTAGCATGCTTTCTCTTGGAACCAGATTTTATTCATAGTGGGGATGGCTTTCAGAGCTACTGAGAGCCGTTCCTCAGGAAGCCAAGGAATAATGGTTTACAAATCACATAGTTCTCTGCCTTTCTGGGAGAGGTATTCCCTTAAAAACTGTGGACAAGTGACCACATGGGGAAGTGAGTTTAAAATACTTCTTGAATAAAATACTTCTTTGATGCCATTATGATTCTTGATTTGGTTGCCCAACATTTACAGTTGGTCCACATGGCCCCAGAGTGTCCTACACCCCCACCTGAGGGTCTTAGTGACTCTTTTCCTTCCCCCAAAACTCCAAAGAAGAGAGCATAGGATGGGGGTATGCCAAGCACTGAAACAGGGGAAGCCAGGGGAAGCCAGTGGAAGTCTCGGAGGTGACTTCTTTTGTTATTTATAACTGTGACAAATGCTCTCTAGGCCATACTATCTCTTGGGTCAAAAAACTTTGGAGCTCCTTAAAAGCACAGATCGCCTGGGCCCACCCTGGGGACTCATTCAGAAAGCTAAGTGAGCCCAAGAATCTGTATTTCTTTATTAATTTTTATTCAATTTATTTAAACAAAAAAACAGTTCACCCATTTTACCAACCCCTCACTGCTTGTCTCTTGCAACCACCAATCTGTTCTCTGTATCTATGAGCTTAGTTTTGTTTTGTTTTGTTTTAGATTCCATGTATAAGAGAGATCATATGGTATTTGTCTTTCTCTGTCTGACTTATTTCATTTAGCATAATTCCCTCAAGGTCCATCCATGTTGTTACAAATGGCAAGATTTCACTCTTTCTTATGGCTGAAGAACATTCCATTATATATATACTGCATCTCCTCTATATTCACCCATCGGTGGACAATTAGGTGGCTTCCATGTCTTGGCTTTTGTGACTAATGCTGCAGTGAACATGAGGGTGCACGTATCTTTCCGAATTAGTGTTTCTATTCTATATTTCTTTTTTTTTTTTGTAGTTTTTAATTTTATTATATTATGTTAGTCACCATACAATACATCATTAGTTTTTGATGTAGTGATCCACGATCCATTGTTTTCGTATAACACCCAGTGCTCCATGCAGTACGTGCCCTCCTTAATACCCATCACCGGGCTAACCAATCCCCCCTCCCCCCTCCCCTCTAGAACCCTGTTTGTTTCTCAGGTCCCTAGTCTCTCATGGTTCATCTCTCCCTCCAATTCCCCCCCCCCATTTTTCCCTTCCTTCTCCTAATGTCCTCCATGTTATTCCTTATGTTCCACAAATAAGTGAAACCATATGATAATTGACTTTCTCTGCTTGACTTATTTCGCTTAGCATAATCTCCTCCAGTCCCATCCATGTTGATGTAAAAGTTGGGTATTCATCTTTTCTGATGGCTGAGTAATATTCCATTGTATATATGGACCACATCTTCTTTATCCATTCATCTGTTGAAGGGCATCTCGGCTCTTTCCACAGTTTGGCTATTGCGGACATTGCTGCTATGAACAGTGGGGTGCGTATGGCCCTTCTTTTCACTACCTCTGTGTCCTTGGGGTAAATACCCAGTAGTGCAATTGCTGGGTCATAGGGTAGCTCTATTTTTAAATTTTTGAGGAACCTCCACACTGTTTTCCAAAGTGGCTGTACCAACTTGCATTCCCACCAACAGTGTAAGAGGGTTCCCCTTTCTCCACAACCTCTCCAACATTTGTTGTTTCTTTCCCTGTCCATTTTGGCCATTCTAACTGGTGTAAGGTGGTATCTCAGTGTGGTTTTGATTTGGATTTCCCTGATGGCTAATGATGATGAACATTTTTTCATGTGTCTGTTAGCCATTTGTATGTCTTCTTCAGAGAAGTGTCTGTTCATGTCTTCTGCCCACTTTTTGACTTGATTATTTGTTTTTTGGGTGTTGAGTTTGAGAAGTTCTTTATAGATTTTGGATACCAGCCCTTTATCTGTAGTGTCATTTGCAAATATCTTCTCCCATTCTCTGGGTTGCCTCTTAGTTTTGTTGACTGTTTCCTTTGCTGTGCAGAAGCTTTTTATCTTGATGAAGTCCCAAAAGTTCATTTTTGCTTTAGTTTCACTAGCTTTTGGAGATGTATCTTGAAAGAAGTTGCTGTGGCCGATGTCAAAAAGGTTACTGCCTATGTTCTCCCCTAGGATTTTGATGGATTCCTGTCTCACATTGAGGTCTTTCATCCATTTTGAGTTTATCTTTGTGAGTGGTGTTAGAGAATGGTCGAGTTTCATTCTTCTGCATGTGGCTGTCCAATTTTCCCAGCACCATTTATTGAAGAGACTGTCTTTTTTCCATTGCATGTGTTTTCCTGCTTTGTCAAAGATTATTTGACCATAGAGTTGAGGGTCCATATCTGGGTTCTCTATTCTGTTCCATTGGTCTGTATGTCTGTTTTTGTGCCAGTACCATGCTGTCTTGGTGATCACTGCTTTGTAATATAGCTTGAAATCGGGCAACATGATGCCCCCAGCTTTGTTTTTCTTTTTCAACATTTCCTTGGCGATTCGGGGTCTTTTCTGATTCCATACAAATTTTAGGATTGTTTGTTCCAGCACTTTGAAAAATGTCATTGGAATTTTGATCGGGATGGCATTGAAGGTATAGATTGCTCTGGGTAGCATAGACATTTTAACAATGTTTATTCTTCCGATCCATGAGCATGGAATATTTTTCCATCTTTTTGTGTCTTCTTCAATTTCTTTCATGAGTGTTTTGTAGTTCCTAGAGTATAGATCCTTTACCTCTTTGGTTAGGTTTATTCCGAGGTATCTTATGGTTTTTGGTGCTATTGTAAATGGAATCGTTTCTTTAATTTCTCTTTCTACAGTTGCATTGTTAGTGTATAAGAAAGCAACTGATTTCTGTGCATTGATTTTGTATCCTGCCACATTACTGAATTGCTGGATGAGTTCTAGTAATTTGGGGGTGGAGTCTTTTGGGTTTTCCACATAAAGTATCATGTCGTCTGCGAAAAGAGAGAGTTTGACTTCTTCTTTGCCAATTTGAATACCTTTTATTTCTTTTTGTTGTCTGATTGCTGTTGCTAGGACTTCTAGTACTATGTTGAACAATAGTGGTGAGAGTGGGCACCCTTGACGTGTTCCTGATCTTAAGGGAAAGGCTCTCAGCTTTTCCCCATTGAGGATGATATTCGCTGTGGCTTTTTCATAGATGGATTTTATGAGCTTGAGGAATGTTCCCTCTATCCCTATACTCTGGAGAGTTTTTAAAGGAAAGGATGTTGTATTTTGTCAAATGCTTTTTCTGCATCAATTGAGAGGACCATATGGTTCTTCTCCCTCCTCTTATTAATGTGTTCTATCACATTGATTGATTTGCGAATGTTGAACCACCCTTGCATCCCGGGGATAAATCCCACTTGGTCGTGGTGGATGATCCTTTTAATGTATTGTTGGATCCTATTAGCTAGGATTTTGTTGAGGATTTTGGAATCCATATTCATCAGGGATATTGGTCTGAAATTCTCCTTTTTGATGGGGTCTTTGCCTGGTTTGGGGATTAAGGTAATGCTGGCCTCATAGAATGAGTTTGAAAGTTTTCCTTCTGTTTCTATTTTTTGAAACAGCTTCAGTAGAATAGGTATTATTTCTTCTTTGAATGTTTGGTAGAATTCCCCAGGGAATCCATCAGGCCCTGGACTCTTGTTTTTTGGGAGGTTTTTGCTCACTGCTTCAATCTTGTTACTGGTTATTGGCCTATTCAGGTTGTCCATTTCTTCCTGTTTCAGTCTTGGCAGCTTACAGGTTTCCAGGAAGGCCTCCATTTCATCCAGATTGCTCAGTTTATTGGCATATAGTTGTTGATAATAATTTCTAATAATTGTTTCTATTTCCTTGGTGTTAGTCGTGATCTCTCCCCTTTCATTCATAATTTTATTAATTTGGGTCCTTTCTCTCTTCTTTTGGATAAGTCTGGCCAGTGGTTTATCAATCTTATTAATTCTTTCAAAGAACCAACTTCTAGTTTCATTGATCTGATCTACTGTGTTTCTGGTTTCTAATTCATTGATTTCTGCTCTAATTTTAATTATTTCTCTTCTAATGCATGGCTTAGGTGTCGTTTGTTGCTTTTTCTCTAGTTCTTTAAGGTGTAGAGTTAGTTGGTGAATTCGGGATTTTTCTATTTTTTTGAGTGAGGCTTGGATGGCTATGTATTTCCCCCTTAGGACCGCCTTTGCCGTATCCCATAGGTTTTGGACCAATGTGCTTTCATTCTCATTGATTTCCATGAATTGTTTAAGTTCTTCTTTGATTTCTTGGTTGACCCAAACATTCTTGAGCAGAGTGGTCTTTAGCTTCCAAGTGTTTGAATTTCTGCCAAATTTTTTCTTGTGATTGAGTTCCAGTTTTAGAGCATTGTGGTCTGAGAATATGCAGGGAATAATCTCAATCTTTTGGTATCGGTTGAGACCTGATTTGTGACCCAGTATATGGTCTATTCTGGAGAAAGTTCCATGTGCGCTCGAGAAGAATGAGTATTCTGTTGTTTTAGGGTGGAATGTTCTGTAAATATCTATGAGGTCCATCTGGTCCAATGTATCATTCAAAGCTCTTGTTTCCTTGTTGATTTTCTGCTTAGATGATCTGTCCATTGCTGAGAGTGGAGTATTGAGGTCTCCTACAATTAACGTATTGTTATCAATATGACTCTTTATTTTGGTTAACAGTTGGCTTATGTATATGGCTGCTCCCATGTTGGGGGCATAGATATTTACAATTGTTAGATCTTCTTGTTGGATAGACCCTTTAAGAATGATATAGTGTCCTTCTGTGTCTCTTATTACAGACTTTAGTTTAAAATCTAATTTGTCTGATATAAGAATTGCTACCCCAGCTTTCTTTTGAGGTCCGCTGGCATGGAAGATGGATCTCCATCCCTTCACTTTCAGTCTGGATGTATCTTTAGGTTCAAAATGAGTCTCTTGTAGACAGCATATGGATGGGTCCTGTCTTTTTATCCAATCTGCAACCCTGTGCCGTTTTATGGGAGCGTTTAGGCCATTCACGTTGAGAGTGATTATTGAAAGATATGAATTAATTGTCATCATGTTGCCTGTGAAGACGTTGTTTTTATAGATTGTCCCTGTAAATTTCTGTTGTAGATCACTCTTGGGGTCTTTCTCCTTTTATAGAACCCCCCTTAATATTTCTTGCAGGGCCGGCTTAGTGGTCACATATTCTTTCAACTTCTGCCGGTCGTGGAAGCTCTGCATCTCTCCATCCATTCTAAATGAAAGCCTTGCCGGATAAAGTATTCTTGGCTGCCTGTTCTTCTCATTTAGTACCCTGAATATGTCTTGCCAGGCCTTTCTGGCTTGCCAGGTCTCTGTGGATAGGTCTGACGTTATTCTGATGTTCCTCCCTCTGTACGTAAGGAATCTCTTCCCCCTAACTGCCCTTAAGATGGTTTCCTTGGTTCTAAGATTTGCAAGTTTTCCTATTACATGCCAGGGTGTTGGCCTGTTTTCCTTGATCTTAGGAGGGGTCCTCTCTGCCTCTAGGACTCGAATGTTTGTTTCATTCCCCAGATTAGGGAAGTTCTCAGCTACGATTTGCTCAAATACATCTTCTAGCCCTCTCTCTCTCTCCACTCCCTCCGGGATTCCAATTATTCTGACATTGGAACGCTTCATGGTGTCACTTATTTCTCTGATTCTATTTTCATGGATTCTGAGTTGTTTTTCCCTGGCCTCCTCTTTTCCCGTTTTATCTATTATACTGTCTTCCAGATCGCTTATTCTCTCTTCTGTCTCAGTTACCCTAGCTGTTAGATTATCTAGATTGGATTGGATCTCATTGATAGCATTTTTAAGTTCTGCCAATTCACCTTTTATTTCTGCCCTTAAGAGACTCTATGTTGCCATTAATTGATTTCTCCATTCTAGCCATTGTCTTCACAATTGCTAGCCTGAATTCCATCTCTGACATCTTGGTTATGTCTGCATCCATTTGTAAATCTGCAGCATAAGTCATAATCTCTGAGTCTTTTCTGTTTTGGGGGCTCCTCCTTCTAGTCATTCTGTTAATGGGTGTTTGAGGGAATTTATAGAGTCCAAATTATTGACCAGAACCCAAGCAAGATGCACCTGTTTTCTTGGGACCTTAGGGTCGCTGGCCTCTTGTTTTCCCAGCCTGTCTTCTGCGGGAGGGGCCTGCCACACTGTTACTCAGGCAACCCTGTTCGGGCGGAGTTGCCCTGCGCCCCTGTGGGGGGGATGGGCTCAGTGGGAATCAGTCTTTGGGGCTTTTGTTCTCTGGCGCCTTTCCCTGGCGGCTTTCCGCGTCTCTTCCGCGAGTCAGAGCAGAAGAGACCGTTTCCAACCCTCTGCCTCAGAGCAGAGAGACCTCAGTCTGTTCTTCAGTGAGCTCTCCAGGCCACACTGTCTCCGTTTCTGTCTGTGCTGCTATAATCTGCAGCGTCCTGGGTTGTGCGCCCCTCCGCAGCGCCCCCAGTCCTGCCTCCAGGTCAGGGCGCGTCTCTGCCCTTTGTGCTTCTAAAACCGCCAGCCGCTCCCAGTTCGCGCGCGCGGGACTCTACCGCTCGGGGTTTCCACCCCCGGGGGTTGCAGTTCACCGGCGGGACCCCGGCGCACCGGGTTTCCATCTGGGAGGCTGCAGTTCGCGTGCGCGCGACCGTCGCTCCGGTTTCTGTCCGGGGGGCTGGGGTTCGCGTGCGCGCGACCCCGCCGGTCTGGTTTTCCACCCCAGGGGCTGCCCTAAAGTCCTTTCCTGACGCTACCGGTCTGGGAGTCTGTGCCCCGTCCGCAGCGCGCGAGGCTGTCACTCACCGGCGGTGCAGGATCCCCATGGCCAGGCACCCTCCCGCCGCCGTTTATCCTCCGATATCTGCCCGCAGGATCACGGCTCTCCGCTTCGTACCTCAAAACCAACCGCCTGCGAGTATTCTGTTTGTAGAGATCCAGATCTTCTTACATCTCAGGCTGGTTTCGTGGGTGCTCAGAGTGGTCTGGTAGTTATCCAGCTCAATTCTGGGGGCCAGTTGAAATAGGGTCCCCTACTCCTCCACCATCTTTCCCCTCTCCACTCTATTCTATATTTCTCTTGAACAGTCCAAATAACAGTAGAATCGAGGGATAGAACCCCTAGCCTACTAGATAGAACCTTCACTCTGTAGAACACTAGACAAGGTCTCTGATGATCTGGCCTATCTTTTCAGGCTCGTGGCCAGTTCCTCGGCCCTGTATACTTTGTGCCCCAGCTACACCGAAATACACCTTAGCTGTTTTCATGAACAAGTACCTTGGCTCATGTTGTTCTGTCCATCTAGAATGTGTTTACATCTCTGCCTGGCAGACACTTACCTATTAATCAGGTGTCCACGCAAGTCTTTCCTCGTTCATGAATCCTCAAGCTGACCCCAAGCTGACCTAAGAGTCCCATTGTCCTTTCCTGTGTCCGCTCCCCCCCACCATGTTTCCACATCTCCAGCCTAGCAAAGCTTTCCATTTCTTTGGACTATGGAGTTGCATGCCTGACTCCCAGTCTGACTAGAGCTCTTTGAAGGGAGTATGTCTTTTCTTCTTTGATTCACCAGTGCTTAACGGTGCCTGGCACATGGTAGAATCTCAATAGATATTTGTTAAATATGTAAATAATGGGATCGGATGACCCATCTGCTGTACTCACTATGTTCTGTACGCCAGCTTTCTTTATCCTCAGAACCAAATTTGCTGAGACATTTGTTCTTTCTTTCAATTCTCTATGTAAAAGAAAATGCTAATCATCTCAATATGATTGAAACTTTCTTATCCAAAAAATGTATAATCTGTGACGGTTAAATTGGACTGATTTTTACTAACGGTAAAACAAAAAGTCAAAAAATGTTTTCAGAATGATTGCAAACATGGCTAGCATATGACATTACCCATACATGAGGGAAGATCAGAGTTTCCCAAATTAAAGTCCTAGGAACAGAAGAGAAAGAACTAAGAGAAATATCAGTGAGCTTGTGAGAGACAATAGAAACTGAAGACATTCAGCAATTATGATGTGTGTGTGATCTTCAAATCCAAATCCAAAGAATACTGGTGCAGCTATATAAAAGCTTGGCTTTTTTTATTATTTTTTCAGATGAGCTTGTTATTCTCTTATGAACATTGGTGTCTAGAATATGAATTACTATGCTAAGTTTCTGTCTAGCAAATTACCAGAGGCTGGGCCCAAAGAAATACAATAAGTCAATTTCACTGCTCTTTTGGCTACACTTACCCTCAGACCCAAAATCCCTCTCCGCAAACCTCTTTTTGTTACTTCCTGCCCGTCAGTGTTACTAGAAGAGCAGTCAGCTGGGACTTGCACTGGCACATCGCATTCACTGTTGGATCTTTTTTTTTTTTTTCTGGGCACGCTTTACCTTGGTGAAATAGGTCCTAATTAGGAATCAGATCACTGATTGTTTTTCAGATGGCGAAAAGGCAGATATATCCGCTAATGTCTATCCAGACATAAACATCATCACCGGAGCCCTTAAACTGTACTTCAGAGACTTACCCATTCCTGTTATCACCTATGACACCTATCCCAAATTTATCGAGGCAGCCAGTAAGTATTGAGAACTAACCTTTTATTTGTACCAAATTGTGAAGTGGAATGCTTTTAACTTCAGGAAAATTAAAACTCACGACTGTTTAAATTATCCCACGAGCACTCACTTTGCCAAGTGAGGGCACAATGGTACAGTTCATAGAAAGCCAGGCCTAGTTCACCAGCTGAGTTGAACCAGTACCCACCACCTCTGCTCGGCTAAAGCTGGGCGCCAGGCAGTTCTCTCTCCACATTGTCCCTTCTATGCTGGAACCGGCCCCGTCAGGGCTACTCTGTTATATGTTGAAAACAAAAATGTGTCTCTAGTAAACACTCAGATGTTCTACGATGAGGACTGTATAGATAACTACTTTCATCCATTAATCACACTCTCATCGCTCATCGATTAAAGTTAGACCCCAAGCTATGCCCACTGATGTTGCTCAAAATTGACAATACTGTGTCAAGGACTATACCAGGACCTCTCAATAATACCCTCTGGTTTAAGCTTCCCATCTACCTGGTGAGGCAAATATCATAATCCCCTTTCCCAGAGCAGGAAAGCTAGTGTCCGAGAGCTGAGCTCACAGGGCCGGGAACTGAACATCATCATTGTTGGTCTTCCTTCAGCCCATGGTTGCTCATCAGTGTTTGGCACTTGGGTAGACTGCTGTCAGGAGAGAGGACCATATTGGGGTGGGAGGTAGGGGGCAGGGAGCGAGAAGTGGTGCTGCACTTTGCCCAGGAACATAGGAAGGAAGGAGAGAGTCAGATGATAGGATGCATGGCATAGAAATCAAGCACATTTTGAGGAATTTCTTATGAAAAATACCTTTGAAGGTAAATATAATAATAAGATGCCTGATGGGGACAAACATGGGCAGGCTGGGATTAGTGCAAGATGCACTTTCCTGATGAGCTATGGCCCCACTTCCTGGTAAGAGCATTCTTTCCTGGGTCCTGGTGGTCCTGTGTGGAGAAGGTTCTGGCAGCTGGGTACCCTCTGCCCCAGGAGGAATGGCAGGGGAATTTTCTTTGAATGACTGCCAATTCCTATCAGAGCCCTAAAATGCAGAAGCATGCATGTTTCCTCCCTTGGTGAATGTGCCTCATATCTACTTCCTAAGCCGGACTGTACAGCGGGGTTCAGAATGCCAACACTTTGGTCAACAGCACCATGAGTGCAAGCTGCGCTCGTGGGCTCATATGGGTCGTAGGGTGTATTCAGTCATGGAAGCCTTCCAGGAAGAGGCTTGTCAGACAACTGCGGGAGAACACTACCAAGTGTGATCCACTTTAAATTAAAGCTTGTGGTAGTGAGATCTCTAGCAAGTCCGGCATTCAGAAGATGAGCAAAACCATTTGGGCCACCAGCAAACATCTCCAGGACTGCAGATTCCTGGGAGGGCAAGGACCATGCCCAGCCTCCTGTCACCCGCCCACTGGGTGTTCAATACATGTGTGGTTGCCAACCTCCAACCCTTTCTGGAAGAAGGCAAGACACAAATGCATTGATTAGTTTAAGTGAAATGTTACCTGAAATAGCATGAACTTATTAGGCTTCCCTTCCACCTGTAACCAGAACAAACCAAACTTGTTACTTCTCTGAAAACGTTAACGTTCCAGCATGGCACTGACTCGTGTGGGCTCTTCACAGAACTCTCCAATGCCGACGAGAGGCTGGAAGCCGTCCATGACGTGCTGATGCTGCTGCCTCCGGCCCACTACGAGACCCTCCGATACCTGATGATCCACCTCAAGAAGTAAGCTGACAGCTCCTTGACACGCGCTCTGTAAACCCTGTCTGCCTGGGACAGTGAGTGCGTTAGCAAGAGTTAACAGCCTTCCTCCCCAACCCGCTGAGTAGACAGACTCTCCTTTAAAGTGAACTCTGGGGCCTTCCCTAGGCCAGCCCCACTTGTAACTGCTAGAACCCCGACTCCGTGCCCGGAGGTGCGCCACACACTTCACACGGGTTATCTCTGTGAGGTGGGTATTGTTAGGGGCCTCAGGTTACAGACAAGATTGCTGACGTTTAAGGAAGTAAAATAACTGATGGGAAGAGGTCAAGTGAAGCCAGGATTGAAAGCCAGGCAGTGTGATTGAGAGCCCATGCTCCACCTTGACCATTTGTCCACACTGCCTCCATGTCTGCATCTGCCGCCCACACAAGCCCTATATATACTCTGTGTTCTGTTCTTCCTCCTTCTGCTTATTCTAGTTCCGGACTCCTGAGCCTGCCTTGCTTCTGGGCAGGCACATTCCCATCCTGATCCCTTGGTTTTCTTGATGAATTGGTGACCTATCACCAAGTAACAAATTGCCCTCAAACTTGGAGGCTTAAAACAATAAAGATTTATTATCTCACAGTCTCTGTGATCAGGAACTCAGGTGTGGCTTAACTGGCTGCCTCTGGTTCAAGGCCTCTAATGAGGCTATGGCTGAACCCACGGCCAGGCTGCAATCTCAACTAAAGGCTCAACTAGGGGAGCATGCGCTTCCAAGCTCACTCATGAGGTGCTTGCCTAGATTCCGTTCCCCAGAGGCTGTGTGACTGGAGGCCTCATTTTCTTGCTGTTTGCTGGAGGCCACCCTCAGCTCCCTGCCATGTGGGTCTCCCCACAGGCAGCTCACAAAATGGCTGCTGGCTTTCCTCAGAGCTAGCAAGGAAGAGCACCCAAGACAAAAGGTATAGTGTTTCCATAACCTAATCTCAGAAGTGACATCCAGCTGCTTTCGCTATATTCTGTTTGTTGGAAGTAAGTCGCATACATTAGGGCAAGGGATCACACAATCCCTTCACACATACAAGAGTATGAATTACAGGAAGCAGGGATCACCGTGAGCCATCTCAGAAGGCACCCACCATGGAGGGCTCTGCACTGGGTTGTCTGTGTGACAGCACATAAGACGGATGGAGATGTTTGAGTATTTACAGGACCCTGGTTCCAGACTCTTTTACTGCAACTGTGGATCTCTTTCCTTCACTGTACATATATAATGAAGTCAGTGAGTTGGTCTTTGAGATGTTGGAGGGATCAGGGCATTTCTGTGCACCTTCCTCTGTGTTTTTGGAAGACACAAAAAAGTGGCCCATTCTTAGATAAAATGAACCAAAAATTGTGTGCACTGACTAGTTTACAGATCCATTCAAAAGTGAAAGGAAGCAAGTTGAGAATACTGTATAAACTCTTGGGGTTGAAGTTTTTGTTTTTTACTGTTTAAAACATAAAAATATTGTTGCTCATATTCATGGTGATCAGAGATGTAATAACATTTAGCTCAGAAGGTGTCCATTTTGATTAATCTATTGAATTTAAGAGTATGAGCAATTTTTGGATAAGTAATAGACTATGAATGCCAGCCTGGCTTTTAGTTAGCCATAAATTATTTCTTTAGAAAGAAATTAGTTCTAATTGTTACAGTTTGGAAGGCAAAGAATCATTATTAGGAAAAATGCTGATATGTCCCAGTTGAATCTTTAATGCCAATAATTTCGTATTTTTACCATGCAGGGTTTGTCAGCCATCTCGTTTGGCCAGGCATGGTGCCTGCCTAATGGGTAGATGTGAGCAATTTGATAATGAAGAATGTTCCTCTTTTCTACCTCCTTAGCTTTGCAACAGGAAAATAATGCAAGCTGAATTGGCCTTCCTAAAAGAATACTAAGTGGCCAATCTTAATTAGCTCCAAGAGAATAGAAACAAAGGGATGGCCATCTGTGCGGAACCTAAACATGTTTTAATCATATTTTGCCCTTCTATGGATAACCTACTGTCTTTTAGTTCTATTACGAACATCCAAAAAACCTCAATTCCTTAAAACGAGACTCTAGCAGACTGTAATTTTATCCCTCTAGGAAGGTATTAAGCCAACTCTGGAGTTTGACTTTTATTCTTAAAGGCTTTGCTGTTCTCATCTGGATGTTGAAATGATGATTTTCAATTCCAACAATAATTACTGCTCCAGACCTCATCCTGTGGGAACTAGAAATAATGTCCAACTGTTTTCCTGTTTGGCCACATTCCAGCCATTCCCCTGTCCCGTGATAATGGTCTGGCTCTTCCTACGCTCGTGGCAGCCCCATCCTACAGTAACCTTGCCCCTCTGACACTAGGCCTACCAGCAGACCGGAGATCTGTCCTCAGCTTCCCTGCCCGGGAGCATACAGACCAGCAGGAAGCAGCTACGGGGAAGAAAAGACTTCCATACAAGCCTAGACTAAAATCTGTATGCACCATGGGCCAGCTAAGAATCTCCTGCCCCTTTCAACCAATATCCCTTAATCACATTTCCACATTTATTTAGTAAGAAGGACTGATTTTCTAATTTTAAAGATGTGTCTCTACCAGATTCACTAAGTAATCCACTTCCACTGGCTGAAGGCAATGTCAACAATGTAAAAAGAAAAAAAAATCAGAAAGTTACCTTTTTTAAAAAAGCTTTATTTACTTATTTACTTATTTATCTGAGAGAGAGAGTGAGAGCATGGGAGAGCGTAAGCAGGGAGAGGGGCAGAGGGAGAGGGACAAGCAGACTCCATGCTGAGTGCTGGGCCCAAAGTGGGGCTCAATCCCATGAGCCTGAGATCATGACCTGAGCCAAAATCAAGAGTCGGATGCTTAACCGACTGAGCCACCCAGGTGCCCCCCAAAAATTACCTTTTTAAAAAATACCTTTCTAGGGGCACCTGGGTGGCTCAGTTGCTTAAGCGACTGCCTTTGACTCAGGTCATGATCCCAGAATCCCGGGATGGAGTCCCGCTTCGGGCTCCCTGCTCAGCAGGGAGTCTGCTTCTCCCTCTGACCCTCCTCCCTCTCATGTTCTCTCTCATTCTCTCTCTCTCAAATAAATAAATAAAATCTTTTAAAAATTAAAAAAAAATACTTTTCTATAATTCTGATTCTCAAATTTCTTTTACAACTTCCCAAACCAGAGAAATTCTTGGGAGCATACATGCATAATGAGTATAAAAATTCATCCGCAAGTCTATGTAACATCTCTGTGTATGTGTCTATTTTGCAGGGTGACAATGAATGAGAAGGACAATTTCATGAATGCTGAAAATCTGGGGATCGTGTTTGGGCCCACGCTGATGAGGTCCCCCGAGGACAGCACCCTCACCACCCTCCATGACATGCGGTACCAAAAGCTGATTGTGCAGATTTTAATAGAAAATGAAGATGTTTTGTTTTAATCCACCAGGGAAATGAGACGAATGGCCCCAGCCCCATCTTGTTGATAAGGCTAAAGGAACAAAAACTTGATTTCTTTTTCAAACAAGTGACAGAATTTCCTGGACCGCAGTGGATTGTCAAGTCGGCTACTGTGTCTCATAGACACCCGCCTCCTCCACGTGAGAACAGCAGGGGTGAGAGTGACCAAAGGCCCTGTCTTGGGTCTTTGCTGTGCCTCCTACATATGTCTGTTTTGCTGGAAGAGTGATTAATAAATCTTTCTTTAACTTATTAAAAAAAACAAGGTAGATCTTTAAGCTTCAGTCTTATCAGTAATAAAAGGGAATTTAATTCATAGAGGTACTTGAGACAGTTATACATTTTCCACTTACAAGAAGACAATTCTATGTTAAATGTTAAATGAAACTTATATTGTAAAATGTATTTTTATTTTAACTGCAAGAATGTTACTTTATTTCAGCAAATAGAACTCAATGCAGTGCATTGATTATGACCCTGTGTATCTTGTCCTGCTTCTTGCTGTGATCCCTGAAAAAGTTTACCATGAATGCAGTATTATCTTGACATACCTCTGTCCTTATTAGTGCTTTGCAATGGAAGTTCACCGGCCACCTGTGTCCCTGCTTTTGATAGGTTTTGCTGTTAAGCACGGGCATCTTGCAGTCGTACGGTATATGTTTATAGCAATTGTAGGATGGTCTGAAACATCCAGATTTTCTTTGCATAAAAATTTTGTGAAATCCCAAAGTATGTTTTGGCATTGGTCAGAGTCTTTCCATATCATGTGTGTATATCCCAGAACATGCAGAATGTGGTCATTTTACATAAAATGATGTGGGAACACTGGTTGAATCTGGGCCATGTAAAAAGTGAGCACTTTCCCTATGTCTTTTCAGGCCAGCACTCGGAAGTAACCGATTAATGGCAAGTTGTATTGTTGTCACATTTCTGTATTTATGAAAAGTGAATTACTGATTACTGATTTTTTTCCATTTTTGTTTTATAAACAAGCCTATTTTTCAAAGTAAGAATGAATAAGTTTGGTTTTTATAAATATTTGTTCCTACTTGATAAAAGTAGCTCTGTATGGATCATAATTTAATACGATTTGATCGCGATAGTTCCATCTTCTGGGTTATAAATTTAGCTTAGCATGAGCTTTTCACAGCAAGATCTCTATATTTGGTAACATAGGTAAAATATTTAAAGCATCAAAACCTGTAAATTTAAATTTTTTTTTTCTGAAATCCAACTACAATGTCTTTTCCTCTGATTGTCTGAGATGATCCATGTACTTACTGGCTAGTTTTATTTTGGAGTGAGCAGAAGAGAATTATTGTGTGGTGCGTGAGCTGAAAGGAGGAAGGCAGTGCAATCGTCCTGGACAGTTCCAAGGGCTACGCGGATGGACTCCGTTGGCACACGGTGGGGGGGAGGGGTCAAAATGGTTCTGCTGGGTCCCTGCTATTATTGTTCCTCCCAACTGTACAGATTTGTTGGTTGTAGCTTATGTACTTCTTGATACTGTCAAAAAATTATCTGAAAATGGTTTTATTTTGTGAAGTGAATAATACTTTGTAATTTATGATAGTGTAAATGGAAGGAAAAGCATTAAATGTATTAAATTCTTCTGTCTATCACCTTGGAGTGTGCAAAGAAAATTGGTGTTGGGGAGTGGCGGGGGTGGGGGCAGGTTACGGGGAGAATATTTAAAACATTGCTTCCAGATGGGATTTGGCAATAGAGTTTCTATCCTCACCAAAACATGATGAGGAAACAGAAACATCCCACTGAGTCCCAACCCTCCTCCAGCTTCCCTCTGGAGAGCCTGCTTGAGATTAGGATTCTAATGCTCCCCCTTCACTGTCTCTAAGACCTGCTGCATTCATGTTTTTTTTTCATTAAGAGATGTAGTGTTTAGAGCAAATCCCCCTAGGTCATCCGCAGGAGGGCAGAACAAGAGTTCTGGAGCCAGAAAGACTTGAGCTCAAATCCCAGGTCTCCGTTAGCAGCAGCAGATGACCTTGGGAATGAGTTTGCTCATCTGAAAAACTGGGGAAAATATTCTGGTTAGATGAAGTGATGATCTAAAGTAATTAGTAATAGTTATTTCTTCTTATTATCATTAGTAAGAGTGATAACTTAGCAGCAGAAAAGATATAATGGGGTAGGAAGGCAGAAGCATGAGAAGAAAAGGGCTTGTCCCAGGTTAAATCCAAGTTCAAGTAATAATAAGGGATATTATAACAGGGTTCTATAATACATAACGAGGGTCACCTGACTCCTTTTCTCGACTGTTATTACAACACCTGATCCCGTCTCCCTTGCTTCAGTCTGAATTCTGCTCACCCACACCTATCTCCCCCACCATCTGGCAGCCTGATATGGCTCCTCTTACCTGGCTTGAAATTCCTACCATTGGAATAACTCTAGTAGTTAAGACCTGAAAGGAGGCAGCATTGTTTCCAGAAACACACTGTTAAATTGTCTACAAGTGGGTTGTGGGAAGCCAGACAGGAGCAGAGTGGGTGGGAGAAGACAGTTCTGAGGATGGGAGGAGAAGCCATTTCTTCCTCGCATTAACATAAATGGGCACCGGGTCCACAGCTGGGAGGGGGCTGGTGCTGAATTTCAAGGAGAGCAGGCTGGAAGGGCAGAGGGAGGGAGGTAAGGAGAGCATAGGACAGTCACATACCACAAACAGCTCACGGATTGTCTGGGCTGTCCTGATTCCTACCGAAAACCCAACTCAGTTAGCTTACGAATTCCCAAGATCTATCAATCCCCAAATTTATAATTAATCTTTTGATTTAAAAAATGTAATGTTCATTGATTGTCAACAAATATTTATCAAGCATTTATTAATGGGCCAGACACTGAATACTTGGAAGCAAGGAAGAAACTTATCTCACTGGAAGAATTAAATTTAGTCTGGCTAGAGAGAGAAAGCTGCTTGTGTTGAGGGTTTTGGACTGTAACATCAGGGAAATGAGTGCCACTAATTTTTTTTTTTAAGATTTCTTTATTTAGGGGCGCCTGGGTGGCTCGGTCATTAAGTGTCTGCCTTCGGCTGAGGTCATGATCCCAGGGTTCTGGGATCGAGCCCCGCATCAGGCTCCCTGCTCCGCGGGAAGCCTGCTTCTCCCTCTCCCACTCCCCCTGCTTGTGTTCCCTCTCTCGCTGTGTCTCTCTCTGTCAAATAAATAAAATCTTTAAAAAAAAAAAAAAAAGAAAAAGATTTCTTTATTTATTTGAGAGAGAGAGAAAGCATATGGGTGGGGCAGGGAGAATCTCAAGCAGACTCCCTGCTGAGCACAGAGCCTGACAAAGGGCTCAATCCCATGACCCTGAGATCATGACCTGAGCCCAAAATCAAGAGTCGGACACTTAACCAACTGAGCTACCAGGTGCCCCTAATTTTTTTAAATAAACTTAATTTTGGAATAGTTTTATATTTACAGAAAAGTTGCAAAGATACTGCAGAGTTCCTGTGTCCTCCTCACCCACCCTCCACTAGTGATAACATCTTATGTAACCCTGGTTCATGTATCAAAACTAAGAAACCAACACTGGCACATTACTGTTAACTAAAGTCCAGAAGTTATTCAGATTTTATGGGTTTTCTACCAATATCCTTTTCTGTCCTGGGATACCATCCAGGGCACCACGTTGCACTAGCATTAATGGGTTATAAGGGACAGATGACACAATCTAGTTTACATTTTTAAAAGATCACTTACTTGGCTGTGGATCCATCGGAGAACATGTGGGCGGATGCAGGCCGTGAGGGTGGATGCAATTAGATGTTCTCCTTGTCATAAAGGACTGCGGTGATGTAGCCTGCACTGGGGCGATAGCAAAGCAGAGTCAGCTAGAATTGAGTCATAGTGAGGAGGCAGAGTTGAAAAGGTTTGGTTATAGATTGGATTAAAGAATCAAGGATGATTCCCAGGTGGCTTAATTTGACCACTAGATAGTATTTACCGAAAAGAAGACGGAAAGAGGAGTTGGCAGTCTAGAGGAGAGGCGGGAAAAGTAGGGAAGATGGTGAGGTCCATTTTGGACATGGTGAAACAGAGATCGCTGTGAAATTTCCAAGCAGAGATGTTTCATGAGCAATTGCACTGACAGACTGCAGCTAGAGATATGTTTCTGGGAGGTAACAACCACGGGATTGAATGGAAGGACTCAAGGACACAGAACAGAAACAGGTGAGAGTCCTGGTTCAGAGTTCTGTGGAGCACCAACATTCAGGAAAGAGGAGCGAGCAAAGGAGGTCTGTTCTAATGCAGTAAAATAGAGAGTCTCATGAGTGCAGTTTAGAAAGCCTCTCTTCCTTGTCTTCAGCTTTGTTCCACAATGTCCTAATCCATGTCTTTGGCCCACTTAGATTTACTTTGCTACATGTGAGGCACCACGTTCAACCCAGTGCTTTGGAGGACTTAGCTTATTTTGTAAATGCAAATGAGCCAGAGTCATTTTTCTTTTCTAAGTTTAGTTGAAAAGATGGTATCATACTCACGGACCTCCTTCACTGCCTTCCTACTGCGGTTTGTACACACTGTTCACCCAGCCCTTTATCCCAAAGTGCCGTGAGTGTGGGTTCCTCTGTCTCCCACTGAAGTACACACTCCCTGCGACCAGGAGCCCTGGATCCACATGCTGGCCAGGCACCTTCCTGCACAGCCTGCAAGTCTCAACTCCATGTTCATCTCCCTGCTGAGACCTTCCCGGGCTTCTCTGGGCAGAGAACAGAGCAGGTACCAGCCATAAACACGTGGAAGCACAGGAAACTTAGAGAACTACAGAGCTGGGCTTAACTAGAATGTTAAGTATGAGGGAAGAGGAGGGGAAGTGAGATTAAACAAGCAGGACTGTGCCAGGAACAAGGAACCTTGCAAGCCGAGCACAAGTCAAACTCAGGAAGGTCTGTCTGGTGACACAGGGAGGGTAGACCAGAAGATTTAAGACTAACGCCATGGAAGCTAATCCGGAAACTGTTAGAGGCAACGCCCATGTGAACTTGGCTTCCCAGAGGAGCAATGGAGAAGAGTCATGGATATGAGAGAGATTTAAGAGGTTGTTTTGATGCCAGAAATGAAAGGAAGGAGTCACAAATGATGCCCCCATGTCTGGCTTTTGCAACTAAATATTTAGGAAGATAACAGAACATGGGAAGGGGAGCGGGTTCAGCAAGGGAAAATCATGGGTGCAGTTTGCAGGATGCATTATGGTGCTAATGGTTCGCCCACATGGAAATGTCTGGTAGGCAGTTGGACAGATGGTTTTGGAGCTCAAGAAAGGGGGATGTGCAGGTCATACCCGACCTGGTCAGACTGTATGGACAGGTGAAGCAGAGAGGACCAATAGTAGGCCCCTGGGTAAGAACAAAGTCCGAGGAGCAGGCAAAGTTAGAGGAAGGTCAGGAAAGGTCAGAGGAAGAGGGAGAGAGTGGGGAGTGTAAGATGAAAGCAGGGAAGACAGAACTTCAGGGATGGAGGGGACGCCGGCTCATATGCTATGGCAAGGTGATAAGGTGATGAGTCACTTTTCGATATGGCAACTAAGGAGTCCCTCATAACTTAACAGGAGCTTTTCAACTTGGATGATGTGGTGAAAGGCAGCTTGCTGAACCTTAAGGAGTGAATGGGGGTGAAGAATGAAGATAAAACCTATCATCAGAAAAAGCAATGAAGCTCTCTTTCTGTAGGCTTGTGCACCTCATATATATGGTAAATCATCTACAGGAGCACATTTTTCATTGTTGCCAAAAAATTATTACCTTAACATACTTTCCTGAAAAATTGTATACTTCAAAATCTTCATAAAGAGTTAACTGAGTATTACTAGAACAGATTTTTGGTCACTCCAGTTAACCAAACATGATACCTGATTTTTTCTGTCCTAATCTGTAAAATGGGTATAATCCTCGTTTTGTTCTAGTTCCCTAATCTGAAAATGGGCATAATAACAGAATATCTGCTCTCCCCTCCCTATCAGAGTGCTTCTAAAGATCCATTGAGATCTTGAATGCGAAAACAGAAGGCTCAGTATAAACTCTATAGCAATGTACAAATTGTTAATTATCCTACATACACAGAACCACCCTTCCAAAACCAATCCTCTGTCAGGTGGGGCAAGCCTCCATTAATTGGCAGGGTTGGAGGATATGGAGGCATGGGATGGAGCAGGACATTCCTGTCAGGGGCAACACGGGGCTGCAAGAATCAGATGTGGAGGCCAAATAGCCCATCAAGGGAAGACGTTAAGACCCCAAAGTCCATGCAGAGAAGACCTGTGGCAAGACAAAAATAGACCTCATCAAGCCAAGAATTCAGGGCCAGAGACCAAATCAGAAACAAGTAGGTGCATGCGTGCCTCTGTGTTGTGTGTGTGTGTGTGTGTGTGTGTGTGAGAAGGGGTATGGGGTTCCTTTCTAAGGGGTCACTGATAAAACCCATGAGGTCTTTATGGGCCAACAAGTTCGTGACTCTGGGGTCGGTCAAACTGATTGCCCCCCGCCTCCAGCGTGGCAAGATCAATATAGTACCATAGCCCATAAGGACTGCTTCTTGAGCATGGATTACTTACTTTTGTTAATACGGAGAAAATCACTAATCTATAAGAATTAGGCTGTCTCTTTAAAAGAAAAAAAAAGTACTAAATTCAACAGTCAGGAAAGTGTCTCCTGCACATAACATAAAACTCAGATGCAAAGGGCTTGAACAATAAGGACAGTAATGATCTCAACAAGAACCAAAATGTAAGGCATCTCCAGGGCTGGTGCTCTCTGTCCTTCACTCCACCATGCTCGGTTTATTGGCATTTCCCTCAAGCTCTGATAAACATGGCTATAAGTAGGCAGCCGCAAGGACAAGCAGGACAATGTCTTTCTCTTCCCGTGTGTCTTGTGTGTCCCATTTAACACCCAGAAAATCTTTTCCCCAACAAATTTCCCTTTACAACTCATTGGCCAGAAGTGTATCACATGCTTATGACGAAGTCAGTAACTAGGAAGGGAAAAGAGATCACCCTAATTAGTGTAGATCCGTGTTTCACAAAGTGGAATCCCGTGGCCAGCAACACCATGACCTGGGACTGGTTAAAAATACCACTTCTCAGGCCTGACTCATTGACTCTGGGGCTGGGGCCTGGCAATCTGTTTTTAACAGGTCCCCCAGGTGATTCCAATGGAGGGTAAATTTGAGAAGGCCTGGTTAAAAAATAACACCGTTTCACCTGAACTGGGGATAAATCCACCGTCTCCAAGGTTTGGATACATGAAGTAAATCAGGGTTTGTTAACAAAAAGGGGGCAACCGGGGCGCCTGGGTGGCTCAGTCGGTTAAGCGGCTGCCTTCGGCTCAGGTCATGATCCCAGGTTCCTGGGATTGAGCCCTGCATCAGTCTCCCTGCTCAGCAGAGAGCCTGCTTCTCCTTCCCCTCTGCCTGCCGCTCTGCCTACTTGTGCTATCTCTCTGTCAAATAAATAAATTTAAAAAAAAGGGGGGGGGCAACCATTTTGCAGCATTGGGGAGGGTTGTTCAAATGCTCATAGGCTCCAGAAGACCTTCCACCAAGGTCCCCCCCCCGGGCCTCACCTCCATAACCAATAGAACTGACTCTAATAAAATATGGTCTCAGCTGGAAGCTTCCTGAGGGCAGGAATCTGGTCGGCTCTGCTCACCACTCCACTCCAGGCCCTACCTAACACTGTGCCTAGCTACCAGTAGGCACTCAAACCTTTTCAAAATTAACAGCAGAATCCTTCTACAAAGACCCGAATGTCCTGTAATATTTTGGTGCAGTGAGGGGAGGGGGTGATTCTAGCAGCAGGAGAATCTGAAAATGCATTTTGATTGCTCTTGTCCGCCATTTGGAGCTCTGCCCAATATGTGAAACTTTCCATTATTGAAGCTTTCCTGGAATTAGTTACCCTTAACTCGCCTAATCTTTACCATATTCTTTCTTCTATGCAGTAGGAATGATCGTCAAAATAATTCAGTTTGGAGAATCTGAATATCTAAGTCTTCGGTTTAATCAGGGGCTGGGTCCCCATGACCCCTGTGCTTACATCCGAGCTCTACCACTTTCCCACAGTGTAACTTAGGCAAAGTTATTTTACTTCTTAAGCCTGTTTCTTTGTCCTCATAATGCTCCCACCATCGGCACTACTCCATGAAGGTGGTGCGGCTTCAGATAATCGACGTGCAGCACCCACTGGAGTACTTAGGGCAGGTAGTGAGCAAACAGATGTTTGTCTACAAACTCAGCCGCTTGGGGAGACTCTTAGGAGAATGCTTACACCGTTAGTATTCTTTCTGCTACGCTCTCAGGCGCCATCACTTACCGCTGCCCAGCAAATCAGAGTTAAGCAATTGTAGCCAATTACTGCCCGGTGAGTTTTTAAAGCCGAGCCACACCTGGCCGGTGGTGGGATGCGGTGGAAAGGCAGCATGGTCGCCCTGTAAGAGCACTGGATCTAGAGCCCCAAGACCTGGCTCCGTCACAGATCGAGGCTTTTAACATCTCTGAGCCTCAGGTTTCTTCCCTTGGAAACATGAAAACTAATGCCTGCCTGCCTGCTCCACCAGCCTCACAGGGTCATCGCCGGGGCCAGATGGCTGGGAGCAGGTGTGGAGGTGCCCTCACACACCTTCACACCGCTCGCTCCCGCTCCGCTGCTGGTGCCCCCCCAGCCCCGCCCCGGCCCCCTGGGCGCTCTCCCTGGAGCCCCACCCACCGCCCTGCAGCTTCGGGTTTCCACGTACTGGGCTTCTCCGCCGCCGGCACAGTGGACCACTCCCTTCTTCTCAAACCCCCTTCGTTCTTGGCTGCTGTGACACCAGCCTCACCCCCATCCTCTGCTCGGCTCCTCTGCCCATTCTCCCTCTGTGACTGTCCAAATCCCTTGGCATGCCGGCCAACGCTGCTCCTTGCCCTACTTTATCCGCAGACCATCACAACCACTCTGGCTCTGAATGCTATCTGCCCACAAATAAAATAATCCCGAAGATTCAATAAGCTACCCAGTGCCCTGGAACAGATCCCTTCTGCTAAAACCGGCTAGCATGTGATCTACTGCCCACAGCCAAGGTTCCTGATGAACACTCCCAGGACTCCATCACTTGGCTCTTTAAAATCTTCCCATAGACCATATTGGCACTGCATCAAAAGAATTTTAAAATTCAGAATAAAAAAATCAATACAACATAGTGATTCAACAATTCTCCACATTACTCAGTGCTCATCATGACAAGTGTGCTCTTTATCCCCTTCACCTCTTTCACCCATCCCCCCACCCACCTCCCCTCTGGTAATAGTTTGTTCTCTGTAGTTGAGAGTCTGGTTTTTTGTTTGTCTCTCTTTTTCTTGGCTTGTTTTATTTCTTAAATTCCACATATGAAATCATATAGTATTTGTCTTTCTCTTATTTCACTTAACATTATATACTCTAGGTCCATCCATGTTGCAAATGGCAAGATTTCATCCTTTTTTATGGCTGAGTAATATATTCCATTGTATATATATATACCACATCTTCTTTATCCACTCATCTATCAGTGGACACTTGGGCTGCTTCCATAATTTGGCTATTGTAAATAATGCCACAATAAACATAGGGGTGCATATATCTTTTTGAATTAGTGTTTTTTATTCTTTAGGTAAATAGTAATGGAATTACTGGATCATATGGTAATTCTATTTTTAATTTTTCGAGGACCGTCCCTACTGTTTTCCACAGAAGCTACCTATATAATTTTAGAAAAACTTTTATATAGTCATATGTATTTAATATGGTGCTGTAAAGAACTGTGCATTAGCTCACTCTGTTATTTTTCAGAATTTTACATCAAGCTTGACATGCAAAATTGAAATTAGTCTATAATTGTCTTTGCTTGAACAGTCCTTAATCAATTTTTTGTCTCATAAGTAAAGTAACATAGCATTATTTTTTTTCTCTGAAAGCATTTGAATAGGATTGGTAAGGTAGTTTTAGTTTCAGCTGCAAGTAGCAGAGAACCCAAATTACAATGGATTAAACAAGATAGAAGTTTATTTCTCTGTCATTTAAAATTAGAGGTGGAAGCTATTGGTCTAATATACCCCATACTCACTGGGGTCCCAGGTTCCTTCTATCTGGCTGTTCTGGTGGAAATCTCCCAGTAGTTCCCTCACACAGCACTGCCTCCTCCTATAGGATTCATTAAAGTCTCTGCACAGCACTGGCTTCCAAAGGACCCCCTGCCTTCCCAACATCTGTCTCTGCTTGGATCACTGAGCCTGGCTTGGGTCCCTTGCATGTCTAAGCCTTCCTGGGGTCCCACTTGGCCCACAGCAATGAATGTCCCATGTCGTTGGTAGACAGCAGATAATTCCCCTCACCATAGCCCTCTTCTTTTACCTTTAGCATCAATTAGGTCACTTTTAAGTCCCCAACTCTAGGAGACACACATTAAGCTCTCAGAGGGGTTCTGTAAAACTCCCCCAAGCTTAGGCTTTCCTTCATCCAAGAACATTCCCATAGTACTCAAAAATTCTCTAAGAAGAAATCCTATTAATAAGCTTCTTGCTCATCAGGGAAATACAAATCAAAACCACAATGAGATACCACCACACACCAGTCAGAATGGCTAAAATTAACAAGTCAGGAAACGACAAATGTTGGCGAGGATGCGGAGAAAGAGGAACCCTCCTACACTGCTGGTGGGAATGCAAGCTGGTGCAGCCACTCTGGAAAACAGTATGGAGGTTCCTCAAAAAGTTAAAAATAGAGCTACCCTATGACACAGAAATTGCACCACTAGGTATTTACCCCAAAGATACAAATGTAGTGATCTGAAGGGGCACCTGCACCCCAATGTTCATAGCAGCAAAGTCCACAATAGCCAAACTATGGAAAGAGCCCAGATATCCATCAACAGATGAATGGAGAAGGAGATATGGTATACACACACACACACACACACACACACACACACACAATGGAATTTTACTCAGCCATCAAAAAAACCCGAAATCTTGCCATTTGCAACGACATGGATGGAACTAGAGGGTATTATGCTAAGTGAGATAGGTCAATCAGAGAAAGACAATTACCATATGATTTTACTCCTATGTGGAATTTACTAAACAAAACAGAGGAGCATAGGAGAAGGGAGGGAAAAATAAAACAAGACAGAATCAGAGAGGGAGACAAACCATAGGAGACTTTTAATCTTAGGAAACAAACTGAGGGTTGCTGGAGGGGAGGGAGTGGGGATGGGGTAACTGGGTGATGGACATTAAGGAGGGCACATGATGTAATGAACAATGGGTATTATATAAGACTGATGAATCACTGACCTCTACCTCTGAAATGAATAATATACTATATGTTAATTAATTGAATTTAATTTTAAAAAAGCTTCTTGCTCATGCCCTTATATCCCCCAAGATGGGTGCTAAAGTAAGGGTCACAAAAAATTTTCTTACTCTTAGCATTCTCTGAACCTTTGGGGTATCATCTATTGTTCTCAGTCTTTGGGTCCTTGGTTGAAACTTGGTGACAAGAAAAGTCTCATTCAAAATCCTGTAACATATATCTTTTTAAATAAGATATATTACTCTGACAATCAGAAAAAAAAGGTAGATTGTGAAAATAAATATTTAGGCAGTTTAAAATCGACTATCTAGCTCTAGGAAATGAACAGAAGTGCAGATTCACCTGATAGATTATTATCTATCGCCAAAGGCTATCAGATCACTCAATATTTTCCAGAATTCACCATTTCAGAAAAACTGAAAAATAATATAATGCCTATCAATAGTGGATTTGTTAAATCACTCATGGCATTGCTACCTAATGGATACTACTCAATCATTAAGAAGAATATGTTTCTAAATTTATTAACTTGGAAATGGCTCCCAGTATGCTGACTTGGAAAAGTTCTCAATATTGAGTAATGAAAGAAAATATAGATGATGACCCTATAACTGTTTTTAAAAACCCTCCCAGTGCTTCTAGCTCATGAAACATGAAGTAAGCTGACACTGTCAACCTTGACTCCATTTTTCCAACAGAATAGTGGTGAAGCCTATTGGCTTTACACGCCCATAACCACCTCCTAACTCAGCTTTTTCTACCCTTGTCTGCCCCCAGCTCCCAGGATTCTATCCCAACACAGCAGATAGAGGGATCCTGTGAAAATGTAAGTGAGATCTGGTCCCCACATTGCCTAGAATCCTCCACTGGTTTCCCACATCATTCATAATAAAAGCCAGTCTTCACAGTGGCACACGAGGTTTAGAGACATGACTTATCTGGATTCCTATCAGTGCTCTGATCACCTCTCCTTCTAGTAATGCCTACACTCACCCCAGTTCAGACTCAGACATGCTAGGCACACTCCTGCCTTGGACAGTCCTGGCAGCGGCTCTTCCTTCTACCCCATTCATCCACCTGTCTCCCTCCCTTTCCATCTTCAGGTCTGTAGATCAAAGGGCGTGGGCACACACCAACATGCATCACCTGGAACAGACTGGAACTCATGCTGTGAAGGATTAGCAGGAACAGAGTCCCCTTCTCCAAGTACCCAGTAGAGAGGCATGTTGAGTAGAGGCCTAGATGAACACACCATTGAGGTTGAGCTGCAGGGCACCTTTTTATAGGGAAAAGGTGAGAATGGCCTTAACTGAGAGGAATGAAAATTTTAGATTCAGATTCCAGCTTGCCCAGCACTTGGACTTCCTGGAGGATTCTGGTCCCATGAGAAGTTGAGTCCTGGCACCAGATGGGAGAGAGAAGGGCCCTGGGGCCATCACCAGAAAGTGCTGCTTTTACTCCACTAAATGCTGAGTGTTTTTAACTTTTTATTTTGAAATGATTAAAAGTTAAGAAGTAAGTAAAGAGTCTGAAGTACCATTTGCTCTGCTTCCCCAGTGGTGACATCTTATATAACTATAGTACATCACCAAAGCCAGGAAAACGACCAGTTGACAAGACTACAGACTCTATTCAGTTTCCACGAGTGTCTAAGTCCACATTCATATTCACGTATCCATGTGTGTGAGTGTAGCTGGATGCAGTTTTCCCCCATGTACAGATTTGGGTAACCACCACCAAAATCAAGATACAATCTAACTTTTTCCTGCTGTCTCTCGGCACCCATGCCCACCCCCCAGCCCACTCCCCATCCCTGTCCCCTACAAATATCTGTTCTCCAGATATATAATTTTGTCATTTTGAGAACATTATATAAAGGAAATCAAACAGTATTAACTTTTTGGCATTGGCTCCCTTCACTCAGCATCATTTTCTGGAGATGCATCAAAGGGGTTGTGTACGTCAAGAGTTTGTCCCATTTTTATTGCTGAGACGTACCCCGTGGGATGGAGTTCCCACAGTTTTACCATTCACCCAAATGAAGGACACCTAGATTGTTTCCAGTTTGGGGCTATTATGAACGAAGCCGTATGAACATTCACATACAGGTGTGTGTGAATGCATGTTTTCACTTCTCCGAGATAAATGCCCAGGAGCGCAACTGCTGGGTCATGTTTGTATGTTTAGTTTTTTAAGAAACCACCAGTTTTCCAGAGAAGCCACACCCTTTTACATTCAATCACCCCCAAAAGTTTTCTTGTGGCCTTTTTCAATCTCTCTCTCATATCCCTCCCTGTCCACCTCTGTCCCATATATTAGGTTGTACTTCCTGGAGTTTTATATAAATGAAATCATTATAGTATGTATACTTTTATGG
This sequence comes from Phoca vitulina, assembly GCF_004348235.1. NCBI lineage: Eukaryota > Metazoa > Chordata > Mammalia > Carnivora > Phocidae > Phoca > Phoca vitulina. The sequence goes on along the minus strand of NW_022589707.1, from coordinate 39,269,590 downwards.
TCTGGCTTCTTTTATTCAACATCATTACTCTGAGATTCGTCCAAGTAGTAGCATGTATCAAGAGTTCATCACAGGGCACCCGGGTGGCTCAATCGGTTAAGCATCTGCCTTTGGCCCAGGTCATGATCCCAGGGTCCTGGGATCGAGTCCCGCATCAGGCTCCCTGCTGATCAGGGAGCTTGCTTCTTCCTCTGTCTGCCACTCCCCCTGCTTGTTCTCCTTCTCTCTCTGACAAATAAATAAATAAAATCTTTAAAAAAAATAAGAGTTCATTTCATTCTCTTGTTAAGCAATAGTCCGTAGTATGGAGAGACCACAGTTGTTTATATATTTCCCTAGTGATGAACATTTGGGTTGTTTCCAGTTTTTTGGCTATTACCCATAAAGCTGCTATAAACATGCAAAAAAAAAGTGACTCAATTTCTCCACATTCTCACCAGCATTTGGTGTTGCCGTTATTTTCTATTTTAGCCATTCTGATAGGTGCCTATTGATATCTCACTGTGGTTCTAATTTGCATTTCACTAATGGTTAGTGACCCTGTACATCTTTTCATGTGCCCACTTGTCACCTCTATCTCCAGTTTAGTGAAACATCCATTCTTGTCTCTTGCCCATTTTATTTTTTTTAATTTGTTTTAGAGAGAGAACACATGTGGGGTTGGGGGACAGGAGGGGGAGAGGGAGAGAGAGAATCTTAAGCAGGCTCCATGCCTAGCACAGAGCCTAATATGGGGTTCAATCTCACAAGTCTGAGATCATAACCTGAGCCAAAATGAAGAGTCAGATGCTAAACCAACTGAGCCACCTAGGCGCCCCATTGCCCATTTTATAATTGGATTTTTTTACTATTGAATTTTGAGAGTCCTTTATATATTGTAAGTATAAGGCCTTTGTCAGATATATGGTTTGCAAATATTTTCCCCTCATCTGTAGTTTGTCTTCAGTTCCTCTTAACAGTCTTTGTCAGAACAAAAGGGTTTTTTTTTTAGTTTTGAAGTCCAATTTAGTAATTTTTTATTTTACGGATCGTGCTTTAGCCATGTCTAAGAATCCTTCACCTTGCCCTACACTGCAGAGGTTCAATATTTTCTTCTAAAAGTTGTATAGTTTTACATTTAAAATCCATGATCCATTTTGAATTAATTATCGTGCAATGGGTAAGGCAAGTTTCACTCTGTGTCTTTGCACAAAGGAACTCTCCAAAATAAGGGTAAAAGGAGGTCCCAGGAGAATAGCTGTGTGCAAGGCACAGAGGATAAAGAGCCCAGACTGGAACTGTGTGGCAAAAGAGGTAGCCATACTAGGACTGCCACCACCATGCCTTCTCCTGCAGCACTATCTGACCATCACCAAAACCAGGGAGTCCAACAAGAAAGAAGGGGGCTCAAAGTCCAGGAAATGGGGAATCCAACTCAAGGCATTCCCAGGAGGCGGCTGTGTAGCAGGCCAGAGAGAGAGATCCGTCCATCTGGAAGGAGAAGGAGGTGTCCAGGAATGATATTTGGGGGAAAACCAAAATGAAACATGTATATATTGATTTGATTGGACTTGCAGAAAAGTGTACCAGGAAGGTACATTGGAAGGCATAAGAAAGAATTAGAAAGAGGACCAGATGAAAGGGGGGAAGAGGGCCCTTATTATCTTCAGGAAAAGACAAAAGTAAGAAAGCAAATACGGTGATCTGTACACAATAATGCTTAGTCTGAACAATATTTATACAGGCACAATAATATAAACATGGAACAGTCAACCGAACAAAGGCTGTAACATGACACTAGTGAGAAAATGGGAGAGGGAAGCAGAGGCACAGTATAAGAGAACCAAGTCCTCAAATACCATCGTAGGAAATTAACAGAGAACGTCTAATATTGATAAGTCAAAAGAGAGCACAATACACATATTACTTAGAAATACAGAGATGTGTTAATGCCAGGAATGAAAAGCCAAAGTTCTTGAAAGTGGTTGGAGAAGGGACCATGGGAAGGAATGAGATAAGAAGCTCCAATAATTGGCTATAAGCCTTTAATAACATTTGGCTTTTAATCTACCTGGCCATATATTACTTTAATAAAATAAAAGCTAGGGGCACCTGGGTGGCTCAGTTAAGTGTCAGCCTTCGGCTCAGGTCATGATCCCAGAGTCCTGGGATTGAGTCCCGCGTCAGGCTCCTTGCTCAGCAGAGAGCCTGCTTCTCTCTCTCCCTCTGCCTGCCCCTTCCCCTGCTTGTGGGCTCTCTCTCTCTCTCTCATTCTCTGGCAAATAAATAAATAAAATCTTTTAAAAAATAAAAATAAAATAAAAGCTAATTTTTCAAAACAAGAAGGAGTGTCATGTTGTCTAACACAGCAGAGGACACGATGCTCTTGTTCCTTCCCTCCTTCGGGCACGATTCGCTGATGCAGGTTATATATCAAGATTCCAGGAACTAATGGAGCAGCACATGTGAAACCTATTCCTTGGCTTGTGCCCTAGCCACAGTCTGCTAGTGACCTTCCTTCTAAGGATTTTTGTCTTATGATTTGTTAATCCTTTTCTGGTAACATTGCTTCCAAGCTTAACTGAGCACACTTCCTCCTTTAACTACAGGTAATGCAATTTCAGTGCAGACAGGATAAAGAGCATTCTTGAATCACATGCAGAAAACTTCTGCTTGATTTGATTTCATCATTAAGTGTGTTCCTGAAAAAAGTTAGATTCATAGCAAGCAGCTGTGTATTAAATACTCTCCATTAAATTTTAACATCATATTCGTGGGGGGGGGGCGGGAATCTGACCCCAACCAACAACAATGACAGTGCTCTCTTAAGACTCTCTATCATTATTTTCAAAAAGCCCTTGGAAGTGATTGATTTATACAGGTTGTTCGCATCATTTTCCCACACAGCCAATGAAAGTAATTAGTCAAGGAGAAACTAACATTTTCTGAGTGCCTATTATGTGTCAGGCACTGTGCTAGGGACTTTAATAAATGTATTGTCCACTTTAATTTTGGCAACCACCCAGAGAAGTAGATAGTATTATCCCCACTTTACATTTAAGGAAACCAGAGCCTAAAGATATTAAGTAATTTTCCCAAAGCCACACAGCTAGTAATTCAAACCGACCATCAAGTCTTTTCACAAGAAATGTATGTAATTACAATTCCCAGCATTAATTTGAGCTTTGAGTGCTCTGTGATTCCATGGGGCTTTAATATTTAAATAGCCACATATGATTTAGCATTGTTCCAAGTGGGAAACTTAGAAGACACTGACCTCATCAGAATTTTTTAAAGTATGACTATCTCTTTTGATGTAATAGTCTTGAAACCAGCAAATGTTTATTGATCTAATGATTAATTAAAAGGCAATATGAGATTCAAACAGCAATATGAGAAGAACACTGTAGTAGGGAAAGAGTAACTAAAACCGAATCAAAATAACCCCACCCTTAAAGTCTCGTGACCTTGAGCAAATTGCTTCAGCTTTCTATGATAAAACTGTTGGACTTATAGTAGCTATCTCTCAGGGTTCTTCTGCCATTAAAAAAAGCGAAAAGAATACTATCCACTTTTGGAAAAGCCCACAGTAAAGTGAAAAGCACATCGTAAGAATTTTAAACTTGCCATTGTTATAAAAGGTTCAGAGCTGCAGCTCAAGCAATTTCTTGAATGCATAAACGAATGCATAAACCTAAGCATTCACTATGAATGTACAGTGTGAGATTCACCTCTGTTAGCACTGAGAAGCGTTGAGTCCCAAAACTTTGGTGACCGCCCCTGACAGCCTGACACTGATAAAAGTACGTATTTCTTATAGATTTCTAACTATATAAGTTTGACACTGGCCTCGATGTAGATGGGGAAACCAAAAGATTCACTTCCTGCATCATGTTACACTTCCATCAGATATCCACCTTCTACCTGTAGGCATGTGACGTAATGAGCTGACAGACCACAAAAGAGAAAATATAACCTGGCAAATGGAGCATAACCCAACCAACCCCTTGAAAAAAGAAATTAACGACAGCCGATAGCAGTTTACCCTAGCCCTCACCTGGAACCAGGTGACTAGTCAGAGAACATTACCTTGGATGGTAACACATGATTTTTATTGACATCGATGATTTTCTAACAAACAATAAAGTTGAATTACCTTTGTTTCCTGAGTCAGGATTTGCTGGGGAGTCTTGCTTGTGTCAAGATGTCGTGTCCTCCAGATCATTCATTTATTCCCTAAATACAGTATTTAATAAAATCTCAGCAGCCATCCTCTGGTATTACATTATTCTGCCCCATCCCTGTCCTACCACCTCACGCATCTCCTTCAAAGGCCTGCAACATGATAGTACTCTTCCAATTTTGTAACAAGAACAGCAAAAATCTATCAGATAATTTGGTCCACTTACACTACTCACATCTCAGAATTAAAATCAGGCTATGATGACATGCAATAACATTGAAATTTCATTACATTGCCATTTTCACTACATTTCTTTTTATAAGTCAGTCATATGATAACCAACAAAGCATTTATATTTATGTATTTGATGGTCACTCATGACACACCCTGAAGATTCATTAATGACATGTCTTAGCACTCATGGAGCGACACACAGCCCAGTGATTAGTTAGGTCCCTGGACTCTCAAGCCAGTTTCCCCAGGTTGGAATGCTGGCTCTGATACTTACCAGCTGGGTGACTTTTGGGCAAGTAACGTAAGTTCTTAGTGTCTCAGTTACCTCGTCTATAATAATAATGGTGCCTATTTCACAGGGCTTTTAGGATTAAATGAGCTAATATTTATAAAACAGAACTGTACCTCATACACAGGAAGGGCTATGATCATTATATAAATGGTCATTAAATAAAATGGAATTCATTCTCTAGTGAGAGAGTCAGACAATAAACAAATAAATAAGAAAAGTATATCTAATTGTGGAGGACAAACACCAAGCAATTTACAATATAATTAAAACACACCCATTCCTGTCAGTGGCAGGCTGTTATTTGGATGAACTCCCCTGCTGAAAACAACTGGGCACCAAAACAACTTCAGTTTTTGATAGCCTCGTGGAACAAGAGGGACAGAATTATAAACATAGGGCTCACCCAAAGGAGAGTGATCCTCCCGTTTTTCACCCAAAGGGCCATAACCCCAGGGCTTGGGCAACTTAGAAGTAAGCGGTACCCAGGCTTTCCACCCTCTGCAGGTCTGCATGGACAATTAAGTTGCTTTAGAACAGAAAAGATCTGTTAGGGGCTTAGGGGAATGAGTGGATTTGTCCCCAGAGGGTGTGACTATGGGCTAGTGCTCACATAGATCTCTTGCCTTCGTTGTCCCAAACTCCTCAAGCCATGAAATTAGCGTAAAGTGGTCCTGTCTGGTAGTGCCCCCAAAATCTGGAAAATCCTTTCTAGAGTAAGTTACCTTTGCTTTAGGCCTTACATCTTCATACGAACAATTTTTTTAAGGAAAACGAGGAGCAAACAATAATATCCAAGAATACAAAGAAACAAGATTGACAAGTAGGAGGAAGAGTGGGAATTTAAGAAGAGTCAGCTGCTTGAATTTCAGAGACAGGGAGCATGGGACCAATCAGCCTTGCTCAGGTCAAGTGTAAAACCAAAGTGATTGGTAATATTCTGTGACTTGCAATTTGTGTACTTCTATATATGCATTCATGTTAACTTGACAGGGTATAGGATGAGAGGCTATAAAAAGTGGGTCCTAACTTTAGGCACAGGTGTAATGCCCACTCTCTGAAGTTTATAAACTAAATCCAACAACACTGATGTGAAAACATAGAAAGGTGAAAGGGAATATCAAACTACCAGGACATTGGTAACTAGAAAGGAATAGGCCATGGGAGATGAGCATCTAATTTTCTTTTCCTTTTTTTTTAGATCCTCAGAAGACTTTATTTTTTTAATGTAAATTCAATTAGCCAACATATAGTACATCATTTGTTTCAGGTGTAGTGTTCAATAATTCATCAGTTGTGTATAACACCCAGTGCTCATCACATCACGTGCCCTCCTTAATGCCCATCACCCAGTTACTCCATCCCCCCCACCTCCGCTCAAGCAACCCTCACTTTGTTTCCTGTAGTTAAGAGTCTCTCATGGTTTGTCTCCCTCTGATTTCTTCCCATTCAGTTTTCCCTTCCTTCCCTTATGATCCTCTGTGCTGTTTCTTATATTCCACATATGAGTGAAACCATATGATAATTGTCTTTATTTCGCTCAGCATAATACCCTCCAGTTCCATCCACATCAATGTAAATGGTAAATATTCATCCTTTCTGATGACTGAGTAATATTCCATTGTGTATATATACCACATCTTCTTTATCCATTCATCTGTCGATGGACATCTGGGCTCTTTCCACAGTTTGGCTATTGCGGACATTGCTGCTATGAACACTGGGGTGCAGGTGCCCCTTCAGATCACTACAGTTGGGGTAGCAATCCTCGTATCAGACAAATTACATTTTAAACTAAGACTACTAAAGTAGTAGGAATGAAGAGGGATACTATAACATACTTAAAGGGTCTATCCAACAAGAAGATCTAACAATTATAAATATGCTAACTTGGGAGCAGCCAATTATATAAACCAATTAATAACAAAATTAAAGAAACACATTGATAATAATACAATAATAATAGTAGGGGACTTCAACACCTTCCACAGCAATGGACAGATCATCCAAGCAGAAGATCAATAAGGAAACAAGAGCTTTGAAAGACACACTGGACCAGATGGACTTAACAGATATACACAGAGCATTCCATCCTAAAGCAACAGAATACACATTCTTCTCAAGTGCACATGGAACATTCTCCAGAATAGATCACATACTGGTCACAAATCAGGTCTCAACTGGTACCAAAAGATTGGGATTATTTCCTGCATATTTTCAGACCACAATGCTTTGAAACTTGAACTCAATCACAAGAGGAAATTTGGAAGGAACTCCAACATTTGGAGGTTAAAGAGCATCCTACTAAAGAATTAATGGGTTAACAAGGAAACTAAAGAAGAATAAAAATATTCATGGAAACAAATAAAAACAAAAACACAACTGTTCAAAACCTTTGGGATACAGCAAAGGTGGTCCTAAGAGGGAAGTATATAGTAATACAAGCCTTTCTCAAAAAATTAGAAAAGTCTCAAAAACATAAGCTAACCTTACACCTAAAGGAGCTGGAGAAAGAAGAGCATCTAATTTTCAAAGAATGGAAGCATCCATAAAAGAAAGGAATGAAGGGGGAAGCGTGTGGGTGGCTCAGTCAGCTAAGTGTCCAACTCTTGATTTTGCCTCAGGGTCATGATTTCAGGGTCATGAGATGGAGCCCTGCAGATGCAGACAGGCTCTACACTCAACAGGGAGTCTGCTTGAGATTCTCTCTCCGGCTCCCTCTGCCCCTCTCCCGTTCCCCTCTCTCTCTCACTCTCTTTCTTTCTCTCTCTTTCTCAAATAAATAAATAAATCCTTAAAAAAAATAAAGGAATGAAGGAAGGGAGGGAAGGGAAAGGATGAAAAGAGTAAAAGGAATAGACATTAACCATGGTTAACCCTGGGTGAAATGAATATAAATGACCTTTATTTTCTTCATTTTGATTAGCTGTATTTCTTAAATTTTCTCATTGTGTGTTTTCCATTGCCCAGTTCCCACTATAAATGCTTTAAGGGAAAATAATTTCCCAGCCTCCAAAGCAATGCCAGGTTTGCTAGGATTACAAAGGTTTAACCTTGAAAGTTCTTATTTTAATTTCTAGTATGCAAATCTTGCCCTCTAGGAATTCATTCCCTTTCGCCTTTGAGTATTATCATTATTGCACTTAAAGGTGCACCTGAGAAAGAAGCAATTTAATTAGAAAGAAAGAGAGAGGAAGGAAAGAAATGTCCTTACTTAAGCCATCAACACATTTTGAAAAATAAAAAATGACAAGATAAAATATTAAGAAAAGTAAGCATTGACCAATCCAAGCATATTTAAATTCTGTAATATTAGAAGTCACCTACTATTCACTGGATAGATAAATCAACTTTTCAATCAAAGTGGCTTATTTTACAGATGAATTCCCTGACTCTATAAACTTTCCCATCACTTAAACATTTCACTAAATCCTCCTTCATGAGGAACTTTCCAGATTGGTCAGGAAAAAAAATGTGACAATACTATCTTTTTTCCCTTTTGAACAATATCATTTTTTTCTCTAACTCTAATAGACTGTATTAAGGAGGAACACTTTTTGGCTGCTAGTAACAGGAAACTGTATTTAAATCTGTGCTTAAATCATAGGAATATATTACCTCACTCAACCAGTAGTCTGGAGGTAGATGGTTCCAGGGTTCTTTCAGGGGCTTATCGATATCATCAAGACGCAGACACTTCTCACACTCCCATGCCATCGTCCTTAGCATGTTGGTTTTTATTCCTGTGCCTGTTGCCTCAGTGTTGCAAAATGGCTGCTGCAACACCAGACATTACATCCTCATGCTATGCTTAAATGTAAGAATCAAGGGCATAGCAAAAGATGGTCTTCTCTCGGAAGGCTCTGTCCTTTCTCCAGGGAAGAAACATTTCCGGAAGTCTTCCTTATGGCCCCAAAAGTCAGAACTGGATCACATGGGTACTCCTAGTTACAAGGGAGGCTGTGAAAGTATCTCCTTTTTAAGCCTTCCTCCTTGATCCAGTATCTTCATCTGTAATGGGATATCACTAGAATGACTTGTCCTGTCCTCCCCTCCCAGGGGGTGGCCTGCCTCTGTTCCAGTCCTGGTGCTCTGACTGAAAGTTTACTCTCTAAAACTAATTGCAATAAATACGTGAAGTTGTCTCACTTTCAAATACACACTGTTGTGCCTATCACTTAAAAATCCAAGAATGCTAAATTTAGAAATTAAAGATATAAAGTATTCATATTTTATCGTAGTTCAGGCATTGAAATACTCTATAAAAATTTCTTTCCACTAATTCTACATTGTAAGTTATTTGAGGAAGTCATCATGTCTTTCACTATTTTTATGCTTCAGAAAGTCCTCAGAACAAAGATGCTCAGATGTGAGCTGCTCTATACCCACTCCTTAAGGGGAGTTATTCATGACCTAAAGGAACATCAAAATAGTGCTTTGAAAAGGAAGAGCATCCTGGAAGATGAAGCAGTTTGTACCTCTGCTCTCATTAGTGAAAATGACCTTATGCCAAGGCCTTTCTACCCAACCAATAAAAAGTACACATATGTTCCCAGGAGCAAAAAGCCCCCTGAACCCTTGCGGAAATCCACTGGTTCACTTCCCCTAGCGGCTCAGGGCTGGATTTGTACTCCCCAGGTGGAGTGCCTGTCCACTGGACTTTCAGAGCTGAGGGAAGGAATTCCACATCCTCACTTATTTTAAGAGACCAAGACTGGCAGGGGGCGGTCTAACGTGCTAGTGAACACCGTGGGAGCTGGATCAGACCTCCTGGGTTCAAATCCGACTCTTAACCAGGCGTGCAACTTTGAGCAACCATTTAGCTTTCAGCGCCAGGGTCTCCTCGCCTATCAAGTGAGGAAAACAACAGCACCTACGTCCTAGGGCTCCTGTGAGGAGTAAACGAGTTAACCCCCAGAAAGCGCTGGAAACAGCGCCTGGCTGGCACACAGCGAACCGTTAACATTACGCCTTTCAACTTAGAGTGCCTGCAACTCTGCAACATTTTGCCTGGGTATGAAACAGCTCCTGGGAATTACAAAACTGGAGTCCTGGGAGCTGAGTGGCCATGGCTAGGGACCCGGAGAGGAAGGGAGAAAAGAAAACGGGGCAGGGGCAGAGAGAGAGCTGGGGCGACATTTACGCAGCGGCGCCCACCTACATACAGCCTCGGTCACCTGGTCTACCGTCTCCTCTACTGTTTCTTCTTGGAGAAGGAGTCCGACCGGCGAGCGGCGCAGCACGGCGTTTCTCCAATCAGACACCCCAGGCTGGCGCCACGTACGCGACCTGATCCAATCTCGTCCCCAGGAGGGCGGGAACGCGAAGTTCCTACCTGCACCTGTGGCAGCTGTGGCCGCCTCCTCGGTTGTTTGTTGTTGGGTTTTTTTGTTGGTTTTTTTTCCCCCCATCTGACCCGGGGTTCTGGTTTCTCGAATCACTTGGCGAATAACCAGCAGGTGGGCAGATAGATGTCTTTTCCAGTGCAGAGGACCGACGTGTAGGCAGGTTCAATGCAGCAGAGTGAGCAGCCGAGGTCCCATCTCCCCGCGGCTGCCGGGAAGAGGCGCTAGCAGGGAAGAGGGACGCGCGCGAGAATGAAAGGCTTACTAACCCGGAGAGCCTGCGTGGGCACTTACCTGGGGCAGTGAGCCTGGCACCTGTTCGCCGGGCGCCCTCCGGCCGGAGCCGAACTCGCCGCGAGCCCAGAACTGCCGCCACGCTGCGGCGGGCAGAAGCTGGAGGCGCCCGGGGAGACCAACAACAGCAATCGGCTTAGCTGGACTGCAGAGATTTCGGCTGACACACCTTACAGAAAGAAGCCCGACCTCCCCAAGACTGCGCGGGAGGGACGCTGCGCCCGGCTTCCAGGTTGTCCCAAGTGCACCCCCTCCGTTCTCTTGGAGGCGAGGGCGACGCGGAGTCGTGGGATCCTGGGAAGCCCGAACAGGTGAGCGATTAAGATTATTCTGCGTCCGCCAAAACAGAGCCCATTCCCGGGAAATTGCGAGCCGCAGGCGCTCCGCGTACATTTGCGTAATTTGCAGTCTTTTCCTTGCGCAATTAGTGCAAAGCGTTTCCGCGCACACGGTTGTGAAAAAGAGAATGTAGGGTGGAAGACAGAAGGTAGCCATCAGGACACCCCCACCACCAATGAATAATTTGGGGGTGCTTCTCCGATCTGTACAATAGAGGGAGCAGGATGTTTGCAAACCCAGCTGCAAACTGTGCCTGGTGGTTGTGGGTGCCTTTTTACGGGAAGAACTTTTGGCGGTTTTATCTTCTATTGTTTTCAAGTCGCAGCCCGAGTGTGCCCTCGGGGCGTCTGGGGAGGAGCCGGGGCCCAGGTCTCTGCTGCGGAGGCCGCCGCGCCGCCTCGCGTAGGCGCTCCAACTTTCCCAGCGGTTCCGGGAGCAGAGCCTCCAACAACAAACACCTCTGAAGTTTCGCTCCTCGGCGCGCCGGCAAATCCCGGGAGCGCCAGGCGCGTGGGATGGGAAGGAGCCCAGAGGAAACCTGGAACTGCTCCGCGGCACAAGCGAATCCTGCGCATTCGTAGAGTTAGCGCCCGTAGACCCAGCACAGAAAGGGCTCACAGGACACTCGCTTCCGATATTAGCACCTTCAGGGTCAAGAAACAGCCTTTTCGCTCCGCAGAGCGCTGTTTTAAAAGTTGGGGAGAAGCCCAACGGTTTGGAGTTCCTGGTTGCGCACAGCGTGTTTCCTCTCTGGAGGGAGGAATTGCGGGGAAAAAAAAAAACAAAAAACCCAGAAATCTTTCATTTGTAACTAAAAATCTCAAGAGTTGCCTGGTACAAACAGGCTCGGTGCATATTTTAATACAGAACTAAGAGAAGAGGACATTTGGCGGTTGGCCTCATCTCAACCATCCGCCGGGGGTGGCTTCAAAGAGACGTAAGATTGGTCTCTGGGGAATAAAAGGAAGCGTGGGATGGCAGTTTTCAAGGGAAGTTAAGTCTAGACATGCTTCTCTGAAAGCGACAAGGCAGAAGTTCTGTCAAAAGCAGAATTTAAAAGAAACAAAACACCGTGAGCTTGTCCCTCGCTCTTATTGGCGTGTAAATTCCCCCTGAAAAATCACATGGAAAAGGGTCATGTGACAGAAGTCTATGGAAAAAAGCCTTTGAGGGAAATTTCGGAACTGTTGACAGGGGTCTCATATTCAATGCTCACCAACAGGGGGGACGTGCTCGCTCCCGGGCGCCCTACTCCCAGGTGCTCATCGAAGAGGAGGCCCCTCTGTGCCAAGTGGGTCACCTTTGGGCGTCCCTCTACAGTCGGTAAAGGTGACGGGACAGGCCAGCTTCCCTCTCGAGCCGGGTTCATTCAGATGCCCGGGAAACTCCTCTGGGGGCCCGGGGCGCGCGGACCACCGCACCCGCCGGGGAGGCCAGGCAAGGTTTGAGGCGGGGGAGTGCCAAGCTGTCTGGAGACCAGACGGTGGCGCCCTGGGGGCCACTCGTCCGCCTTCGCCCTCTGGGGCGCAACGGGGCTCTCGGAGGGCGGCGCAGCTCCGGGCGCACGGCTGCGGGCTCTCGGACCCCGCGGATCGCGCGTCGGGCGGGGCGAGGGGGGGAAGTGCGGTTGGGGGCACGTGACTTAGACAAACCCCGTAACCAAGTTCTGTTTGCTTCCACCCGCACAGGCGGCTGCCTAGGCTCCCACCCCGCAGACCGCCCGCCCCACCGGGAGAGCGGGCCCTTCCCCACCCGCCGCGCCCCGGACCCCCCGGCCGGCCGGCCATGGCCGACAGCGGCGGCACGGGCAGCTCCGGGCCCTGGTGGAAATCGCTAACCAACAGCAGGAAGAAAAGCAAGGAAGCCGCGGTAGGCGCGCAGCCGCCCGCGCAAGCCCCCCCCGGGGAGCCCGCGCCGCCCGCGCCGCCCAGCCCGGACTGGACTAGCAGCTCCCAGGAGAATCAACACCCCAATCTCCCCGGGGGGACCGGCGAGCCCCACAAGCCAGACAAGTTGTGCGGGGAGAAATCGGGCTGCAGCCGCCGCAATTTGAAGATCTCGCGCTCCGGCCGCTTTAAAGAGAAGAGGAAAGTGCGCGCCACTCTGCTCCCTGAAGGAGTCAGGTCCCCGGAGGAGGCGGACTTCCCTGGCGACCCGCACGGCGACACGCAATAGCCAGAGCGCTCCAGGACTGTGTCTCTTCCCACCACTCCCCCCTACCCCCAGTTCCAAACCCGAGATTTCTGGCCCGCCCCAATACCCGGTGTCTCATCCCAACTTCAGAGTATTCACACAAGGCCTCCACGATTTTATTTTCCTGGAAATCGAAGTGTCCACTGAGTTTTCAATATTTCATGACTCAAGGAGTCATTGAGTATTTATCTGTGCTAAGAGAAGATAGCTGCCACGGAGGAAGTTGGCATAATTATTTTTTTCCCGAAAAGTTCTCCCGTGGCCTCCACCCCTTGTGCCACCTGGGGAGTGAGAAGGGTACTTCTCTGAGTTGGTACCCCAGCTGGGACTGCACAGCCCCTCAAATGAGGAGGCCCTGCTCTGATTCAGGACTTGCTATTGGAAAGCAAATTAACGCCAGAGAAATGCACTTTAGACGTACTTCGGTAGACTCAGACCTTAAGTGAAGGGACAAGAGAGGGCAGGAAACCTTAGGTAGAAGCATTTTTAAGTAAGGCACGATTGCTTTTAATGTTGAACTACAAAACCGTACTGCCTATTTTAGTGTGGACTATTAAAATTGTTGCACTGTAAAACTTAAGGTGACTTTTGTGTTTTTTCCATTGCAAGACTGAAGTCCATCATACTTAAAAGCAGGCATGCAAAAGCCAAAGTGACAGAGTTAATCATTTGCCACACAACCTAACAGCTACTCTCGGAAAGCTACAGGGAGGAGAACATTTCTGAAAACCAGTTAACACCCAGGCTGGAACCAGTTGACCCAATATCTCTATTTACTAACTAAATTTGAGGAAGGGAGGGAGCAGTACTAAATAGTTACTCCTAAATTCTCTTTGTTACTTCATACAGTAGAGTAGCTCACAACGCCAGTAATAATTCTTTTTACTGTCCATCGTTAACCTTACTAACCATTGTCTGAAAACACTTACTCAGACGGACTGAACTCTTCGTTTGTGCAAAGCTCACTTCTTTTCCCACCCCTTTGCTTCAAAAGCTTATTTCTTTAGTCTGACTTATGCATTTATCTGGTTTCAAAGCCTTTAGGTGTACTAATCTGAAGATTCTGAACAAAAATCTACCCGTTTGCTTTTGTTATGAACTTCAAGAAAAGGAGTAAATGAATACCACTTGCTCTCAGCAAATTACAAGAGAGTTATTGTAGTTGTTAAGGGCCACTGGGATCATTCCCACCACAATTCAGTTCATTTATAACAATCCAGAAATACATAGCAAGGAAATTGTAGTGGTCAAAGTATGTATGTGTATATGTGTGTGTAAATATATATGTATATATATATATATATGTAATTATCTAAACCATATATACATATGGTTTAGATAATTATAAGCAAGAACTTGATTGGAGCTTCTGAATGTGTTATATAGAAAGGGGCAGGTTTTTGTTTCTCTCAAATTTATAAATTTATAAATTTATAAAATAGCAAAACGTTCTTTGGCTGAAGAGATTGAACAAAGAAACTTGATGAAAATAGTTAAAATGGACTTAAATTAGTGAATTAAGTTTGGGTACCAGCACAATAATAGAGTTTACCATTTGATACATGATTTCCACATACCAAAGGCTTAATCCAAAGGAAATTGTTCATATGAGGATTATGAACTATGAACACCTTACGTTAAAAGAGAAAATATATGAGCTTTTTTTTTTTTTTAATCATGAAAAGACTTATTTTTGTTGTGTATTTAGAACTGGGAATACGTGACCAAAGTCTCATCAGTGTGAGCTTCCGGGATGAGGAAGACTTTATATTTAGTGTTAAGTGGGCCTCCCATCTCTAGACTCTGATGAAGAAGAGGGAGAGGAGAACATGCTGGAGAAGTTCGTGGTAAGGAGAGGACTGCGGCCTGGAAGATCACCAGGAGTAAAGCAAGCAGAAGTTGCCAAATAAGGCTTTGGAACACCTTCGTAAGGCATTTTGATTCCACTTTGTAGAAAGTAATCAAAATTAGGGTGGATAACTACCCACAATAATTTTCCCCTCCCCTCCCAGGAGGACCAATAGATTAGGACTGTACCCATTTACAAAATCAAGCCTGCAATTGCATAATTTTAAAATTTTACACTAACTCTTTCACTCATGGTTTTATTGTTTTAGAAAACATTTTTTTTTCTTAAAAATTCCTTTCAATTCACAAAGCATTGGCATTTTCCCAGGTTCTATATCTTGTTTGGTGGGATCGCATCCAAGTCTATAATTGCTGCAGATAATCCATAGCAGACATATAGCAGTGGAACTTATTCACATGACATCTTTACCTCACTGTTCTGGAAGAATTGAAAACCATGCTAATGGCAATTATGACAGTGCAATACACAATCTGCAGTTGAGGTTTGTAATTACACCGTTTTAAAGCAGTCCTAATTATGCAGTGGGAGGAATGCACTGATTTAATCCCAACTCAGTGAAATCAGAAACCAAGCAAAATTGGTGGGATGAAAAGATCATGGGTAAGATGAGATAATTTGACAGTGTCTTGCTGAGATTTATATGCTTTACAGATGATTAATTACATTCTCATACTATGTATACAGATTTAAGTTTTTTAAACCTCAAGATAATTTATAGTAAATCAAGGGAAAGTGTTGAATTCAATTTGGAGTTAATTAGATTAGAGACTTTTCCTTAAACCGCCTTACAAATGAAATTTCACCCACAAGTTTGGAAACCATTAAAGAAATTTTAATACCATGCTTCCAAATGATATGGGGAGAAACAGGACAAAAATCTAGGTGTGTGTTGGCTAAACGCTTTTATAACCATGATAATTATATACACAGGGTAGTTTTCGCTTCTGTGTCTCTCCTTGCTGAGCAGTGACTCATATCACAGTCACCTGAACGTCCCTTTTTGTTCATACTTCCATTGTTCACATTGTTCATCCCATTGTGATTTGCATTTCAAGAGCAGAGACTCTGTTTTGTGCATGCAGTTAGGACATTCTGCTTCAGTATAACACTGGGAAGTACTTTTTGTGCTTTGAAATATAATGTGAACTCAGCAAGCCTGATTTTGCCACATTCTTAGAAAGAAACTATAAACCTAATGAACAGTAGCACTGGCAAAAGCTTTGTCAGAAATAGTTCTCCTGAGGGATGCCTGGGTGGCTCAGTTGATTGTCTGCCTCCCGCTTGGGTCATGATCCCAGGGTCCTGGGATCGAGTCCCGAGTTGGGCTCCCTGCTCAGAGGGGAGCCTGCTTCTCCATCTGCCTGTCACTTCCCCTGCTTGTGTGCTCTCTCTCTCTCTCTGACAAATTAATAAAATCTATTAAAAAAAATAGTTCTTCCAAGATGCTCAGAGGAAAATTTCGGTGCCTTCAAATAAACAAATAATAAAAATGAGCAGAAAGAATTTCAAATAAAAAGTGAATCAGAAAGGAATAAGTAGAAGAGTGGGATAATAATATCCAGTGACCACAGGACACTTTTTATGAGGAAAAGAGAGAAAGAGTATTATTTTCCCTAGCTGAGTCAGGTCAGCCAGACGTCAGAAACTAACACACAAAAAGCTGGCCTGATAGATACAGCAAAGGAAACTGATCTTTTAAAAGTCTATTTGATTCATGGAGCATTTTATTATAATCATACAGAAATGTAGGAGATTCTTTCTTGGGAATAAGCTCAAGTTTATCTCCATGGCAAGTAGAAAGTGGGACAAGAGATATTTTATACCATTTGATTATCAACATACAAGTACCTGAGACTAGAAACAAGTATGCAGCCCCGCGCAAACTTTGTCATTGATCAGCCGGCTGTCCATTAGGCATCATTCTTCTCAGCTCTTCTCTGTAGTCCCCCACCCCATACTCTCTTTGCCTCCCAGCCATTGCACGTGCATTCCAGTTAGGCTGGGGGTCATAGAAGAGGGGGTGCCAGGAGGTATAGGGCCTTCTCCGGCCTCCTGCAGGCACACCATGTAGACACAGCCACTTTGTCAAAAGATGGCCCTGCAGTTTTGGAATATGGGAAAGATAGCGTTCATGATGAGAGAAGATTATTACTAAGGAGATAGGATATAAGGAAACAATGCAGGCCTTCCCTAGCAGAGGACAGCTGACCATTTGTATAGAAATGGGAACAGCTATAGACCACAATAAATAAGACAGAGGACATAAGCGATCCTTCCACGTATTCAAGCCAAGGAATTCAGCCCTACTTCCAAAATGAATTGTGCTACAGACAACAAAGTCATGGACCGGTCATTACCATGTCAGAGTTGTTGGAAAACCTCAGGCAATAAAAAAGATCCATGAGGAAGTGGTTTCATCTGAGATGTGTAACAAGATTATTACCCATGAGACAGAAATTTCTGGCCCTAAAACTAGAGAGAATCATGTTGAAGAAGCTGAAGGTCTCTGTCCATGAGAGGAGCCACTGATTGACCTGTCTGTTAAGTAGGGAATATGGGGCCCATCTTGGACCTCCTCATGCCCTTTTTGAAGGGATTTTCCTTGAGTTAAAATGCCCTGGATTATTAATTTCTTTCTAGTTCCAGTCCACAAGTAGAACTGCTGATTCATACCCTACAAGAATGGCAGCAAAAAGTTCCCACACAGTTTTCCAACATAGTTGTCTCTCTGACTCGTTCTTGAGTCTTTGACAATCTGATGTCAGTTTATTATTCTGTAAAATGATGGGATGGAGGCCATATTCCAGCTTTAAAACCCTCTGAGGATTCTGCTATTTTGAGCAGCTGGTTGTAAAACTAGTTCATATAATGCTCATTGTTTACTAGAAAACCCAAAGGCACCACCTGTTCAGTGCTGATGGTCAGGTGGGAGCCAGGGGGCATAATAAACGATGATAAGGCTACTGCCTCATGTCATCGTCTGGCCCAATAGTTGGGGTGATTCTTCTCTACAGGAACATCAAGGCTCAGTGTCATGTTAGAATCCAATATTTAACAGTTTGTCCTGTTACCTCAGCTTAGCATATTCTTTGCCCACCACCTGCCTGGCAAAGCCTCAGTCTACCTTCAAGATTCAAGAGTCTCCCTCAGGGTAACTGTCAGGGACCTCCTTCCCCCAAAACACAGCTCCTGGAACATCCGTGAGCCTGTGTTACCCACCACCGCTGACCATATTATGTGTATGTGATCATGTGTCTCTCTGTCCCTTAGTCAGGGAGCTCAGGGAAATTCAAGAGGCAATGCTTATTCTTCATTCCCCTGCGTGAACTCCTGGATTATCTACTAGGACATGGACCTCCGGGTAGGCAGCATGTGCAACTAGCACGTAGCTCTTGGTAGGGCCATAATTTTTTCTCCTCTAAGGAGGCAGGCTATGTCTGGCTGGTAGAGGAATATCTGAGGGTTGTGAATTGGTCAGAGTCTGATCAGGAGAGAGAAAATGGAGTGATTTGAACAGGGAGCATTTAATATAAAGAATTATTACCCATAACAGGGATGGCTAATAAGAAGTAATGAGAGATTGGCCAGTAAGGAGTAAAGAGAACCCCCAAAAATACAGGAATAAAGATAAAGGACAGCCACCACCTGGGAGCTGAGATAGATTGCTCTTGCCTCCAACCACCCCCTGACCCAACTGGAAAGGGTACCGCCATGAACCACTGATCGGCAGAGAAGTCACTGTGGTGCCACAGGGGCAGAAGTTGCTGGAAATAGACCTTCTAGAACTGGTCCTGTGTGCCAGGAAGCACTAAAGCAATAATCACTAAATTATTTGAACCCCATGGATAAAAATACAGGAAACATCACTGCATTAATACAGTGTGGGAAGAAATTTAGGTTTCCGTAGGTTGGCAACATTAGTTTCAAGAGGGCAGTTGCTCACGATAAAGCGCTTTTGCAAAGTGAGAAAAAGATACTCCTTCTTCTGGGAGGACTTTGGCCCTGACGCTTTCCCATAGCAGATAGTCTTGCGCATAGCAGCTTGTAAGTCCATGAATAGATGGAACTAGGCTCCAAAGGTGAGAGGATTCAGGAGAGGACAGACAGGGTCTAGACCTGATTTTCTAACCAGTGGTTGTGTGATCTCAGGCAAATCACTTACCTGCTCTGGGCTTTCATTTTCTCACATAAAATGAGAAGTTCAAGCACTGCAAGTTCAAAGATTCTATTATTGTAATGTGTGTATAAAGGAGGTGGTGTCTACCTTTATATTTAAAAAACAAATCAGATCTCCAATACCTGCAACGAATTCCAGGGAAGCATTGCAATCAACATGGTGCCCCTCACCATTGACATATTTGGGGGGAGGGGCTGTGATCAGATCCACCCATATCAGCTCTTCTAGCTCCTGCAACTCTCCTCCTTTGTATACAGTACTACTCTTCCTTTCAGTTTTAACTATGACATTGGTTGCTCCAGTAAGAGCCCCCAGATGGAGTTAGGTCCCCCTTGTCTGCATTCCTTAGTGGACCGCACAGAATCCTATCCACAGATGGTACCGACCCTTTCTCCACCACCACATGGTAAACTATTTCAGGGAAGAACTCTGATTCCTGCTGGCTCTGCTGTGCCCAGCACATAGTGCTCATTGTTGAGCCAATGAGGATTTTCTTTTTTTAATTTTTTTATTAAAGATTTTTATTTATTTGACAGAGAGAAAGACAGCCAGAGAGGGAACACAAGCAGGGGAAGTGGGCAGAGGGAGAAGCAGGCTTCCCACCAAGCAGGGAGCCCGATGGGGGGCTCTGTCCCAGGATCCTGGGATCATGACTTGAGCCGAAGGCACACGCTTAACGACTGAGCCACCCAGGTGCCCCAAGCCAGTGAGGATTTAAATCCAATTTCTTGCAGGAGAAGTAGAACGGTATAGTAGTTAGGACAGTAGTCTCTGAAGTCAGATGGGTTAGATTTAGATTCCGGGAATCTATCTGGGAAACTATATGAGTTACATAACCTAGCTATGCTTCAATTTTTTGTTTTTTTTTCTTTATTTGTGGGGTTTTTTTTGTTTTTTTGTTTTTGTTTTCCCCCAATTTTATTGAGACATAATTGACACATAATAGTGCATTAGTTTAAGGTGTACAACATGATTTGATATATTATTATGTGCTGAAATGATGACCACAGTAAGTTTAGATAACATTCATCACCTCACATTGTTACCAATTTTTTTCTTATGATGAGAACTTGTGAGATCTCCTCTCTTAGCAACTTTCAAATACACAAGACAGCGTTGTCAAAGACAGTCACCCTGCTGTACGTTATATCCTCAGAGCCTATTAATATTACAAGTAGAAATTTGTACCTTTTGATCACCTTTACCCATTTCCCCCCCCTTGCCTCTGGCAACCACCAATCTGTTCCTTATTTCTATGAATTTGATTTTTTTTAGATTCGACATATAAGTGAGATCATCCAGTATTTGTCTTTCTCTGTCTGACATTTCATCTAAGCTTTAATTTTTTTCATCTTTAAAAATAATTGTTTCCAATTCACTGGCTTGTTATGAAGGTTGCATGGAAAGTCTACAGAACTGTACTCCACACGTGGTAAACTCTTGATAAATATTAGCCATTATTATTATAACCAAAATTCAATTCTATTTATGCAATATTGGTGCAGAGGGAGGAAGTGAGAAGGTAGAATGTGGCTTGTCCCAAGCCCTGTATAACTTCGAAGAAGACCCGGAAGCAGTTTAGAAATTCAAAGCCTTTCCTATTATTTTATAAACCCAGGGTCGCTCACGCCAGCTCACTCTGACAGCTGATCATCTGAAACAGCATCATCTTTATTTTTTTTTATTTTATTATGTTATGTTAGTCACCATACAATACATCATTAGTTTTTGATGTGGTGATCCACAATCCATTGTTTTCGTATAACAACCAGTGCTCCATGCAGTACGTGCCCTCCTTAATACCCATCACTGGGCCAACCCACCCCCCCACCGCCCTTCCGTCTAAAACCCTCAATTTGTTTCTCAGAGTCCATAGTCTTTCATGGTTCATCTCTCCCTCCGATTTCCTCCCCTTCATTTTTCCCTTCCTTCTCCTAATGTCCTCCATGCTGTTCCTTATGTTCCACAAATAAGTGAAACCATATGATAATTGACTTTCTCTGCTTGACTTATTTCGCTTAGCATAATCTCCTCCAGTCCCACCCATGTTGATGTAAAAGTTGGGTATTCATCCTTTCTGATGACTGAGTAATATTCCATTGTATATATGGACCACATCTTTTTTATCCATTCATCTGTTGAAGGGCATCTCGGCTCTTTCCACAGTTTGGCTATTGCGGACATTGCTGCTATGAACATTGGGGTGCATGTGGCCCTTCTTTTCACTACATCTGTGTCTTTGGGGTAAATACCCAGTAGTGCAATTGCTGGGTCATAGGGTAGCTCTATTTTTAATTTTTTGAGGAACGTCCACAGTTTTCCAAAGTGGCTGTACAACTTGGCATTCCCACCAACAGTGTAAGAGGGTTCCCCTTTCTCCACAACCTCTCCAACATTTGTTGTTTCTTGCCTTGTCAATTTTTGCCATTCTAACTGGTGTAAGGTGGTACCTCAATGTGGTTTTGATTTGAATTTCCCTGATGGCTAATGATGATGAACATTTTTCCATGTGTCTGTTAGCCATTTGTATGCCTTCTTTGGAGAAGTGTCTGTTCATGTCTTCTGCCCATTTTTTTGACTTGATTATTTGTTTTTTGGGTGTTGAGTTTGAGAAGTTCTTTATAGATCTTGGATACCAGCCCTTTATCTGTAGTGTCATTTGCAAATATCTTCTCCCATTCTGTGGGTTGCCTCTTAGTTTTGTTGACTGTTTCCTTTGCTGTGCAGAAGCTTTTTATCTTGATGAAGTCCCAAAAGTTCATTTTTGCTTTAGTTTCACTAGCTTTTGGAGATGTATCTTGAAAGAAGTTGCTGTGGCCGATGTCATAGAGGTTACTGCCTATGTTCTCCTCTAGGATTTTGATGAATTCCTGTCTCACATTGAAGCCTTTCATCCATTTTGAGTTTATCTTTGTGTATGGTGTTAGAGAATGGTCGAGTTTCATTCTTCTGCATGTGGCTGTCCAATTTTCCCAGCACCATTTATTGAAGAGACTGTCTTTTTTCCATTGCATATTTTTTCCTGCTTTGTCAAAGATTATTTGACCATAGAGTTCACAGCATCATCTTTAGAACTCTTTACATGTTAGGAAGAGAAGTCACAGATATAATGAATGGGCCTTGCTGATCTAGAAGGAAAAGCAGTTCTCAGGATGGAACCAAAATCTTATTGTTGCAGTCTTCAAAGTGATTATTTTTGTTTTGCTGATTTTTTTTTCTTATTATGCTTTTAATACAAATTCATCACCAATCTTTTGGAAAATACTAAATAAAAACTCAGAACCCCACTACCCAGAGTAAGCACCTCTGAGTGTATTTTCTTCCAGTTATTTTTTAAAGCATATATTATAGGTATGAGTTTGTAGGTGTGTTTAAAACCCTGAGATGAAGCTTTATTTTTAATTTTTCCCCCAGCTGGGTGAGGGATGGTGGGGAAGGAGAGGTGAGCATCAGCCTAAAATGACTGAGGTAGGATCATTACTTTGTCCCTCTGGAGACGGAGCCCTAAGAAGCCTCTGTGCAGCACTGAGCCCTGTTGATAACATCCCTCCTGCTGGCAAGTCTCCTGTGAGCACCTGTCCTTCAGCCTGTCCACAATCTCTTCCTCCCAGTCGCTCAAGCCAGAAAACTGGAAGTCATTCCTGGCACCCTCCGTTCACCCAATTCATCAGTTTGTTCTGTATTTCTTTTTTTTTTTTTTAAGATTTTATTTATTTATTTGACAGAGAGAGACACAGCGAGAGAGGGAACACAAGCAGGGGGAGTGGGAGAGGGAGAAGCAGACTCCCCGCTGAGCAGGGAGCCCTATGCGGGGCTCGATCCCAGGACCCCGGTATCATGACCTGAGCCAAAGGCAGACACTTAACAACTGAACCACCCAGGTGCCCCTCTTCTGTATTTCTAAGAAACTTTTTCAAATCTGAACATCTCTTTCCATCTCTCCTGACACAAAGTGAAAGCAACCCCCCTGTTTCTCATGCCTGGCCCAGCCTAGCAGCCTACTCACCTGCCATCTGTTTCCACTCCTGCCCCACTGTTCCCCAACCCACCTCGGGGTAGAACTTTTTAAAAAAGGTTGAAGGCTTTTTAAAAATCTTTAAAAAGATTTCAAAATGTTTCCAAATGGAAAGCTACACAGAGCATCTCCTTCCTCTGATGAGACAATACCCTCAGGATAAAATCTGAAACCACTAAAAGTGCCTTAAAGTACCTGCCCTCCAAGGTCAAGCCTCCGTCCCCCCGCCTTCGCCCATGCCCTCTGTCCCCCCAGCCCTCCGAAGCAGGCCCGGTCCAACTCACTGAGCAATGTTCTCTTTTTCATCAGGTTCTGGCTCCCGTTCTCCCGGCTGCCTGGAAACCCTTCTGGGGATCAGTTTGTTCAAGGATCCATGAGCTTGATGAACCCCCTTAGATCAGCTCTTTCTTTGCAGACTTCCAGGGCCCCGGAGGCCACTGCTGTGACTTGAGCAGCCACATGGACCGGAACTCCAGTGGGGTTATCTTCCTTCCCCAGCTGCTTTCCTTGTGAGGATGTAGAAGTGACAATTCCACTTCGTGGTGTTTTCGCATGAACTAAGTCCACATGAAGCATCTCTCTGACAGATAAGCGCACAGCCCAGAGGAAGGCCTCAGTACTCTCAGCTGTTTTATTCTTCCTGCTGAATGATGGCTTGAGATGGCCTGGAGGCATTACTGCAGTGGTCTTCTTGAGAAACTGGAATGTGGAGGCTCCATTCCCTAGGAGAATCCTGAGGAGTCTGCATTCTAGAAAATTGTGCTTATGTCCTTGTTCCAAAAACTCAAGGACAGGCGGACATGGGAGAGGGTCTAGGAGATGGGAAGAAAGAGAGCCACAGGTCCAGGCCCTGAGATGGGGGTTCTGTGTCACCATCTTTATATTCAAGGAGGTACCCTAAACCTGGGATTGTTTAGTGAATGCATTTACAATGTTGCCAGATCCCCCAACGAGGGAGGTAAAATCAGAAAATGAAGAAGCAGTTCGCTTGGTAGTTAGACGCAATGGTGAATTTCAGGAATGCCTAGGCATGGCTTAGGGTGTCCCTGGGACACCACTCTGTGAACAACAAAATCTCTAAAGCCTGGGGGTGACCATTCTTCCTGGGCTTCTGATCTAGGAGAAAAACAAGGAAGCAGCTTCATCCCCATGATCCACAGGGTTTACTCAAGCTGTCCCTGGCTGTGTAAATGCGGTGGGCGGGGGGGGAGGGGGGACACATCACCTGGGACAACTTTTGTAGAGATGACAATGCTGAGAATTTAGGACAAGACTTGGGTAGCTCACTGGCAGTTCCCTGGAGGATTTCAACACCTCTGAGCCTCGGCCGACCGTCCCTGGCAGGAAATCTGTCTCAGTCTGAGTTTGCAGAAGGGTGTGTTTTAATTAAAGGCAGCTGTTCATATCTTCACCCTTGAACGTATTCTAAGTTTCTTTTACACTGACGCCAATTCTCAGGACTTAGATGGAGAGATTGAAGTGAGGGGAGGGGGTATGGTGGGGAAGGAGACAGAAACAGCCACGGAGCAGGACATGCAGCCTAATGAGGGCCCCAACAGGCATAAGAGGTCTGAAAGGAAGTGCCCGACATCCCCCAGTTAATCGTGATAAGAACATGGGTGTGGTCGCCCCTGATCCTGGCAGAGCTGAAACTACCAGCCCCAGGAGTATTCGGAGGGAGGAAGACAGCTCTTTCCAGTCTACAGGGGCAGAGAGCTATGGCTTTTCAGGAAGGAAAGGTAAAATTTTACCCATTGTACCTTCTAACTGTGGGGGCACTTAACTGTCTTATTTTTGCAATGTAATATTTAATTGAAGGGATCTATAACTTCAGCACAAATCAGCAATGATTTATTGAGTACATACTACGTGCAATCCCCTGTATAGGCCTTGGGACAAAAAAATGAATAAGACACAGATGTTTTTAGTGCTTCACATAGTTCATAAATTTAAGCCCTGGTCGTTACCTTTTCAATAATTAATTAATTCTGCAAATATTTATTGAGTTCATTCATCCTTTTATTTATTCAATGTGCTTATTAGGTATCAGGCAATGAACTAAACTGCAGATGCAGGAGAAAATAGGGTCTTAATCTGTTCTTATTTATCGTCTCGGTGCAATACTGTGTAATACAAACAATGATAGTTTGGAGATTGGTGTTGGATCATGCAGGAACCATCCAGGATATTTTGATGAATTAATTACATCTCAGGAATTGTGAATGACCTGAAGTGTTAAACATGCTCACAATCCTGAACAAATGAGCCCTTTGCTTCCGGATTAACATCTCTGCATACTTGAGCCAATACACGGGAGATGCCACCAGCAGAGTGTGGTGTTCTGCCTCTTAACTCCTCAAGTGTGCAGAGCTCCAGAGAGGTCAGAGTCTGAAGCAGCCCTTGATGGGGGGGCAGGGGTAGTCTTCTGGGAGATCTCAACCTCTTTGACTTCTCAAGATATGCAGATTCACTTCTTGGGAGCCAGTATGCTTCCATCCCCAAACCAGAGCACCATGTCTACTCTCACCAATGAATGAATCCTGAGATGTGCTGTGCTATATGGTTTAACCTGTTGTCAGTTGGAGCAGGAGCACCCATCAGCCGAACCATCCACCGCGACAGAATTAGCTCCCTTTATCGCAACTGTCAGTGGATTGCTGCTTGCAGTTCTGTGCAAGGACAAGAGATGACTAGGGAGATAACGATGTGTTCTTCCTTTGGCAATCAGTCTATCGTGAAGGAGGGCTCATAAACCCACACTCAGTCTCTCAAGAGCAACTGTTTCAGTGGGAAGAGAGTTCCAATACTATACCACACACCTGCCTGCCCAGGCACCTGCCTCCCTGACTCAACAGCCTTCTTTTCCCCTTGGTCTCTCAGGGAGATGACAAGCCTGGCTAAATTCACTAAAGCCAACCTGATTTGCATCCTTCCTTTCTACTATTCATCCAGCCATCAAACTTTCTGTTCCTGAACTCATTGATTGGGATACTCATTCAAATATTTATTTTCAGGCTTTTCAAGCTATAAAAATGCTGTCTTGCTTTCCCAAGCCATGGCTACTTCTCTGGTTAGTTATAAGAATTATAGGACTCGTTCACAACTCTGGAAAACAGTATGGAGGTTCTTCAAAAAGTTGAAAATAGAGCTACCATACGATCCAGCAATTGCACTACTGGGTATTTACCCCAAAGATACAAATGTAGGGATCCAAAGGGGTACGTGCACCCCAACGTTTATAGCAGCAATGTCCACAATAGCCAAACTGTGGAAAGAGCCAAGATGTCCATCGACAGATGAATGGATAAAGAAGATGTGGTATATATATACAATGGAATATTATGCAGCCATCAAAAAGAATGAAATCTTGCCATTTGCAACGACGTAGATGGAACTGGAGGGTGTTATGCTGAGCGAAATAAGTCAATCAGAGAAAGACATGTATCATATGACCTCACTGATATGAGGAATTCTTAATCTCAGGAAACAAACTGAGGGTTGCTGGAGTGGTGGGGGGTGGGAGGGATGGGACGGCTGGGTGATAGACATTGGGGAGGGTATGTGCTATGGTGAGCACTGTGAATTGTGCAAGACTGTTGAATCACAGATCTGTACCTCTGAAGCAAATAATACATTATATGTTAAAAAAAAAAAAAAAAA
>NW_022589707.1:39225481-39242912 GCF_004348235.1 Phoca vitulina | reverse complement strand
TAGGAGGGGAAGAATGAAGGGGGGGAAATCGGAGGGGGAGATGAACCATGAGAGACAATGGACTCTGAAAAACAAACTGAGGGTTCTGGAGGGGAGGGGGGTGGGAGGATGGCTCAGCCTGGTGATGGGTATTAAAGAGGGCACGTACTGAATGGAGCACTGGGTGTTATACGCAAACAATGAATCATGGAACACTACATCAAAAACTAATGATGTAATGTATGGTGATTAACATAACATAATAAAAAAAAGAATTATAGGACTCTTTCATTAGGCAATGACTTCTACTAACTCCCCAGGAAAAATGTACCAATGTACATAACCTCGTCACCTCATACTTAAGAAACAGTCACAACTGCTGCCAAGCAGGGCAAGATGCTGAGGATAGTTAGCATTTATATAGGGCTTCATAATTGAGGAACCACTTATGTATCTATAATTTCATGTGATCCATACAAAAACAGTGCATGGCAGATGGTTTAGATTATTATTCCTATACCCATGCCCCTTTGATATGTGACTTTGCAGCGCCTCCCATCAGGATATGGAGTCCGTCTCCTAACCTTTGTCTTTGGGCTCATCTCTAGTGTCTTGCTTTGGCCAATAGAATATGGTAGAAGTGATATTCCGCCAACTCCAAGTGTATTGGTCTGCTCAGGCTGTCATAACAAAATACCATGGACTGGGGGCTCAAACAACAGAAATTTATATTCTCACACTTCTGGAGAACTGAAGTCCAAGATCAAGTGCCATCAGGGTTGGTTTCTGGTGAGAACTCACTTCCTGGCTTGCAAATAGTTGTCTTCACACTGTGTCCCCATATGGCCTCTCCTCTGTGGTCCTGTGAAGACAAGGAGATCTCTGGTGTCTTTGCTTCTTCTTAGAAGGATGGCAGTCCTATCAGATTAAGGCCCTGCCTTCATGACCTCATTTAACCTTTATTGCTTCAGTATAGTTTCTATCTCCAAACATTAGGGATTTAGGGCTTCAACATATGAATTTAGGGGAACATGATTCAGTCCAAGACTAGGCTTCAAGGGGCCTCATGATCTTGACTCTCTCTTGGGACCTGCTGCCTACTTGAAACAGTCTGGGATAGCCAGTTGGAGGAGACATACAACATGAAGTAGAAATAAGCTGTCTCCTGAGGCCACCTGAGACCGGCACAACCAACAGCAACCTGGTCACGGACTGCAAATGCAGGAGGGAGCTAGATGATACCAGAGCCACCCAGCTGAGCCCAGTCCAAAGGGGTGCAGAACTGTGCACAAATTAGTTGTCAGTGTTGTAAGCTACTAAATCTGGGCTTGGTTTGTTAGGCAGCAAAAGCTGACTGATTTGGTAGGTATCACATTTGTCCCCAGTTTGTTGAAGAGAAATGGGATCACAAGAAAGTAAGTGATCACGCAAGCTTTTATGGGTAGTAAGTCCTAGAGAGTAGAGGGTAGTCTTCTGAATTCAAATCCTTTGTTTTTTCTACTCCAGGAAAGAGGGACTACGTCTAGAAACACAGATACATTGATGTGGGCTTTTCCTAACAAATTGATTTTTAATGGGCTGAACTTTTGAGTGAATAAGTGTGTATGTGAATGTATGTGTAATGTGTGTGCATGTGTGTGTGCATATATAGACACCTGTATTTCCTCTGAAGGGTGCAAGCTGAGTGTTTATCAGGTTTTTGATGTTTTGTTTTGTTTTATCCCAAGGGAATAGCTTTATGGACTGTGATGAATCCAGGCCCTGCATATTTATGTCAGCCTTCCCGGAACGGCCGCCGTGTAGAAGTGGGCATGTGTTTCCATCTGCTTCTTTGCCATGGACCTCAGAGTGTTTTGCAACCCTTTCCGTGAAATGCTGGAGACTACTGTAGAAACTGAGGTCAGGAAGAGAGCAGGGCTGCAAAGAAACACTCACCGGGATGGAAGATGTTTGCTATTTGAGAAGAATGATGGACAAGGGCCTTGAAGGGGGGACTTGACTTGTGGGACCCCCCCCAGGAGGACTTCCTCGGGACTGAGCTCTGTCCCTTCATTGACAGCCATATTCCCCAGCTTCCTATTAGCAAAATCTCTGGGTTATTTCCAATATTTTGCTCTTTATGACAATGCAACATAGGATAATTTGAACATAGATCATTTCATACCGGTATAAATTTTTCTGTAAAATAAAATCCTGGAAGTAGGCATGCGGGGTCAAAGAATATGCATTCCACAATTTTTTTATGGACAAGTTTTATAGATGTCATCCAATTGCCACTGTAAAGGTGGTACCAATTTACACTTCACCAGCAATGTATGAACTGACCTTTTCTCCATAGCCTCGCCAAGAGAACATTATCTAACTTTTGGATTTTACCTACATAATAGGTAAGAAATGACATATATATCAAAGTAATTTCAGTTTGCATTTCTCTTATTATGAGTAGGCTTGTATCTTTTGGAATATTTAATTTGTATATATTTATGTGAACTCTGTTCCTTTGTCCATTTTTTCTATCATGGCATTGGTTTAATTGTTCTTTAATCATGAGATATGCTAGTCCTGGATCTCTAACCAGATTGCTTTTAATTACATTTTTGCATGACATTATTGAATTATTGTATTCTTTAACTGTCTTGAGTTATGTTGGTTTTGTGGGATATTTTTTTATGATTTATTACAAATCTCCAATCAGATGATCAATTCCCTAAGTACAGGGCCCATGAATTGCATTTACTTCTCTATTACTGTTCTATTCTAGTGTAAGGCTAAGTAATCTTTCATCACCAGTAAGTGTTTGCCTTACTGAATGAGTAAGAACAGAAGAGCTGAATGTTGTCTGGAGGGTGGGATAGCTGGGATCTCAGCCATCATGGGTTGAATGGTGACCCCTGCAAAACGTATGTCCTAACTGGCAGGATCTATGAATAACACCTTATTTGGAAAATGGGTCTTTGCAGATTCATAAGTTAAGAATCCTAAGAGGAGATCATCCTAGATTCTCCAGGTGGGCCTTAAATCCAACAGTATCCTTGAGACACACAGAGAAGGAGCACAGCGGAAAAGGAGGAGAGGGCCACACGAAGAGGAAGGCAGAGATTGGATGCAGCACAACCCAAGGAACCCCTGGAGCCACCAGCAGCGGGAAGGGGCAGGGAATTGTTCTCCCCTAGAGGCTTCAGAGGAAGTGCGGCCCTGCTGACAATTTGATTTCAGCCTTTCGGCCTCCCCAAATATGAGAGAATAAATCTGTGCTGCTGTAAGCCACCAAGTTGTGGTAATTTGTTATGGCAGCCACAGGAAACAGACTATCCATCAGCCTTCCTCCTTTGGTCTGCTCTCTGCCACATTCGGGAAGCACGCCCGTTACCCAGCCGACTGTGAGACAGGAAGAGAGAGGACTGAAGGGACAGAAAAGCTCAGGAGAGGAGGGAACACGCAGGGCTGGCAGTCGTGCGTGGAGAAGGAGAAGAGAGAGCAAAAGAAGGAAGAGAAGAAGAAAAACTGAAGCAAAAGGAAAAAATGAGGTGCGGAGGAGTTGGCCTCTGCTCAGATACTCGCCTTTCTCCTCATCTTCTCTTTCTCCAGTCTCTCCTCCTTCCCTCCCTCAGCATCTCCCGGCTCCCTCAGGCATTCTGGCACTAAGCAAGTTCGCGTTTGTGCTGCTTAGATCGTCTGTCTCATCCCACAATTTCGGGTTACAATCTGCAGGCACCAGTGAGAGGGTTAGAAGCTTGAGCAGAGGCACCTGCTCACCCCGAAAGCGCCCCCTCCAGCAGCCCACGCTGACCATAACGCCGCATGCTGGCATTCAGGGGCTCCTGCGCCCAGGCAGGGCCCTCCACACACCAGGGTTCAAGCACCGGCCTGGAAAGCTTCTGTGGTCACGCCGTCCCGCCCACCCTACCTTCCCCCTAACAGGAGTGAGTAAAACAAAGGAATGAGGCCAGAATTGCAAATTGTGCAGTTCCAAAGTTTCCAAAGGCTGGATGGAGATTGTGGTTATTTTTGTGGTTTATAGTCTGGATTTGCCTGAGGGGCTTTAGTCGGCTCTGTGCTGCCTCTGGTGGTCACTGGCAGTAGTGCTCCCCTGAAGGACCTCCTTGTCCACAAACGCCTCACCCCGTTTTTAAAAATTTCTCTGTGTTTTTATTTAGGAATTTTATTTAGGATTCTTTTTACATAAAGAAGCTTTAAAAGCATTTTCAGAATCAATTCCATTTTTTTCCCATTATTTTTAATTTACCTGAGGTAAAAATCCCCCTCTTTTTCGTGTACAGTTCTGTGAGTTTTGACAAATTACAGCATGCTGTAACAACCATCACAGTTCCTTCACTCCAGAAAATCCCCCCCTGCTGCAACTTTGTAATCAAAACCTTCCCCTCACCCTTCAGTCTTGTTTCTATCCCTACAGTGTTGTTCCTTTCAGAATTTCATACAGTACTTTTTGAACCTTGCTTCTTTCACTCAGCATTATATATTTGATTGGCACAATGCATCCATGTTGAGAGTATCAGTAGTTCGTTCCTTTTTATTCCTGAAAAATAAAAACAATAAAAACAAACAGTTGTAATGGATGTACAACTGTTTGTTTATTCATTTACCCAAAGTAGGATATTTAGGTTGTTTTGGGTCTTTGCAATTATGAATCACACTGCCACAATTATTTGAATACAGGTTTTTGTGTAGCATAAGTTTTCATTTCTCTAAGGTAAATAGATAGGAGTAGGATTGTTTCATTATATGGTAAGTGTATTTTTACAAAGAATTAACAAATTGTTTTCCAGAGTAGCTATACCATTTTCCTTCCCATCAGTAATGTATGAGAGTTCCAGATGCTCTACATCCTCACCAGGACTTGGTATCATTAATTTTTGTTTTTATATTAAACATTTTAAAAGGTATGTAAAGGTATCTCATTGTGATTTTAATTTGGATTTCCCTAATGACTAACAATGTTGAGCATCTTTAATGTGCTTATTTACTCTCCATATATCTTCTTTGGTGAAGTGTCTGTTCAAATCATTTGCCTATCTTTTTAGGGTTGGTTTTCTTATTGTTGAATTTTGAAAGCTATTTATATATTGTGCTATAATTCCTTTGTCAGATATATGATTTGCAGATATTTTCTCCCAATCTGTAGCTTGTCTTAACAGTATCTTTCACAGAGCAAAAGATTTTAATTTTGTGAATTCCAAGTTAGCAATTCTTCTTTTATGTATTGGACCATTGATAGATTATCTAAGAGCTCTGCCAATCCAAGGTTATGAAGATTTTCTCTTATGTTTTCTTCCAAAAGTTTTGTAATTGTATGTTTTACCTTTAAATCTATGAACCATTTTAAGTTAATTTCTATGCAAAGTATGCATTGGCATTCAGTTTTTGGCATATGTATATTAAATTGTTCCAGTACCGTTTGTAGAAAAAACTATGCTTCCTCCAGTGAATTGTCTTTTTGCCTTTATCAAAAAATATATTGGACATGTTTGTATGGATCTATTTATGGACTCTGTATTCTGCTCATTCATCTATGTGTCTATCCTTTTGCAAATGTCACACTGTCTTGATCACTGGTTTCATAGTAAGTTTTTATTTTTTTATTTTATTTTTTTTAAAGATTTATTTATTTATTTTAGAGAGAGAGAGCATGTGGTGGGGAGGGATAGTGGGAGAGGGGGAGAGAATCTCAAGCGAACGCCCCACTGAGCGTGGAGCCCAACATGGGGCTCGATCTCACAACCCCAAGATCATGACCTGAGCCGAAATCAACAGTGGACGCTTAACCAACTGAGCCACCCAGGAGTTCCCATAGTAAGTTTTTAAATCAGGCAGCATGAGCCTTCCAATCTTGTTTTTCTTTTACAAAATCGTTTTGTCTATTCTAGTTTCCTTGACTTTTCATATAAAGTTTCATATGTAAAACTCTTCATATAAAGAGTTATATGGTCAATAACTAAAAAGAGTCCTGTTGGGATTTTTATTGTGGCTATAATAATCTATGCATCAATTTGGGAGAATTAACATCTTAATATTTCGTCTTCCAGTACAGAAACACAGAATATCCTTCTTTATTCCTCTCTGATTTCTTTCATCAGTGTTTTATAGTCTTTGGGATGTAGATTATGCAAATATTTTATTATATTTATACCTAAGTATTTCATTTTTTGGAGCCATTATAAGTGATTTTTTTTAAATTTTGACTTCCAATTGTTTGTTGCTAGGATATAGAAATATGATTGATTTTTAAAATATTGACCTTATAGCCTGTGACTTTTTTCAACTCGCTTATTAGTTCTAGGAGTTGTTTTTTATATATATATATATATATACATTCCTTGAGTTTTCTACATAGAAAACCATGTTGTCTGCAAGCAGTAACAATTTTCTTACTTCTTTTCCAGTATATGTAGGTTTTATTTCTTTTCCTTGCCTCGTTGTACTGACTAGGATGCCTAGTACGTTGCTAAGTAGGAGTGGTGAGAATCTTGTGTCAATCTTGAACTTGTTCCGAACTTACGACAAAGGTGTTCCGTCTTCATTATGCATAATTTATAATGTATAATTTAGCTTTAAATTCTTGGTAGATGCCTTTTTATCAATCATAAATAATTATTTAAAGAACTTAAGAATTGATTTAAAATATGCTATTTTATATTTATATGTATATTTACCATTTTCAATGCTTTTTATTATTTTTTGTAGGCCTGGGTTTTCATCTGGTAGCATTCCCTTCATCCCTGCTCTTACAAAAAGTGTAACTGGAGTCCCAGAAGAAGGGAAAAAAGAGAAAGGAACAACTTTTATTTATTTGAAAATATCTCCATTTCACCATTAAAGGGGAGCAGAATAGGCTGCCCCAAGATGTGCCATTTTGCCATGTGGATTGTTCTGAGCTGAAGGCAGTCAAGACCCATTAGATTCAAGAAAAAACTTCACCTCTCCCTAACCTACCTAAAAAAATTTAGATAGGGGACCTGGCCCAGAAAGGCAGCTGGGGGTAAATTTTAATCTGAATGACCTATCTGTATGACAGGGCAAACATCTGATTACCAGACACCTGCTCTTCTTTTCCTCTTATGAATTACCCTCCTCCCCTTTGAAGCCCCAGGCCCCTAACCCATTCCTTAGCTCAGCATGGCACACAAGCCTCAATTGCCTGGCTTGTTCTTGAGTCCCATGTCTTTCAGCTCCCATATATATGTAATTAAATATGTTTTTCTCCTGTTAATCTGCGTCATGTCAATTTATCAGACCAGTCAAAAAACCTAGAAGGAAAGAATGGAAAAGTTTTTCTCCCCTACACCATCATTTTAGAAAAATATTTTCACTGGATATAGAATTCTAAAGTCTAGTTATGGGTTGCTGGGGTTTTGTGTTTTTTGTTTGTTTGTTTTTTGAGTTTTTTCCTTCCAGCATTTTAAAGATGCCATTTCATTATACCCTGCCTTACATTTTTAAAAATTATTTTTTATTATTAATTATTAATTATGGTAAATATGCATAACATTAAATTTACCATTTTAAACATTTTTATGTGTACGGTTCAGTGGCATTAAGTACATTCACGCTGTTGTGAGAGCATCACCACCAGCCTTCCTGATGAAGTTCTCTGCATAGCACTTATCACCATCTGATATTTTTGTTCATCCTTAGTTGATTATCTGTCTCCCCCCACCAGAATGTGAGTGTACTAGGGACAGGACTTTGTCCTATTCACTGCTATATCTCGAGTGCCTAGAGCATGATCTGGTCCCTAGTAAATATTCAGCAAGTACACGTGAGTGAAGGAAAACATAGCAAGAAAACAAGCAAAAGCACGACTCTCTTGTATAATTTAAGGAAGGTGATTTATAATGACAGCATTTTGAAGT
This sequence comes from Phoca vitulina, assembly GCF_004348235.1. Lineage (NCBI taxonomy): Eukaryota > Metazoa > Chordata > Mammalia > Carnivora > Phocidae > Phoca > Phoca vitulina. The sequence goes on along the minus strand of NW_022589707.1, from coordinate 39,235,062 downwards.
GTCTTTGGGCACATGAAGGAATTTGCGATCATCTGGGTTACCAATGTTTTTTTTCTCTGAGCATATCTAAAGGATACAACCTAAGACAAGACTGTGAGCCTCAACTAGAAGGGATACCCTTGCTGCGGAGAATATCAGAATAGGGAGGGAGGAGAAGGACTCAGGTAAGAGTTTATGGTTTGAGAAATCCTTCCAGGTGATAAGCCTTTTCTAGGGAAACACATTCATGCCCCTCTTTTCCTGACCTCCTTCCACTCTTACTCGCAAAACCCCTTTGAAAAATACTGACCTGATCTCACTACTTCCTTTTAGAGCCAGTGACCCTGAAAGGTTAAAGATTTGCCCAAGGTCAAGCAGTTAATGGCAGAGCTGAATTAGAATGCGGTATTCTGGGGCGCCTGGGTGGCTCAGTTGGTTGGGCGGCTGCCTTCGGCTCAGGTCATGATCCTGGAGTCTCGGGATCGGGTCCCGCATCGGGCTTCCTGCTCGGCGGGGAGTCTGCTTCTCCTTCTGACCCTCCCCCCTCTCATGTGCTCTCTCTCTCTCTTTCTCATTCTCTCTCAAATAAATAAATAAAATCTTAAAAAAAAAAAAAAAAGAATGTGGTACTCTGACATCATTCTATAGATTCAAATAAGCAGCCAAGAGAGCACAGATAGTCGAGGTCCATGTCTCTGGAGAAGAGTTCTGTAGTGAATAAGAGCAGGGAATCTGGAGCCAGATCATCCTGGGCTCAAATCCTGTCTGTGTAACCTTGAACAGCTTATTAACCTCCTTAAGTTTCATTTCCTCATATGTAAGTTCTGGATTCACTTGAATATCCAATGGCCACCTAAAACTCAGCACATCAAAACTAAATGTTCTATTTTCCCTCACCCCAAAATCAGCTCTTCCTCCTCTGTTCCCAATTTCATTAAATGCCAGCCTTGCCTCTCCAGAAATCAATAGCTGGTACTTGGCAATACTTTTCTTCCTCGCCCTCCCTCACACTAACACCGAAGCCTACCACATCTGCATCCTAAATGCCTTGCCAATCAAATCACATTTCATCCACTGCCATGTCACTCCCCTAGTGTCGGGCTAGCATCATCTTTTTTCCCAAATGACTGCGAGTTGACTAATTTGTTTTGTTGCCAATGATCTCGCCCCCTCCCATCATTTATCTGCACAGCAACAGCATAATCCATCTAACATACATGTCAGGTCATGACACTATCCTCTCTGATCCCACGTTTCCACTCCTCAAGCGTGGCTTTGATGAGCGGCCCCAGCCCAAACTTCCCTTCCAAGCTTGCGTTTCCTTATCTCCATGTTTGCATTCTCTGCTTCTCCATATTGAAAATTTCTCAGTCCTTTGAAAAGGTCATGCCGATTCTACCCTTTGGATATTTCTTCATGCTTCAAGATTTCTTCTGGAATATTCTTGACCTTTTTGTGGCTAACTCATACTGTTTTGATATCAGTTCATCCAGAGAGTCTTGTGTGACCCCCAGCTTCTCCTTATGCCCCCAGTAAAATCTGTGCTTCCATGACAGCCTGTCCTTCCCCATCACATCCCCCACCGCCCCATACCCTAATTGTCGATCTGTCTACACCGCGTCACTACTCTTCACCTCTGTAAGTCCATGGACCACGCCTCATACATGCACTGTTGTACCTCAGGTGCCCAGCAGTGTTAAGCACATAATAGCTGCTTCACAAATGTTAGCTATTCTCATCATCATCACCACAGTGATTGAATAAACTCATGGTTTTACATAAAACGTGAAGCATGATGTATAGTTGATAGTAGCAAATAATAGTTTTGACTACTTAATATTTTTCCTCATTTCTTTCTCCAAAATTTAACATTTCTGAGCACATTTATTATAATAGAACTCAAGGCAAAACACAATCACATGTCTTTGGTATCTTATCATAAAATGACAAGTAATAACAATAGAAAATACTTAGCATCCACAGGTATACATGGATGTTCCGGTGGCATTTTCTCCCCAAATTCACTGATGTTCTCGAGGAGGAGCAAAAAACTTACTGGCAGTTCTCTGGTACTTGTTGACTCAGTCTAGTAAAGGTCAAAGATTATGTGTTTAAAAAATTCTTTCTGTGAACAAATCATTTAAACTTCAACCACACCCTAACTATCCCAAGAACAGAAACATTCTTAGTCGATAAACAGCTGGTAACAGGCATCCTTATCTTCCCTAATTCCCTTGTTTGAAATACACTGAATGGCAAAGATCTTATTGTAAGGATTTGTTCCTCCTTCTATAAAGTTGGGAGAGGCAAGTTAATTACGATTGAGTTTTAAGATAATACAAGATCACACATACTAGGGGACTCCATTTAAAATAATAACTCTCTGAAGCAGAAAAAAATCAGCTAAATTGTTCAGCAAAATCTTATTTTCTTTAGACTAATTCTAGAAATATACTTAAGACAAATAATTTTGTTTCTATGGGGGATAAAAACTTGAAAAGACTATTAAGTTTCCTTCTGGATAAATTTTAGAAGGAATTGTTGATTTTGGATTCACAGTGAATGTCATAATGGTTTTTTTTTCCTAATTAGTAAAATTAAATGAGAACCATGCATCATAAAAAGCCATCTCTATACAAAACTTATTTAGTTTCTTTCACAAGAAAAAAAATAACATGTTGAATATTAATATCATATTTTTTATTAATGTGATTCCATGAAGTAAGGTTACATAGATATGTGGTCTTGTTCTTTAATACCTGGCATCCTAAGCAATTAAAATATTTCTATGGTAAAATCTTAACCTCTGTATTTCAATACTCCCAGGAAACATTACTTATCAAAGCTGTATATTTGTAGATATGTCCCAATGTAATAAACTGTAAGTTAGAGAAAAGTCTGAATATACAAAACAGATGACTTATGGACAGAAATTATTTTTTATTACCAAAATATTCTACAAAAAGATTTGCCAACAATATTCTTGAACTCAGAAATAAGTGTTTGTATCAGTGTTTGTAAGTGCAAAGAAAATGAAGGGGAAAGACTAAAGATTTGGAATAAAATTGAAGGTATATTTATGAGCAAATAAAAATGGTTTGACTTTACAATGTAAACTGATGGAAAAATATGATTTGCTTTGCCAAACACTGATTTATATAAGAGATAGTATAAAATGTAATAAAAGAAACATGAAATTCTTTACTTAGCAGATTATATATTTGGAAGATTTTGCCTCTCAAAAAAAGAAACAACTTTAGTCAGGGTAAAATATAAACAGACTAGACAACATTAGCTAAATTGGTGCATAGAAATGCCACCAATGTTAATCAAGCTAATCATTTATTTCTGCCTTATCTCATTTCACAAAGAGTGTTGAAAAGCTTACAAAAATAATAAAAAACAATAAAGTAGATGTTTAGACACCCAAAGCAAAAGAAATTACAGCTTTATAGTAAGTTACCTAATAAATATTTTAATAAATGTTTTAAACTTAATAAACATTTTCTGATGTATTTGATAATTAATCACCAAAAAGAAAATGAAAAGCCTATAATCTCCAGGACAGAAATGTGGGGGTGAGCTGCTTGGGAGGAGGGGGAGTCATTTTTATACTCCCTAAAATATCTCTAGAATAACTAAAAAACATGATCCCAAATAACTCAGCTTGCCACACACAATTTCTTGTATGGTAAAATATAAATAATTCTATATCTTTGAATTAAATAGAAAACCATTTCTCGCATTGCTTAAAATGTTGAGCATATTTTAAAAGAATATAATTTGATAGGGTATTGAATTATTAACCTCCTTAAAGCACAGAGTTATCAAACTCTGGACACCCCCCTATCTTGGTTTGGCTTAAGAATGGGGACCATATCTTGTTTTCTATGTGCCTACAACATCGTAGGGCCTCAATAATATTTATTGAGTGCATGATTTAACAAATTAACAATACTTATGATCTCTGAGGATGACATGGAGGAAAACTAACATCTTCAGCCAACTGAGACTGAACGGGACAGTTGTCAGGTTGAATATGACGTGTAATGTTTGTTTATGCATTTTTCAGGGTCTAAAGCACATAGAAATCTTTCTCTTTTTTTTAAGATTTTATTTATTTATTTGACAGAGAGAGACACAGCGAGAGAGGGAACACAGGCAGAGGGAGTGGGAGAGGAAGAAGCAGGCTTCCCACAGAGCAGGGAGCCCGGCATGGGGCTCGATCCCAGGACCATCAGGACCCGAGTTGAAGGCAGGTGCTCAACCAACTGAGCCACCCAGGCACCCCCATAGAAATCTTTCTAAAGTCAAGATGATCTGGAAAATCCTAACATTATCCTGAGGAGTCCAGCTAGAAGCATAGAGTCTAGCTATTGTTCACCTAAAAGGGAGATTTTACAATCTCCACGTTTGCAGATAAGGAGATCTAGGCCTAATTGAGTCACTTGCCTAATCAACATAGGTAATCAACATTATCAGTGGAAATAATACCTTGTTTCCCAGTCCAGGGCTCTTTCCACCACACTGGCCTCTTTTATAATTTAATTAGGGAGATGATCAAATAGGAAACATCCATGTTGTCTTAGTTTGTACTGTTTTTACTTGATTTCTTTCCTAAATTCAAGATGCATTGAAACTGGATCTGAGCATTGAAACTGGAAAACAGGGAGATGCTGGGAAGCTCCTGGGAGCACCTGGGGCAGTAAGATAAATGAAACTGACCAACACCTTGCTTCACTCCCACATGGCAGCAGGAGGGGAGTGGATTTGGGAGGATTCAGGTTTGTCTTTGACAGGGTCTGACTCAGTCAGTTGTTGTTGGTTGAGGATGCTGTCTATGTTGACATAGCCAAAGAGATCTGGACAGAATATTATGTCCAAAAATCCATTTATCAACTAGATAACAAACTCTTGGACAGATTTCTGGAGTAAAAATGTTGCTTGGAATGTCGTCTGTATTCCAAGTAAGTGCTTTTGCAGTAACATTCGCGAACCATTATAGCCCACGTGTGCTCACTCTTCCAAGCAGTAGCTAAACAACATGATCATGCCGGTGCAATCAAATCATTGCTGATCAAAATTAGTGCTAGCAAAACAAAAGATCAATTATAGGACCGTTGAGCCCTAATTAAGAAAAATGTACTTTATTGTATGGTAACAGTTTTCTCCAAGTATCATTTCTCACTAAACTACAAAGTTAAGTTTTCAGGGCCTCAGTGAATTCAGATAAGGCACTGCACTAATACACACACACACACACACGCACGCATGCACATACATAATATGTATATAAGCACACAGTTTGTTCTTGTTCGTCACAGTAGTTATGGTCTATAAGGTCACATGAACACTGGGTTAGTATATATTGACCCATTGCTCCTTAGGGAAACAAAGGGATAGGTTCCTCTGTGCCTCTGGGCGCAACACTTTCTTGAATTGATCAATGCATAACCTTGTTTTCTGTGTGATTCTGTTTAAAGACACTTTATTTAATATATACTGTTGCTTCATTAATATTGAACTCATGACCAACAGCACTACTAACTCATGCCTGAATGAAGCTTACTTAACACGTGTATTTTCTCTGGAGGGCAAACCATTGCTCCACGTATGCTCGGGAACACTAGACAGCACTTCAGATACTTGGAGGTCATTATAAACAGCAAAATCATCAACAAAAAAACACATAACAAGGCACTAAATAGACCATGAAAAGGACACTGGTTTACCAGACGAGAGCTGAAACAAGGAGGCAGCACGTCGCCATGTTCAGCTCAGCTGGGAAGAAGGCGCATATCAGGGGACTTGAATTTTTCACTGCTCTCTGCCTACCTGTGAATGACTGCCAAAGTGCCCCGAGTATGGATTTGGGGGGGTGGGGACAAATACATTTGAGCAGATAGGTGGATTCACAAATACAGATTCTGTGAATAATGAGGACCGACTGGACACATAAACTACATGCATCCGTGTGTATGTGTATGTATTTGTGTGGGCGTTTCTCTGATGATCAAGTAAGTTCAGTCCAGTGTTGTTGGCAGTTGTGACTATTTGCAGTCACAGTGTCGTTTCTATAATGTAACAAGACCATGCTTTTCCTACAGAGCAGGTTGAATATATAGGTAACCCTGTGTTCAGTGGGGGGGGGGGGGCAGCTCTAAATTTCCCATCCTTCTTATTTCTGCAGAGTTAGAACTGTACCGTTTCTTGAGCCTTTCAAACACCACCCTATTTCTCTTTGTTATGCTTGAATGAGACAATACTGAGGTTCCTATTTTGTTGAAAATAGAAGGAAATTGGAAACTTGGAAACCTCCCCTATCTTTCTGGAGGAGGGAAGAGTGTGAGCCTACAGCTTTGCCCCTGTTCAAGAGCAAGCAGGCCTCTTGTGTTACTTGGCACGGATCCATGTAGAGAGGAAGGGGTACAGAGACTTTAGATCTATTTATTGCCTGGCTCTCTTATTTTCTGTGTGATCAGCATCTGTAAGATGAAAATAATAGTGTCCACATCATGGTAGTGTTATGAGAAGTAGAAATCATTTCTGTTAAAGACTTTGCATTTTGTTCTCATTATCATTAATAACAGCAACAATAATCATTGTCATCTTACACATGGAGAATATAGCAAATTCAGCCCCAGAAGAGATACAAGGCAATTTAACAAAATAAACATCTCCCTAGTCATACTAGATTTGGGTCTGCTGATTTGAAAGTACAGCACAGCTGGTGTGTGTCCCTAAAGAACCTTGTCATGATAAGCCTGAGCCTGTGGCAGGACTACTTTCTCCAACACGCTTGTGTGCCAGTCACTGCGGGCTGTCCAAGCCGTCAGCTGTCCCCAAAGCATTCATGGTCTCCCCACCCTCCGCAGAGCTCTGGTGTTCAAGGTCCATGTAAATGATTCCGCAAGAGAGACCTGATCTTAGCTGAAGGCCAAGGGAAGGAGTGCTCAGCGCTAGTGAGGCTTCTGTGCCCCTTTTGTCTGCCCTTCACTCTTCTGGGTTTTGCTCTATCTTCTGCCTCCTCATCCCAGCTAGTGAGTCTCATCTGCTACTGCTACGGCATAAAGAATAGTAGAAAATTCTGAGGCTAAGGCGCTGTGATAGGAAAAGAAAGTTGCCTGAAGAAAGATAGAAATCAGAACAGAAATGTATATCATAGACATATGTTAACACATATATTACATATCTAATACGATATGTGTAATATATAGAGATCCAGACATTTGCTATAAACAGTTGTCTGGAAACAAAAGAGTAAAATTACTAAAAGTCGCATTTTCCTGCACAAAAAATGGGAGAGATCCACAAAATCACCGCAGCTTTACATGAGAGTGAGTTACCTAACACTTGAGATGACCAGAAAAGACCAGGTGGCAGTTTGTCAAGTAAGCAGCAGTGAGTGTTGGCTCGCTCTCTCATGGGACTGGTCACCAGTTCAAAGATGCAGAGCGTCTGTGGGGTGGCGGGTACTGCGGGAAGCATGGCAGTCTTTGCTTCTGAGGAGCTCGTTGTCCAGAGGAATCATTTGGAAGATCTCCCAACTCAGGGATTCTAGAATTCTATATCTCGCGCGCCTGGGTGGCTCAGTTGGTTAAGCGACTGCCTTCGGCTCAGGTCATGATCCTGGAGTCCCAGGATCGAGTCCCGCATCGGACTCCCTGCTCGGCAGGGAGTCTGCTTCTCCCTCTGACCCTCCCCCCTCTCATGTGCTCTCTCTCTCTCTCATTCTCTCTCTCAAATAAATAAATAAATAAAATCTTTAAAAAAAAAATAGAATTCTATATCTCTACATTCAGGGCTGACACGTAGCAGGTACGCTCTAGGCTATTAAAATATTGAAACCCTGTTGGCTACAAAAATACTAAAATATTTCCATTCTGGTTGGTAAACAGCCACTGTGGCAGCAACTTGAATAAAAGACTGAATGAGAGGACTTTGTGGGCTCTAGAGGAGGAGTGGGAGAGCCTTACTGTTTTAAAGACTCTTTGCTGCTAAGGAGTCGATCCCATTTACAATTGCACCCAAAACCATAAAATACCTGGGAATAAATCTAACCAAAGAGGCAAAGGATCTGTACTCAGAAAACTATAAAATACTCCAATTGAGGAAGACACAAAGAAATGGAAAAACGTTCCATGCTCATGGATTGGAAGAACAAATATTGTGAAGATGTCAATCCTACCTAGAGCAATCTACACATTCAATGCAATCCCCATCAAAATACCATCCACTTTTTTCAAAGAAATGGAACAAATAATCCTAAAATTTGTATGGAACCAGAAAAGACCCTGAATAGCCAGAGGAATGTTGAAAAAGAAAAGCAAAGCTGGCGGCATCACAATTCCGGACTTCCAGCTCTATTACAAAGCTGTCATCATCAAGACAGTATGCTACTGGCACAAAAACAGACACATAGATCAATGGAACAGAATAGAGAGCCCAGAAATGGACCCTCAACTCTATGGTCAACTCATCTTTGACAAAGCAGGAAAGAATGTCCAATGGGAAAAAGACAGTCTCTTCAACAAATGGTGCTGGGAAAATTGGACAGCCACATGCAGAAGAATGAAACTGGACCATTTCCTTACACCACACACAAAAATAGACTCCAAATGGTTGAAAGACCTCAGTGTGAGACAGGAGTCCATCAAAATCCTAAAGGAGAACACAGGCAGCAACCTCTTCGACCTCAGCTGCAGCAACTTCTTCCTAGAAACATCGCCAAAGGCAAGGGAAGCAAGGGCAAAAATGAACTATTGGGACTTCATCAAGATAAAAAGCTTTTGCACAGCAAAAGAAACAGTCAAGAAAACCAAAAGACAACCGACAGAATGGGAGAAGATATTTGCAAATGACATATCAGATAAAGGGCTAGTATCCAAAATCTATAAAGAACTTCTCAAACTCAACACCCAAAGAACAAATAATCCAATCAAGAAATGGGCAGAAGACATGAACAGACATTTTTCCAAAGAAGACATCCAAATGGCCAACAGACACATGAAGAAGTGCTCAACATCACTCGGCATCAGGGAAATCCAAATCAAAACCTCAATGAGATACCACCTCACACCAGTCAGAATGGCTAAAATTAACAAGTCAAGAAAGGACAGATGTTGGCGGGGATGCGGAGAAAGGGGAACCCTCCTACACTGTTGGTGGGAATGCAAGCTGGTGCAGCCACTCTGGAAAACAGTATGGAGGTTCTTCAAAAAGTTGAAGATAGAGCTACCATATGATCCAGCCGTTGCACTACTGGGTATTTACCCCAAAGATACAAATGTAGTGATCCGAAGGGGTACGTGCACCCCGATGTTTATAGCAGCAATGTCCACAATAGCCAAACTGTGGAAAGAGCCAAGACGTCCATCGACAGATGAATGGATAAAGAAGATGTGGTATATATATACAATGGAATATTATGCAGCCATCAAAAGGAATGAGATCTTGCCATTTGCAACGACGTGGATGGAACTGGAGGGTGTTATGCTGAGCGAAATAAGTCAATCAGAGAAAGACATGTATCATATGACCTCACTGATATGAGGAATTCTTAATCTCAGGAAACAAACTGAGGGTTGCTGGAGTGGTGGGGG